>NC_086098.1:240980387-241342887 GCF_963921235.1 Mobula hypostoma
CCAACTCCGTCTGCACCAACACCGCGGTGAGTGGACGCTGTTCCCGGGCCGGGCCGCCGAGAATCGCAGGGCCGGCCATCACCGCTGGGGGGCGCCCCGGCATCGGGTCGGCGTTTCAAACTTCAAAGTAAACTTATTGCCCGAGTGTGGGTCTGCGTGTGTCACCATAACCGACCCTGAAATTAATTTTCTGCAGGGCGTTTACAGGAAAGTAGAAGAAATAAGACCATAGGACATGGCAGCAGAATTTCAGACGAGGAGAAATTTGTCCCTCCCCCCAACTTCTAACTCTGTCTTCTCATCTTGTTTTTTTTTCTCCAGTCCTGATGAAGGGTCTCGGCCCCAAACGTCGACTGCTGTCGTTTCCAAAGATGCTGTCTGGCCTGCTGAGTTCTTCCAGCATTGTGTGTGTGTTGCTGGGAGCAGAATTAGGCCATTTGGCCCATCGAGTCTGTTCTACATGGGTGATTTATTGCCCCTCTCTGCCCAATTCTCTCGCCTTTTCCCGTAACCCTCGACGCCCTGACTAATCGAGAGCTTATCAACCTCTACTTTAGATGTACCCAATGATTTATAATACAACATTACAATGAATTTTACCAATTGTACATCAGCAAAGACTGACAACCAATTGAAACCTTCCATCGGGATCGGTTCACCTCCGCCACTAACTTCCACATTGCTGTCATTTTCATGTGGATCAGTTCCAATATTACTCTCCCCTTTCTGGACCTCTTTCTCCCTCGTGAGAGGCAGACTAATTCACCAATAAAATTAGCACCTGATGCAGGGTTTCGACCTGAAACATTGACAATTCCTTTCCCTCTCCC
Source organism: Mobula hypostoma (assembly GCF_963921235.1). Lineage (NCBI taxonomy): Eukaryota > Metazoa > Chordata > Chondrichthyes > Myliobatiformes > Myliobatidae > Mobula > Mobula hypostoma. The sequence goes on from NC_086098.1 coordinate 240,981,218, forward strand.
ACTGGCTCTCCTACACCCGTTGCATTGCTCCACAACAAGAGAAAATCTGCGGACGCTGGAAATCCAGAGCAACACACAGGCAAAATGCTGGAGGAACTCAGCGGGGCCAGGCAGCACCTACGGAGTGAAGTAAACAGTCAACATTTAAGACAAAGATCCTTCATTAGGACTGGAAAGGAAGGGGGAAGAAGAAGGTGGAGGAGTACAAACTGGCAGGTGAAAGGTGAGATCGGGTGAGGGGGAAGGTGGGTGGGGATGAAGTAAGAAGCATAGATGGGAGGTCTTTTTTAGAGCTGCCCACCAGGGGAAGGACTATTCTGGATTGGGTATTGTGTAATGAACCAGATTTCATTAGAAAGCTTAAGGTAAAGGAACCCTTGGGTGGCAGTGATCATAATATGATAGAATTCATCCTGCAATTTGAGAAGGAGAAGCTGAAGTCAGATGTATCATTATGACAGTGGAATAACAGGAATTACAGAGGCACGAGAGAGGTGTTGACTATCGTGTGGATATTCAGAGCCTTTTTCCCAGGGCTGAAATGGTTGCCACAAGAGGTCACAGGTTTAAGGTGCTGAGAGTAGGTACAGAGGAGATGTCAGGGGTAAGTTTTTTTACTCAGAGTGGTGAGTGCGTGGAATGGGCTGCCGGCAACGGTGGTGGAGGTGGATACGATAGGGTCTTTTAAGAGACATTTAGCTTACATGGAGCTTAGAAAAATAGAGGGCTATAGTTAAGCCTCGTAATTTCTAAGGTAGGGACATGTTTGGCACAGCTTTGTGGGCCGAAGGGCCTGTATTGTGCTGTAGGTTTTCTATGTTTCTAAAATTGATTGCAAGGAACACTTGCAGGGATGACGGCAGAGCTGCAACGGTTGGAGTTTCTGGGAGCAATTCGGAAGGTGCTGTATAGATAATCCCAAAGGGGAAGAAGTATTCTAAAGGCAAGAGGATACAACCATGGCTGACAAGGGAAGTCAAAGCTGATATAAAAACCAAAAAGAGGACATGTAACAGAGCAAAAATTAGTGGGAAGTTAGATGATTGGGAAGCTTTTAAAAATCAACAGAAGGCAACTAAAAAAGTGATAGAGAAGGAAGAGAGGATACCAAAAGTTTCTTCAGATTATATAAAGTGTTAAAGAGAGGTGAGTGTAGATATCGGACCGCTGGAAAACGATGCTGGAGATGTAGTAATTGGGGACAAGGAAACGGTGGGCGAACGGAATAAGTATCTTACATCAGTCTTCACTGTGGAAGACACTAGCAGTATTTTGGAAGTTGGAGAGTGTCAGAACTGATGAAGGGTTTTGGCCCGAAACATCGACTGTTTACTCTTTTCCATAGATGTTGCCTGGCCTGTTGAGTTCCTCCGGCATTTTGTGTGTATTGTTAGAATATGAAGGCAAGGATGTAATGGTGACATTGGAGAGGGTTCAAAGGAGGTTCACGGTAATGATTCTGGGATTGAAAGGCTTATATTATGAAGAGTGTTTGATGGCTCTGGGCCTGTACTCACTGGAATTCAGAAGAATGAGGGGGGGATCTTATTGAAACCTACCGAATATTGAAAGGCCTGGGTAGAGTGGATGTGGAGAGGATGTTTCCTGTGGTGGGAGAGTCTAGGACCAGATGACACTGCCTCAGAATAGAGGGTCGCCCGTTTAGGACAGAGATGAGGAGGAATTTCTCCAGCCAGAAAATGAAATTCATTGCCACAGGAGGCTGTGGAGGCCAACTCATTGGGTATATTTAAGGCAGAGGTTAATAGATTCTTGATTGGTTCGGGCATGAAGCGATATGGGGAGAAGGCAGGGGATTGGAGCTGAGAGGGAAAATGGATCAGCCATGATGAAATGGCAGAGCAGACTCGATGGGCCAAGTGGCCTAATTCTGCTCCCGTATCGTATGGTCTTGTGAAAAAGGTAAGGGGCTGGCGAAGAAGGAATCTGATAGGAGAGGAGAGTGGACCATAGGAGAAAGGGAAGGAGGAGGGGAACCAGGGGGAGGTGATGAGCAGGTGAGGAGAAGAGAAGGGACAAGAGGGGAACCAGAATGAGGAATGGAAGAAATGAAGAGGGAGGGTGAGAAATTGCCATGTTGAGATCAAACTCAGGTTGGAACAGCAACACCTATCTCTTCTGGGTAGCCCCAACTTGATGGCACGAAGATTGATATCTCCAATTTCTGGTAGTTTCTACCCTCCTTCCTTCCTTCTTTGTCCATTCCCCATTCTGGATTCCCTCTTGCTGCCTCTCCTCACTGGCCCATCACCTCCCCCTGGTGCCCCTCTTCCTTCCCTTTCTCCCGTAGTCCGCTCTCCTCTCCTATCAGTTTCCTCCTTAAGCCCTTTACCTCTCACCTTTCCACCTCCCAGCTTCATCAACCCTCCCCTGCCTACCCACCTTCCCCCTCACCTGGTCTTACCTGTCACCTACCAGCTTGTCCTCCTCCCCTCTTATTCCGATTTCTGACCTCTTCCTTCCCAGTCCCGACGAAGGGCCTTGCCCCGAAACATCGACTGTTTGTTCCCCTCCGTAGATGCTGCCCGACCTGCCGAGTTCCTCCGGCGTTTTGCGTGTGTGGCTCCAGAAGGCTGTTTGCCGCTCTGTCGTCTCTGATGCCTGACCTCTCCCTGCTCCCCCCTCAGGGCTCCTTCCGGTGTGGCCCGTGCCGGAATCGGTTCCATGGGAACCAGACGTTTGGCTGCCGGCAGCTGAAGTCCTGTAGCAGCCCCAGCTTCAACCCTTGCGACGTCAACGCCTGGTGCACTGTCGAGAGGAACGGGGAAGCCTCCTGTCACGTGAGTCCAATTGCAGGTCTCAGGATCATGATTATCACTGCTGACTTCTACCTTGTGAATGTTGTTATGCGGCAGCAGAATGGGGCAAAGATATTAGATCCTAATGGCCACTGTGTCTTAGCTCTCTACGAGATACGCAAACCAGGGCAGTCCGATACAGAGAGCAAGCTGTTGCCTGTGTAGCAAGCTCCCCTTCTCCATGATGAATCCAAAGGAATGGCAGAGGTTGGCACCAGTGGTGTCGCAGGCAATGGTCCCTTCTAATTTGTAAAGACCAGTGTGTGCAAAAATCTTGTGCTGTGCAACTCCTTGTCACCTGCACACTGAATTTTATTAATTTTAGCAAAACACTGTCAATAAGAACTTCGATCTCCTCTGGGTTTGATTGTTTTTGCTCTCATTCATCTGCATTCTCACAAAACATGCGTAGCAGGCCTCTAGCGGGTAATGAAGGATTTTCTCGCACCGTCCATATGTGATTTGCTTGCTAAATGACGCTTTACAAAGTCGGGTTTTCAAATATCACTCCACTGCTTCCTGCTTGCAAATTCTCCAGCAACTTTTGCATTGCGACAATACACACAGGTAACATCAGTTTCTGTATTGTACATAAATATTTCCCGTAGCTGCACGTTCCTGGCCTCATGAGCTTTTGGTGTACAGGTTTCCCCCGCCATCTGAAGGTACAGCATTCCTATGAAACGGTTCGTAAGCCGGAATGTTGTAAAGTGAAGAATCAATTACCATTTATTGTTATGGGAAAATTCGTGAGCGTTCGCAGACCCAGAAATAACCTACCAAATCATGCCAAATAACACATAAAACCTAAAATAAGAGTAACATATAGTAAAAGCAGGAATGATATGATAAATACACAGCCTATATAAAGTAGAAATACTTTTCTACAATCATTGCTGAACTGTCCACCATAGTGAAAATCTCGCGCAAGTGCTCTCCGCAGAAACTCTCTCTCCAGTAACCTTTAAGCTATGAAGCTGCCAAATCATACCAAATAACACATAAAAATACACAGCCTATATAAAGTAGAAATAATGTATGTATAATGTAGTATCACTTTCTGGAATTGGGAAGACAGCGCCGAGCACACTGATGATGGTGTGTTAGGCTGAGTCGGAGGCTGGGGTGGTGCAGTGGCCCCCACCCTCCGGGCAGCGAACCGATACCGATCCGCGGAGAATGCAGCGGTCTAGCGATGGCCAAGATGCACCCAGCACATCTTTAAGAAAAAAGCCGAAATAAACAAGCTAATTAAATAGGTGCCGCCCGGCACGTACATGTCGGCCCAGATCAGAGGCAACGCAATCGGCAATCGCCTCTGATCTGGGCCAACATGTACGTGCCGGGCGGCACCTAATTAATTAGCTTGTTTATTTTGGCTTTTTTTCTTAAAGATGTGCTGGGTTCTGCATTCGGTTTCGATTGTTATCCTTTCCTCTTCCAATTGCATCAGCTCTTCATCTATCAGTTCTTGGTCATGGGATGCCAAAACCTCTCCAACATCATCTTCGTCAACTTCCACAAGCCAAACTCAGCTTGTCCTTACTTCATTCACCACGATCGAAACGCTTAATTATGGCTAGTTTTACGCTAAGTATAACACCCTTACGAGCTCTTTTAGGCTTTTCCGATACCTTAGAACTCATCTTGCAAACGGATGTTCAGAATAAATCGACATAAAGCACAGATGCTCACAGGCACGTGTTTAAGCAAAGCCGGCTAGACTGCAGTTCCGAATCTGGGGGAGGAGCTTGGCTGCTCGGGGCGCGCGCTGCCTTTTTTCATAACAGTGAAAACACCTTCTGTTAGCGAAAACAGGTAACTAATGTGGGGCTTTCGTAACAGCGAGGTTTTGTAAAGTGAAAGTTTGAAAAGCGGGGAACACCTGTAGCAGTTTCTACTGTTTCATTTAGCCATTCTGCTTTAAATGAACTAGCAGTTCTTTTGTGCTTCACACCCTTTGCTTCTTTGGAATTTGACATAGTGCATCAAAAATGTCTTCAATAAAAACAGTATAAATAGGCCAGTTCTAAAATCTGCAGACAAATCATCGCAAACTCCACATTGTCAACATTGTCCGTATCAGAAACCGGAAAAGGAAATGCAATTGCGTCCAATCGTGAAAGATGCCAACGAGGTAGAGGGTGACAACCTTTTGTGCGCAGTTTAAATCCCTTTGTGCGCAAGCAGCAGAAGATGGGTGTGGGGGCATGCTTTAGAGGGAATATTGATCGCAGGAGTTGTCAGTCAGCGTTGAATTCGATGTAGGACTTCTCCGGAATTTTTGTCAGGATTTACTCCTGAAGCCTTCCCCATGAGTGGGTGTAGCACAAAGTAGCGGAGGTTTGAGATCAGAGTTTTCCTTCTCCTAGATGAGCTGCCAACCACGGCTGACAGAGTGACTGGTTTTATGGTGCCAGAAACCCACCTCTGCCCCTCCTTCTGTCAGTAGAAACGACTCTGCCGGGCTTAGTGGCTAAGCCACATGTGAAGGCCGGGAACTAGACTTGGTTGTCAGAGGCTGTTTGAGATGCACGACATTGGGAGCATTGGCACAAAGGCATAAAGTTATAACAATTTGGAAAAATGAGTGAATGTTGCAAAGCAAAGAGAATCAGAAAGGTGATGGCTGAGGAGATAGACGTACGAACCCAGCACCCCTACTGGGCATTGGCTGCCAGCTGCATCTCACCAGAGTCCCCTGTCCTGTCCTGGGCCACTTTCAAGTTGTCCCCAAGGGGAGCCCATCCTCCCTCTCCCAGGATGAGGTCTTCGAAGCTTCTGTTGGTGTTTCTCCAGCTCTGAGCTTTTACACAACAGGGTTGCTACGGAACGGGGTTGCTCATGTCCAACTATCTCCCCCCCCCCACCCCAACGAGACTGTCCATGGCAGATTTGGAGGGGATAGAAGCTGTTCCAAAAACATTGAGTGTGGGTCTTCAGGTTCCTGTACCTCCTCCTTGAAGAGAGAGCAAGTCCCGGATGGTGTGGGTCTGTAGTAATGGGTGCTCCCTCTTGAGGCACTGCCTTGTAAAAGGGTGGTAGAATCATAGAGCACGTCAGCACAGAAACAGGCTGTGGCCCATCCAGTCCACGGCAAACCATTACTCTGTCTAGTCCCATCGACCATACCCCTCCATACCCCCCATCCATCTCTGTCTAGTCCCATCGACCATAGCTCCCCATCCATCTCTGTCTAGTCCCATCGACCATACCCCTCCATACCCCCCATCCATCTCTGTCTAGTCCCATCGACCATACCCCCCATTCATCTCTGTCTAGTCCCATCGACCATACCCCTCCATCCCCTCCCATCCATCTCTGTCTAGTCCCATCGACCATAGCTCCCCATCCATCTCTGTCTAGTCCCATCGACCATACCCCTCCATCCCCTCCCATCCATCTCTGTCTAGTCCCATCGACCATAGCTCCCCATACCCCCCTCCCATCCATGTAAATATCCAAAATGGGGAGAGGTTGAAAATGTCCTTGCTGCTGAGGAGGTTTGAGCCCATGACAGAGCTGGCTGAGGCCGATACTCACCGGTACGGCTTTCTGTTGAGCGGCAATTCACCTGATCCAGCCAGATTTTATTTAGAGATACAGCACGGAACAGGATCTACTGGCCCTTCAAGCTGTACCACCCAGCAACCCCTGATCTGTTGTTATTCCTCTCCGCACCTTGTGGACTATCAGGCAGCAACCTGAGCATTTATCTGTTTTTTTTTGTGAGGCCAAGTAGCCAGCTTGCCTCTCAACCCAGGGCAGATGGAAAGCGTGCTAGGGGCCGGCCGGATTCGAACCCGGGACCTCTGGCCTCGCAGTCTGGTGCTGACGCCACTGGCCGGCTACCTCCAATTTAATGCTAACCCAATCACGGGACAATTTACAATGACCAGTTAACCTGCCCGGTACGTGGTTGGACTGTGGGAGGAACCTGGGGCACCCGGGGGAAACCCACACATCCCACGGGGAGGACGTACAGAGGACGCGGAGATTGAACTCTGAACTCTGATGCCGCGAGCTGGAAAAGTGTTGCACTAACCACTACGCCCACATACATGAATATTCATAATTAATTCTAATTAACTAAAATTAATTGGTATATTATTGTCACATGCACTGAGATAGTGAAAAGCTTTAGCAACACACACAAAATGCTGGAGGAACTCAGCAAGTCAGGCAGCATCTGTGGAGAGGAATAAACAGTCAATGTTTCAGGCCGAGACCCTTCATCGGGTCTGGAAAGGAAGGGGGTGGAAACCGGAATGAAAATGGGGTGGGGAGGGTAAGGAGTAAAGATGGGTGGTGATGGGTGGTGCTGGGAGATGGGTGAAGCCGGGAAATGGGTGGTGATGGGTGAAGAGGGAGATGGATGGTGATGGGTGAAGAGGGAGATTGGTGGTGATGGGTGAAGCCGGGAGGTGGGTGGTGATGGGTGAAGAGAGAGATGGGTGGTGATGGATGATGCTGGGAGATGGGTGGTGATGGGTGAAGCTGGGAGATGGGTGGTGATGGGTGAAGCCGGGAGATGGGTGGTGATGGGTGAAGAGGGAGATGGGTGGTGATGGGTGAAGAGGGAGATGAGTGGTGATGGGTGAAGAGGGAGATTGGTGGTGATGGGTGAAGCTGGGAGATGGGTGGTGATGGGTGAAGCCGGGAGACGGGTGGTGATGGGTGAAGAGAGAGATGGGTGGTGATGGGTGAAGAGAGAGATGGGTGGTGATGGGTGAAGCCGGGAGGTGGGTGGTGATGGGTGAAGAGAGAGATGGGTGGTGATGGGTGAAGCTGGGAGATGGGTGGTGATGGGTGAAGCCGGGAGATGGGTGGTGATGGGTGAAGAGGGAGATGGGTGGTGATGGGTGATGCTGGGAGATGGGTGGTGATGGGTGAAGAGGGAGGTTGGTGGTGATGGGTGAAGCGGGGAGATGGGTGGTGATGGGTGAAGAGGGAGATGGGTGGTGATGGGTGAAGAGGGAGATGGGTGGTGATGGGTGAAGAGGGAGATTGGTGGTGATGGGTGAAGCCGGGAGATGGGTGGTGATGGATGATGCTGGGAGATGGGTGGTGATGGGTGAAGCCAGGAGATGGGTGGTGATGGGTGAAGAGGGAGATGGGTGGTGATGAGTGAAGAGGGAGATTGGTGGTGATGGGTGAAGAGGGAGATTGGTGGTGATGGGTGAAGCCGAGAGATGGGTGGTGATGGGTGAAGAGGGAGATGGGTGGTGATGGGTGAAGAGGGAGATTGGTGGTGATGGGTGAAGCCGGGAGATGGGTGGTGATGGGTGAAGAGAGAGATGGGTGGTGAGGGGTGAAGAGGGAGATGGGTGGTGATGGGTGAAGAGGGAGATTGGTGGTGATGGGTGAAGCCGGGAGATGGGTGGTGATGGGTGAAGAGGGAGATGGGTGGTGATGGGTGAAGCCGGGAGATGGGTGGTGATGGGTGAAGAGGGAGATGGGTGGTGAGAGGTGAAGCCGGGAAATGGGTGGTGATGGGTGAAGAGGGAGATGGATGGTGATGGGTGAAGAGGGAGATTGGTGGTGATGGGTGAAGCCGGGAGATGGGTGGTGATGGATGATGCTGGGAGATGGGTGGTGATGGGTGAAGCCAGGAGATGGGTAGTGATGGGTGAAGAGGGAGATGGGTGGTGATGAATAGATGGGTGGAGAGGGAGGGAGGGATGTTGGCAAGCTGGGAAATGATGAGTAGAAAAAGTAAAGGGCTGAATAAGAAGGAATTTGACAGGAGAGGAGTTGGACCATGGGAGGAAAGTCTGGCTCCAGTCCTGATGAAGGGTCTCAGCTGGAAATGACACCCATTCATTCCTCTGCATAGATGCTGCCTGACCTGCTGAGCTCTCTGATCCTGAGGTGGTCTGCTGCGCTATGCTCCCCCTCCGGACTATCTCCCGCCAGGATATTTCTTCTCCAAACCCTGTTCCCCCCACCCCAGACCCATCTCACCGCTCAGCGGTTCCCCCACCTGCCCCCAGCCCGCCTCACCGCGAGGCTGCTCCCCCCTCACCCACAGAACCATCTCGCTGCGAGGCCGGCCTTCCCAGAATCAGAATTCGGTTTAATATTGTCAGCGTGTAGTGTGAAATTTGTTGGCTTTACGATGCCGTACAGCAGTAGAATGCAATACATAATAATAGAAAAAATGTGAGTTGTTTTATATATATATATATATATATATATATATATATATATATATATGTATATATACACACACACATCTACGTATGTATATTTGTATATAAAATAGTTAAGTAAGTGGTGCAAAAAGAGAAATAAAGTATTGAGGTAGTGTTCGTGGGTTCAATGTCCATTCAGAAATCGGATGGCAGAGGGGAAGAAGCTGTTCCTGAATTGTCGAGTGTGTGCCTTCAGGCTCCTGTACCTCCTTCCTGACAATTACAGTCGGAACAGGGCATGACCTGGGTGATGGGGTCCTTCATGATGGACTCTGCCTATCTGAGGTATCGCTCCCTGAAGATGTCCTGGATACTACGAAGGCTGGTACTCACGATGGAGCTGACTAATTTTACAACTCTCTGTAGCTTACTTCAATCCTGTGCAGTAGCAACCCCCCCCCCCCCCAGTACCAGACAGTGATGCAGCCGGTTAGAGTGCTCTCCACGGTGAATAAACTCCTCTTGGGCTTCCAGCCAGGTACAGGCATCGATTATAGCTGTCGTTTCAATGACAAACTCCACCATCTTCATCAGGGACGATATCTGGGCAAGTCTAGTCCAGTGGTATTTACACCCCCATATCCTGTCTCTCCTGATTGGTTACTATTCATTCAATCAGGTTTCCGTTCTCCCACCTTGTTTACAATCAAGTTCCAGTTCTTGGAGCAAGACCTTCGCCTTTGTTAAAGTTCTTTCCCTCTAGTTTTATTTCAATGGCTTTCTTCACCAGGTGATCCCTAAAGCCATTGGCACAGCACAGCAGTTTTGTACCATCGAAGTCAATCTTATGGCCATTGCAAATACACTCCTATGGTACATCTGCAGAAACTTTCAAGTGTTTTTGCTGACAAACCAAATCTTCTCAGACTCCTAATGTAATACAACCACTGTTGTGCCTTTTTTATAGTGGCATCGATATGTTGGGTCCAGGTTAGATCCTCAGAGATATTGACACCCAGGAATTTAAAATTGCTCACTCTCTCCACTTCTGATCCCTCTGTGAGGACTGGTGTGTCATACCCTTTCCGAAGTCCATGATCAGTTCTTTGGTCTGACTGACATTGAGTGCAAGGTCGTTGCTGATCGATCTCACTCCTGTGCGCCCTGTCGTCACCACCTGAAATTCTGCCGTCAATGGTTGCATCCTCAGCAAATCTATAGATGGCTTTTGGGCTGTGCCTAGCGACACAGTCATGGGTGTAGAGGGAGTAGAGCACAAAACCCTGAGGTGTGCCAGACCGCCTCCCCGCGGGGGACTGCTCCCTCCCAGACCGCATCCCAGCGGGGGACCGCTCCTGCTCCAGATCGTCTCCCCATGGGGAACCACTCCTGCCCCAGACCACCTCCCCGTGGGGGACCGCTCCTGGGCCTGACCAATTCCCTGTGGATGACGCTCCTGCCCCAGACTGTCTCCCCATTCTTCTTTAGGCACCACTTGCGGTTTGGCCGATGTATCGCTGCAGCTATGGGAGGAACCTGGCTGTCTTCTGGGCAGGCTGTTGTTCCTTCCCTGACCGTCTGCTGCAGACGTCTCACCCCATCAGTCACCTCCCTCCTTTTCCCCACAGTGCAAGGTCGGCTGGGCTGGGAACGGCTACGTGTGTGGGCCAGACACGGACATCGACGGCTACCCCGACTATGACCTGCCCTGTATCGACAATAACCGTCACTGCAAGAAGGTAGGTGATACGGTAACAGCAGGTGGGACGGGCCCTCCACCCACTGCTTACTGGCCAGCCATCAATGCTGTGGGTCATCCTGGAGCAGCAGATGGACAGCTAACCGGATGATCTGTTGCTAGTTATCGCTGTTGACCAGAGGAATGAGTGAATGACCAAGAGCAGTGTTACACAGTTCAAATCTTTGGATAATATTTTAAAGCCCAGCTCACCACCCCTTCCACAGTGCCTCCTCGCTGCCCCTCCCGCAGCATGGCGCTCTCTCCTCACCGCACTGCCTCTCCCCTCCCTCCACACGGCCCCTTCCTGAAGTGTCCCGTCCCTCCACACGGCTCCTTCCTGAAGTGCCCAGTCCCTCCACACAGCTCCTTCCTGATGTGTCCAGTCCCTCCACACGGCCCCTTCCTGATGTGTCCAGTCCCTCCACACGGCCCCTTCCTGATGTGTCCAGTTCCTCCACACGGCTCCTTCCTGAAGTGCCCAGTCCCTCCACACGGCTCCTTCTTGAAGTGACCAGTCCCTCTACACGGCTCCTTCCTGATGTGTACAGTCCCTCCACACGGCCCCTTCCTGAAGTGTCCCGTCCCTCCACACGGCTCCTTCCTGAAGTGCCCAGTCCCTCCACACGGCTCCTTCCTGATGTGTCCAGTCCCTCCACACGGCCCCTTCCTGATGTGTCCAGTCCCTCCACACGGCCCCTTCCTGATGTGTCCAGTCCCTCCACACGGCTCCTTCCTGAAGTGCCCAGTCCCTCCACACGGCTCCTTCCTGAAGTGACCAGTCCCTCCACACGGCTCCTTCCTGATGTGTACAGTCCCTCCACACGGCTCCTTCCTGAAGTGTCCAGTCCCTCCACACGGCTCCTTCCTGATGTGTACAGTCCCTCCACACGGCTCCTTCCTGAAGTGTCCAGTCCCTCCACACGGCTCCTTCCTGATGTGTCCAGTCCCTCCACACGGCTCCTTCCTGAAGTGTCCCGTCCCTCCACACGGCTCCTTCCTGATGTGTCCAGTCCCTCCACACGGCTCCTTCCTGAAGTGTCCCGTCCCTCCACACGGCTCCTTCCTGAAGTGTCCAGTCCCTCCACACGGCTCCTTCCTGAAGTGTCCCGTCCCTCCACACGGCTCCTTCCTGAAGTGTCCAGTCCCTCCACACGGCTCCTTCCTGAAGTGTCCCGTCCCTCCACACGGCTCCTTCCTGAAGTGTCCAGTCCCTCCACACGGCTCCTTCCTGAAGTGTCCCGTCCCTCCACACGGCCCCTTCCTGAAGTGTCCAGTCCCTCCACACGGCCCCTTCCTGAAGTGTCCCGTCCCTCCACACGGCCCCTTCCTGAAGTGTCCAGTCCCTCCACACGGCCCCTTCCTGAAGTGTCCAGTCCCTCCACACGGCCCCTTCCTGAAGTGTCCAGTCCCTCCACACGGCCCCTTCCTGAAGTGTCCAGTCCCTCCACACGGCCCCTTCCTGAAGTGTCCAGTCCCTCCACACGGCCCCTTCCTGAAGTGTCCAGTCCCTCCACACGGCTCCTTCCTGAAGTGTCCCGTCCCTCCACACGGCCCCTTCCTGAAGTGTCCCGTCCCTCCACACGGCTCCTTCCTGAAGTGTCCCGTCCCTCCACACGGCCCCTTCCTGAAGTGTCCCGTCCCTCCACACGGCCCCTTCCTGAAGTGTCCCGTCCCTCCACACGGCTCCTTCCTGAAGTGTCCCGTCCCTCCACACGGCCCCTTCCTGAAGTGTCCCGTCCCTCCACACGGCTCCTTCCTGAAGTGTCCAGTCCCTCCACACGGCCCCTTCCTGAAGTGTCCAGACCCTCCACACGGCCCCTTCCTGAAGTGTCCAGTCCCTCCACACGGCCCCTTCCTGAAGTGTCCAGTCCCTCCACACGGCCCCTTCCTGAAGTGTCCAGACCCTCCACACGGCCCCTTCCTGAAGTGTCCAGTCCCTCCACACGGCCCCTTCCTGAAGTGTCCAGTCCCTCCACACGGCCCCTTCCTGAAGTGTCCAGTCCCTCCACACGGCCCCTTCCTGAAGTGTCCAGTCCCTCCACACGGCTCCTTCCTGAAGTGTCCAGTCCCTCCACACGGCCCCTTCCTGAAGTGTCCCGTCCCTCCACACGGCTCCTTCCTGAAGTGTCCAGTCCCTCCACACGGCTCCTTCCTGAAGTGTCCCGTCCCTCCACACGGCCCCTTCCTGAAGTGTCCCGTCCCTCCACACGGCCCCTTCCTGAAGTGTCCCGTCCCTCCACACGGCCCCTTCCTGAAGTGTCCCGTCCCTCCACACGGCTCCTTCCTGAAGTGTCCCGTCCCTCCACACGGCCCCTTCCTGAAGTGTCCAGACCCTCCACACGGCCCCTTCCTGAAGTGTCCAGACCCTCCACACGGCCCCTTCCTGAAGTGTCCAGTCCCTCCACACGGCCCCTTCCTGAAGTGTCCAGTCCCTCCACACGGCCCCTTCCTGAAGTGTCCAGACCCTCCACACGGCCCCTTCCTGAAGTGTCCAGTCCCTCCACACGGCCCCTTCCTGAAGTGTCCAGTCCCTCCACACGGCCCCTTCCTGAAGTGTCCCGTCCCTCCACACGGCCCCTTCCTGAAGTGTCCCGTCCCTCCACACGGCTCCTTCCTGAAGTGTCCAGTCCCTCCACACGGCCCCTTCCTGAAGTGTCCAGACCCTCCACACGGCCCCTTCCTGAAGTGTCCAGTCCCTCCACACGGCCCCTTCCTGAAGTGTCCAGTCCCTCCACACGGCCCCTTCCTGAAGTGTCCAGACCCTCCACACGGCCCCTTCCTGAAGTGTCCAGTCCCTCCACACGGCCCCTTCCTGAAGTGTCCAGTCCCTCCACATGGCCCCTTCCTGAAGTGTCCCGTCCCTCCACACGGCCCCTTCCTGAAGTGTCCCGTCCCTCCACACGGCCCCTTCCTGAAGTGTCCCGTCCCTCCACATGGCCCCTTCCTGAAGTGTCCCGTCCCTCCACACGGCCCCTGCCTCTGTCTCACCCCTCTCCCCTTTGTCTCTTTGTCCAGTTCACGTTTACTGGCATTCAGCCATATACACGTATACTGCCAACGAAACAATGTTCCTCCGGACCGAGGCATACAACACAGTAATATAACTCACACACACAACACACAAAGTAATATTACCACTAGTAAATTAACAAACAATAGGGTGTATTTATGACAGAAGTTAAAAAGTAAACAGTGTAATGTTGCTGCAGCTTCATACGTGATGAGACCGGGCTGGTGTCAGGAGCTCAGTCGTCCACAGCCTGGGTGAAGCAGCTGTTTCCCATCCTGACAGTCTTGTCCTAATGCTATGGTGCCTCCTGTCTGATGGTAAGGATTCAAAGAGATTGTTTGACGGATGGGAGGGATCGTTGACAATGCTAAGGCCCCTGCGTAGCATCACTTCTGATAAATATCTTGGATGGGTGGAAGAGAGAGATCCTGATTATCCTCTCAGCAGTCCTTGTAATACCCTGTAGGGACTTGTAATTCCCGTAACCAGACGAGTGCAGGGTCTCCACCTGGATCTTCGCCATTCCCTCCGGCAGCTTGCTTGTCACTCCCAACGCCTGGCGCCTGCGGTCTCTCGCGTCTCCGTTTCCATCTCTCTCTGCCCTCCCCAGGATAACTGCCGGTACACGCCAAACTCGGGCCAGGAGGATGCGGACAAGGACGGCGTGGGAGATCAGTGCGATGACGATGCCGATGGCGACGGTATCAAGAACGTGCAGGTCAGTACCCTGCACCCCGACCCCGTGACCCCTGGGGAAGCTGAGAGGAGGGGGGGTCCTCGGGAAGAACGCAGGGAGGCCGAGGCTTGGGCCTGGATGGTTCCTGCAGCATCTCCCTCTCCACTGGGGCCTGAGCTTGTGTTTGCAGTCTGCAGATCACTAACTCTCCATAATTATCGGTGGTTGTCTGTTGTATCCGAACGATGACAGGAACCTGTGCGGGAGGGCTTTTAAAGTGGAAAAACCGTTTCACTGGGACAGTTCTACTCTCTCGATCTCAGAAGTCTGGGTCCAGTGGTACGAGTAGTCATCATTACTGGGGTCTTCCTTGGTTGTAGTAGATGACCCATGACTTCTCTGCCTTGTCATGGCCTTCGCTCTCCATGAAGCGTTGTGGTACGACCTTCCTGTTTGTTGGATCTCACTGTAGATCTCATCCTCCCTGTCCGCCAGAGCTGACTTCGCAAGCCAGGCCAGGCGTGTCCCTATCTCACTGGGGTGTCAGGGCCACCAGCCACCCTCACCTGGTGTAGCGGAGTACCGGGGTGTGGTCACTGTCACATGCAGACAGCTACTTGGAGCCACAGGTGAGAGCCATGTGTCTGGTGAGGCCCGAAGGTGAGTGATTTGCCCCAGAGTGGACACAATGCATCCCCTCACCAGAGGGGCCATCTCTCCCTGGACACCCCATACACTACTTTAGGAAATTAAGCCTTCTCCAGTTTCTGACTTGTTACTTTTAAGACTATTGCAGAGAACAAAGCTTCTCAAATTCAGACTCAGATTTATTTATCACACGTACAGTGAATCAGACAGTGAAATGTGTCGTTTGTGTTAACAACCAACACGGTCTGAGGATGTGCTGGGGCAGCCTGCAAATGTCACATTCCAGCGCCAACGTAGCCTGTCAACGTTGTTCAGCAGAACAACCCAGAACACAACAAGCAACAAAACAACAACAAGACAATCCCCTTTCCACACTCAGACACGTACCCACTCACTCATACAGACACACTCACACACACACTCACACTCACACACTCACTCATACACACACTCACACGCTCACTCACGTACACACACTCTCACGTATACGCTCACTCACTCTGTCTCTCTCACACACTCACACTCTCTGTCACACACGTGTGCGCACACACACTCACACTCACACTCACACATACACTCACACACACATACACACACACACACACACACACACACACACAGATGGTACATGGATGGGAGGGGGATGGAGGGCTATGGTCTAGGTGCAGGTCAATGGGACGAGGCAGATTAATGGTTCAGCATTGACTAGATGGGCTGAAGGGCCTGTTTCTGTACTGCGGTGCTCCATGACTCTGTGCATTGAAGTCGTACAAGGTAGAGTAAAATGTTATTAACAAAGTACAGATACACACAGTGGCCACTTCATTAGGTACCTCCTGCTGCTGTAGCCCGTCCGCTTTAAGGTTCGACGTGTTCTGTGTTCAGAGAAACTCTTCTGCACACCACTGTTGTAACGTGTGGTTATTTGAGTTACTGTCAGCTTGAACCAGTCTAGCTATTCACCTCCGACCTCTCTCATTAACAAGGTGTTTTCGCCCACAAAACTGATGCTTACTGGATGAGTTTTGTTTTTCACACAATTCTCTGTAAACTCTAGAGCCTATTGTACATGAAAGTCCCAGGAGATCAGCAATTTCTGAGATACTCAAACCACCCCATCTGGCACCAACAATCATTCCACAGCCAAAGTCACTGAGATCACATTTCTTCCCCATTCTGATGTTTGGTCTGAACAGCAACTGAAGCTCTTGACCTTGTCTGCATGCTTTTATGAACATAAGAAATAGGAGCAGGAGTAGGCCATTCGGCCCATCGAGCCTGCCCCGCCATTCAATATGATCATGGCTGATCTGACCATGGACTCATCTCCACCTATCTGCCCATAACCCTTAAACCCCTACTATGCAAAATTCTATCCAACCTTGTCTCAAATATATTTACTGAGCATTGAGCTGCTTCCACATGATTGGCTGATTACATATTTGCATTAACGAGCAGGTGTTCAGATGTACCTCATAAAATGGCCACTGAGTGTATGTCACCGTATACAGTCGGTTCCAGATAACTGGGTCATCTCAGGGCCTTTGGCTCAATTAAGCAGCTGCCCCAATTAGCCGAAGTTTCATGGAAATTGTTAAAAAGGTATATAAAAAAAGATAAACTACTGTTTAACTGAGTAACAAGTAATGTATTTAAATAAAACACAAAAAAATTTTAACACTATCAATACTAATACAGTACTATACAACTGTGTATTCCTTGCTAATAGTTATTGATGGAGGAATTAATATGCTGTGTTCTTTTGGTTGACTATGTCATACAGTGACTGCCTTCATACAATACTATCGAAGATTGCATCCTCCAAATCTTCATTTTCATTATAACATTCAAGATGATGTTGATACCTTCAAATTTTTCATAGTTCCTAATTTGTTGAAGGAGTGAAATTGTTTCATTTTTTCACTCCTGGCCATTTCTGGCATCTCCAAACCTGAATGATTGAAACTGTAGTGAGCGAAAGAGTTGCGAATTGTCTAATTGCTTATTTCTCTCCAGTGATCAATGACAAAAATGGCTGCTTTTTGAACGCAAGGACGTACAACTGATGCTGTTTAAGAACTGTACTCTCTCAGCATTGTGGGGGTGTCCGACGTCCACATAAGAGGACGCGATTTATGCTCGTTAGAAACTTTTCGACATCGGTCTCCTGCCCCAATTAAGTGGCATAGTGCCCCAAATAACCAAAGGGAATCTCAGCTATTTTCTGGATTAGTTTTTGTTCTTTAAGAGTTGTCCCAAATAAGCAGCTGGCCTGATTATCTGATGGCCCAATTAACCGGAATCCACTGTGTAACAATAAATACAGGGTGTTTACGTAGCAACAAAGAACTGTGGAGAGTAATGGTCTTGACCCAGTACATCATGGGAAGTGGCCACACAGGTTGACGGGGTGGTTAGGAAGGCTTGTGGCCTGCTTGCCTTTATTATTTGAGGCACTGAGTTCAAAAGTCAAGAAATTAGATTGCAGCTTTATAAAACTCGAGTTAGGTCACATCTGGAGTGTTGCTTACAGTTCTGGTCACCCCACTGTAGGAAGGACGTCGTAGCGCTGGGAGAGGGCGTGAAAGAGGCTTGCCAGGCTGTTGCCTGGGTTAGAGAGCATGTGATACAATGAGTTGGACTGTAGCGGCTATCGCGATGCTGTCACGGCTTGGGGCGTCAGAGTTTGGAGTTCAATTCTGGCACTGTCTGTAAGAATTGTGGAATGCGTGGGTTTCCTCCCACAGTCCAAAGGCATGTTGGTTGGTAGATTAATTGGTCATTGTAAATTGCCCTGTGATTAGGCTCGAGTTAAATTGCCCCTTGCCGGTTGTCTGCCTCCAAAGGCCAGAGGGGCGTGTTCCGCACCCTCATTCTCATTCCGCATTCTCATTAAATCAATAAATAAATTTGTTTTTTTTAAGTGACAGAGGCTGTAGGGAGGTTTATAAGACTGAGAGGCACAGATAGATTAGACAGACGATATCTGTTTCCAACGTTCGAAATGTCTAATACCAGAGAGCATGTATTTAAGGTGAGGGGGGGGGTATTTCAAAGGAGACGTGGGGGGGCACGTTTTTCACTCAGGGAGTGGGGATGCCTGGAATGTACAGTCTGGGGTGCTGGTAGAGCCAGATACATGAGGGACATGTAAGAGATCTTTATATAGACACATGAATGTGAGGAAGATGGAAGCATATGGACATTGTGTAGGCAGAAGTTTGTTTAGTTGGCCATTTGATTATTAATTTAATTGTTTTGGCGCAACTTTGTGGGCCAGAGGGCCTGATCCTGGGCTGTGCTGTTCTACGTTCTGTCTACAGGAGATGGCACCTGAAGAAAGCAGCGTCGATGATCGAAGTCCCCACCGTCCAGGCCAAGCCATCTTCTTGCGGCTTTGATCGGACAGGAGGTACAGGAGTCTGAAGTCCCACACCACCACGGTCAGGAACAGAGACTTCCCTTCGACCATTGAACCACCTGGCACAACCCCTAATCTCCACAGTTTAGCAACTCTGTGACCACTCTAATCAACACACACAAAATGCTGGAGGAGACAGGTCTATGCAGGGGAATAAACAGTCAATGTTTCAGACTGAGTGGACGTAATAAACATAGAAACATAGAAAATAGGTGCAGGAGTAGGCCATTCAGCCCTTCGAGCCTGCACCACCATTCAGTATGATCATGGCTGATCATCCAACTCAGAACCCTGTACCAGCCTTCCCCCCGATCCCCTTAGCCACAAGGGCCATATCTAACTCCCTCTTAAATATAGCTAATGAACCGGCCTCAACTGTTTCCTGTGGCAGAGAATTCCACAGATTCACCACTCTCTGTGTGAAGAAGTTTTTCCTAATCTCGGTCCTAAAAGGCTTCCCTTTTATCCTCAAACTGTGACCCCTCGTTCTGGACTTCCCCAACATCGGGAACAATCTTCCTGCATCTAGCCTGTCCAATCCCTTTAGGATCTTATACGTTTCAATCAGATCCCCCCTCAATCTTCTAAATTCCAACGAGTATAAGCCTAGTCTTATACTGGTGACTGGGGTTGTGCCGGTCGGGTCAGGAACCGAGTGGTTGAAGGGAAGTCGCTGTTCTTGAACCTGGTGGTGTGGGACTTCAGGCTTCTGTAGCTCCTGCCCTGTGGGAGCCGTGAGAAGATGGCCTGGCCCGGGTGGTGGAGATCTCTGATGGTGGATTTTGTCCTCTTGAGGCAGCGTCCACCATCTTGTGGTCGAGGTTTGTGGATCTTGGCTTGGTGAACCTTCCAGTGGATTTGAGAATGTGAAGACTGGGCCATGGAGATGAGGCTCCTAGGGAGGTGCCTCTTGGATGCAGAGCAGGGGGTCATGGACCCCAGGCTGAGCTGTACATTAACTACTGCCTTTTTGTCTTCCTAGGACAACTGCCGACTGGTCCACAACAAGGACCAGCAGAATTCCGACACGGATTCTTTCGGGGATGCCTGTGACAACTGTCCCAACGTTCCCAACAACAGTCAGAGAGACACGGACAGCAATGGGGAGGGTGATGCTTGTGACAATGATATCGATGGAGACGGTGGGTGGAGTTTCCCAACAGCTCACTGACTCGTCCCGTCTCGTCCCCCACACACCCGTCCCCCGCATTCCCGTCCCGTCCCCCACACACCTGTCTCATCCTCACACACCCGTCCCCCTCACACCCGTCTCGTCCCCCACAGACCTGTTCCCCACACTCACGTCTCGTCCTCACACACTCACTTCTTGCCTCACTTTTCCAGGAATTCCCAACAGCTTGGATAATTGCGGCGCTGTCCCGAACCCTCTGCAGACGGACCGGGACGAGGACGGAGTCGGGGACGCGTGTGACAGCTGCCCTGAATTGAGTAACCCCACCCAGGTGCGAACCCATTCCTCCCCGAATACACACCGACTCTCCCCAAGTGTTTGTTTGGGGGTGGGGGTCGAGAGGGGCTGACCCAGTCTCTGGGCCAGCATTCAGCTCTACCCCTCAGGAAACCTCTGTACTCCCGGGCTGGACCCTCTGTTATTAATGTGACAGTGCTCATCTCCGCCTGTTCTGCTGGTAGATCGGAGACGCACCTGGTCACAGTCACACAGCGCCCTCGGAGAACACGTGGAGGGCAGTATCCCACTCTGGTCACGGGTGGTGGTGGAACAATTTCATCGCTCTAAAGTTGTGGGATGGTTGTACTTTGTGTATTTCAGTGTCCCAATGGTTCGATTTAATATCAGTGAATGTATACAGTATACAACCTGAAATTCTTACTCTTCACAGACATCCACATATATATATATAATGTACAACCTGTAATTCTTATTCTTCACAGACATCCACATATATATATATCAGAGAATATATATAGTATACAACCTGTAATTCTTATTCTTCACAGACATCCACGTATATATATATATCAGAGAATATATATAGTATACAACCTGTAATTCTTATTCTACACAGACATCCACGTATATATATAAATCAGAGAATATATAATAGTATACAACCTGTAATTCTTATTCTACACAGACATCCACAAAACAGAAAAAACCCAAAGAATGAATGAGAGAATAACGTCAGAACCCCAAAGATCTCTCTCCCCCACGCACAAGCAGCAGTGAAGACATCAACCCTCCCTCCCCCCACCACGCAAACATTAGCATTGACCCCCCTCCCCCCACCACGTAAGCAGTAGCAGAGCCTGTGGGGAAAGGTTGAACAAGGGAGAGTTTTCCGACTTCAAGTTGATTGCCATTCAAGCATACACACGTACACAGATAGACCAGATGTTGCTCGACCTGCAGAGTTTCTGTACCATTTGGTGTGCAATGATCAAAGTGGCCATTGTGTTGCTGAGCTATAGATGTGAGGGTTCTGCTGGTTAACTAAAGGACTGAGTGGTTGAAGGGAAGTAGCTGTTTAAAGACCATAAGACATAGGAGCAGATTGAGGCCATTCAGCCCATCAAGTCTGCCCTGCCATTCCAACATGGCTGATTTATTATCCCGCTCAACCCTATTCTCCTTTCTTCTCCCTGTAACCTTTGATGCCCTGATTAATCAAGAATCTATCAACCACCACCTTAAATATACCCAATGAGTTGACCTCCACGGCCGTCTGTGGCAATGAATTCCACAGATTCACCACCCTCTGGCTGAAGAAAATCCCCATTCTGAATGAACGTCCCTCTTTTCTGATCCTGGTCCACTCATCCACTATAGGAAACATCCTCTCCACATCCACTCCATCTTGGCCTTTCAATATTCAATAGGTTTCAATGAGATTCCACCAGGCTCCATTTAATATCACTGAATGAGATCCTTTCCCCCTCTTTCCCCCCCCCCCATTCTTCTAAACTCCAGCAAATAGGACGACAGAACCATCAAATGCCTCTAATCTTTTATCCCTTTCTTTCCTGGGATCATTCTCGTCTAGACTCACTCCAGCACTGGCACGTCTTTTCATAGACATGGGACACAAAACTGCCCTCAGTGCTCCAAATGGGGTCGTCTGACCAGTATCTTCTAAAGCCTCAGCATTACAGCCTCACTTTTTATAATCTAGTCCTCTGGAAATGAATGCTAACATTGCATTTGCCTTCCTGCAAGTTAACCTTCGGGGAATCTTGCACAAGAACCCCCAAGTCCCTTTGCATCTCTGATTTTTGAATTTTCTCCTCATTTAGTCCACGCCTTTGTTCCTTCTATCAAAGAGCATAACGATACACTTCCCTTCACTATTTTCCATCTGCCACTTCTTTGCCGTTCCCCAATCTGCCCCAGTCCTCTTTCAGATGGGCTGTCCTTGGAGCTGGTGGAACGGGTCTCCTTGCTCTTGTACTTTCTGTCCAATGGGGCCTGTGAGAAGATGGCCACGGGCCAGTTGATGGTACAGTGGACAGTTTGGATACTGTGGGCCGAATGGCCTGTTTCCGTCTGTGATTTTAACAGGATGGCTGCTGCCTGTGTTTGTGTTTGCTCTAGACGGATGCAGATGACGACCTTGTTGGCGACGCATGTGACAATAATCAGGATAGGTAGGTTGGTGACAGTGAACTCGTCGCTTTGAGCGTGGGTACATTCCCCCCTCCCCACCCCCAGAGGTCCCAGGGTGGCGACGTGGGCAGGTTTATGCTGGTGACGGCTGTCCGCCTTTGTCTGGAGGTGAGGCCTGCCTGATGCACCCTACCGATAGCCCCTACCGTACAGCCGAGGAGTTCAAACCCGCTGACAGTTCTCAGCCGTCAGTCACAGGCCCAGTGACCCCCCCCACCCAAAGGTTCCTCTCTGTAACGGAGCAGCCCTGAGGCAATGCTTCGTAACTCTGCCTCTCAACTCCAGCGTCCTTTTGGACAGCAACACGTAGGGAAGAAAACCGGAGGGGCTACGCGGGAGGTAAGCTTTCATAGGTTAAAAGGTCAGCACAGCGTTGTGGGCTGAATGGCCTGTTCTGTGCTGTCCTATGTTCCGTGATCCTGACCTACACTCCCTGGGTATCTCGAGCACAAGTTAGCTTGCTTTGTCTGACGGACATCAAGGCGTACAGTGAACCAGCACAGTCCGAGGATGTGCTGGGGGCAGCCGGCAAGCGTCTCCACCAACAAAGCGTGCCCACAACTCACAAACCCCGGGCCGTGAGTCTTTGGAATGTGGGAGGAAAGCGGATCACTGGGTGGAAATCCACACGGTCATGGGGGGCGGGGGGAACGTACAGACCGCTTCCGGACAGTGACAGGAATCAAACCCTGATCGCTGATCACTGGTACTGTAAAATGTTGCACTGACCACCCGTGCACGCACAGGTGCGACGAAAGATTTACCTGCACTAGCGTCACAGGCGCAAGTGAGTTTTTTTCTATACACATCCCAAAGGTGTGTTTTTTTTCATCATTTTTATTAGAGATACAGTGTGTTACAGGCCCTCTTGGCCCCTCGAACCGCGCCACCCAGCAGCCCACCGACTTAACCTAGCCTAATCACAGGAGAATTTACAATGACCAATTAACCTACTAATCCGTACGTCTTTGGAATGTGGGAGGAAACTGGAGCACCCGGGGGAAACCCACACGTTCTATGGGGAGACAGTACAAACTTCTAACAGAGATTGAATTCCAAACTCCGGCACCCCAACCTGTAATAGCGTCGCGCTAACTGCTACGTTACCATGGCGCTGGGTGAGGTCATCGGTCGCTATGAGTTGTTCTTATTCTCTGCAGGCATTGCACTTTCTCTCTAACTATAACGCTCTATTCTGTGTTCTCTTTTCCTCTCGTACCTCCTGGATGTACTGGTCTACATTCTGGAAAGGTACAGGAAAGATTAATAAGCTTAATTAGCAAGGGGCCCTGTTACACACTTAGAGGGTGGTCACTTAATATTGAGGTGCATATGATCCTCTGGACAAAGGCAGAGCATTGAGGGTATCTTTAGAAGAGGAAGATAAATTGAGGGTTTTGAGAGCCTCAGACAACGGTTACTCCAGAGTCCAGCATCTCCAGGGACTTGTGTCTCCATCAGGAGAATGGCAAGTTGTATTTTGATGTTGTATAAATCGTTGGTGAGGCCTGATTTGGAGTATTGTCTGTAGTTTACATCTTTCCTACCTACAGGAAAAATGTAACTAGGATTGAAAGCGTACAGGGAAAATTTACATGGATGTTGCCAGGTGTTCTGGGGACCCGTGTTCCGGGGAGAGATTGAATAGGTTCGGACTTCATTCCCTGGAAGGAAGAATATTGAGAGCAGATTGGATAGAGGTACACAATAGTGGTATAAATAGGGTAAATTCAAAGTTCAAAGTAAAATTATTATTAAAGCACATATATGTCACCATATACAACCCTAAGATTCATTTTCTTGCGAGTGTAGCCCCCTGGTAAGCCTCAGGCTCACTCAGCTCGCTTCCGTCTGTGGGGAGCAGCCTTTGGCCCCGCCAAACTGGGTAATCAAGTTTGGGTGGTGCTGCGTGTTGTGTCCCCTGTGTAACGTCAGCACCCCGAAATAACTTTCAGTCCATGATGTGCGGTTAAACGATTAAGATTTTATATTGAAGTATGGGGTTAGTAGAGAAACAAAAGAAAAGGAAAACAAATAAAAGGCGCCAATAATCTCATAAACATGTCCAGTGCACAAACGGTGGAGCTCACGGATTCTCTTTCGCTGATCCTCCTTCGCTCGTCATCAACCCCTGGGGTCCCGCACCGAGCCCAGGCCCAGGCCCAGCGAGTCCGGCAACCATCTCCTCAAGCCACGTCTTCTCTCTTCATCCTCCTCGCGCCTTCTCCCTCAAGTCCCCGCGCAAACTAACAGCTTTCACACAGACAGAAGGAATAACATCTATCCCAATTGGTTAACAAGTCCCGTTATCACTAATTATAACCCAAACATACAGCTATAGAGAACCACTGTCTCAGCAGTTAACAGTACAGAGAAGCCATTTTATTCACCTTAGCAGTAACATAAAAGAAGAAACCCTTACACGGGCATACTCAATAAATCCAGTAACCGTGATAGAATCAATGAAAGATCACACCAACAGGGCGGATAACCAGTGTGCAAAAGACAACATACCGTGCAAATACAAAAAGACAGAAATAATAATAAATAAGTAAGCAATAAATATCAAGAAAATGAGATGAAGAGTCCTTGAAAGTGAGTCCCTGGTTTGTGGGAACAGTTCAGTGTGGGGGGTGAGTGAAGTTGTTCCCTTTGGTTGAAGAGCCTGCTGATTGAGGGGGTAGTAACTGTTCCTGAACCTGGTGGTGTGGGCCCTGTGGTTCCTGATGGCAGCGGTGAGAAGAGGGCATGTCCTGGGTGGTGGGGGTCCCGGATGATGGATGCCGTTCTCCTGCGACAACGTTTCTTCTACATGTGCCCAGTGGTGGGGAGGACTCTGCCAGTGATGGACTGGGCTCTTCCCAGAACCTTCTGTAGGATCTTCCGTTCAAGGGACAGTCAGGATGTTTGGGTGAGACTAGAACTAGAGATCATGGGTTAAGGGTGAAAGGTGACGTATTTAAAAGGAACCTGAGGTTGGGGGGGGGGGAGCTTCTTCACTCGGAGGGAGGTGCAAGTGTGGCACGGGCTGCCAGTGCAAGTGGTGGAGGCGTGCTTACGAGGCAGCGGCGGGAATTGACCCCCGATTGTGGTTGCCGGTGGTGTAAAGTGTCACGCTAGCCCTGAGCCACTGTGCCATGATTGTATAGGGGGCAGCACCGAGAGGCAGCGCAGGCTCCCCGTCGCAGTACATCAGCGTGGGAGGTAAAGTTATTAGGGGCGACGTGGTACCATAGCGGTTGGCGTAACGGTAACACAGTACCAGTGACCCGGGTTCACCTCCCACCGCTGTCTGTATGTTCTCCCCTTGTCTGCGTGGGTTTCCTCCGGGTGCTCCAGTTTCCTCCCACAGTCCAAAGACGTAGGGGTTAATTGGCCACGTGGGTGTAATTGGGCAGGGTGAAGTTTTTGGGTGTTACCGTGCTGATTCGGTGGAGATTTGCCCGGGGTTGCCCAGTTGCCCGGCCTCCACTGCGTGACAGCCTCTCCCCTCCGCCACCCCAGTGCCTGGGCGCAGCCTCTCCACGTTCTGCTGACTCTCCGTTTTGCGTCACAGCGACGGCGACGGGCACCAGGACTCCAAGGACAACTGTCCGGAGACTCCCAACAGCTCCCAGCTGGACTCGGACAACGACGGCCTGGGTGACGAGTGCGACGAGGACGACGACAACGACGGAATTCCCGACTACGGACCGTCGGGGGCCGACAATTGCCGTCTTATCGTCAATCCCAACCAGAAGGACTCTGATGGTCAGTGGCCGAGGCCGGCACCTCCCAGCACTGGGTGGAAGGGGGGAGGGCAAGCTTCAGGGAGGGGTCAGCAGTGGGACGAAGTCTGGGGTGGGGGCAGTCTTATTTCAAGCAAGCAGGAGAGGGGCTGAAGATGTGGGGAGCGGATGGTGTCCAGGAAGGGGTGGGGTGGACTTTGCGGGGGTGTGGTGAGCACGAGATAGTCAGTGGCGTGGCTGGGATGGGAAGTGTTAGGAACAGCCTCTTCCCTGCCCACCGCCATCAGATTTCTGAATGGAATATGAACCCATGAAGACTACCTCATTATTTCTCTTTCTTTTTGCATTATTTATTTCATGTATTCTTATCATAATTTAAAAGTAATTTTTATGAATTGCACTGTACTGCTGTCACTTAACAACAAATTTCACCACATACATCAAGTGGTATGAAGCCCAAGAGACCAAGAGTAGAATTAGGCCACTCGGCCCATTGAGTCTGTTCTGCATTCCATCATGGCTGACTTCTGATTCCTCTCAACTCCATTCGCCTGCCTTCTTCCCGTAACCTTTGATGCCCTGCCTAATCAGGAACCTATCAACCTCTGCCTTAAATACACCCAATGACTTGGCCTCCACAGCCGTCTGTAGCAATGAATTCCACTGATTCACCTACCTCTGGCGAAAGAAATTCCTCCCCATCTCTGTTTGAAATGGACACCCCTCTATTCTGAGGCTGTGCCCTCTGGTCTGAAACTCTCCCACCATAGGAAACATCTCCACATCCACTCTATCCAGGCCTTTCAATATTCAATAGGTTTCAGTGAGATCCCCCTCTCATTCTTCCAAAATCTAGCGAGTACAGGCCCAGAGCCTTCAAACGCTGCTCATACATTAACCCTTTCATTCCTGGGGTCATGCTCTGAACCCTCTCCAACACCAGCACAGCTTTTCTTCGAAAAGAAGATAATAGGTATGATTTCTGCCTGACTCTGTTTGCACAGTGAACAGGTGAGATGAGGTTCTGGAGAACAGGGGCTGAACATGGGGAGAGGGTTAGTCAGTATGGGGCTTTTTACATCAGAAAGAAACTTTATGAATACGTATACAGGTAAAAAAGCACAACGGATGACTCTGCTTACACTTGTAGTTACTCAGTCTGCACACATGGAAGGGTCTGTTCCACATTGTATCTCAGTATACGAATAAAATTCTCTCTGAGTCCAGGGAGGGGTAGGACCCCTGGTGAAGGGGCTAGTCTTGTATCCATTCTGGGACTGCTCACTCACCTTCAGGCCCCACCAGACACACAGCTCTCGCCTGTGGCTCCAGGCAGCTGTTTGTATGTCATGGCGGCCGTGCTGCAGTACGCCGCTTCGTCAGGTGGGTTACACCAGGTGACGGTCGCCGGCGGCCTCGTACCCCGGTGAGTCAGGGACGCTCCGGTCCCAGCACGCGAAGTTGGCTCCGGCGGACGAGGTGGGTGAGGTCGAACGGCCGGGAAGGCGGCTCTGCGGAGAGCGAAGGGCGTGATGAGGCACAGGAGACGCCAAAGTCATCCACTGCGACCAAGGAAGACCCCAGTTTGTGACGCTCGTTTGTACCACTGGACCTGAGGCTCTGGAGGTCACGAGAGTGGAACTACCCCAGTGCAACAGCTTTTGGTTCTATACACTGGTAGACTTAGCTCAGTCTGTGTACAGAGCACCTTCCACTGATGCTTTCTACACTCCCTACTGTCTCAGGAAAGCAGTCTGCATAATCACCCCACCCCCAGACATTCTGTTTTCTCTCACCTCCCATCGGGCAGCAGATACAAAAGTTTAAAGACACGTCACACCAAGTTCAAGGGCAGCTTCTGGCCCAGACTACTGAACTGACTTCTTGTACGATAAAGATGGACTCATCATCTTCCAGTCTACCTCTCCACGGTCCTTGCACCTTAATTTTCGGCCTGCGCTGCTCCTTCTCTGTGACTGCGACACTCTGTTCTGCGTTCTGCTATTGTTTTCCCGTTTTCGCTGCCTGGGTCACAAGGATCTGTCTGGAAGGCACACAAAAAATACTGTATCTCATCCCATGACAATAATAAATCAGTCGCCTTTGTCGCGTATCTTGTGTCCGGGGTCAATACAGACACCGTTGTTTTTGGGATTTTGGTCTCTGGCTTAACCACTCAAAGTTTGGTGGCCATCAGAATTAGGTTTCACTTCACTGGCGTGTGTCGTGGAATGTGTTGTGTTGTGGCAGCAGTTCAGTACAATACCAAATAAAACTGTAAATTACAATAAGAAATACATTTAAAAAATTTAAGTAAGTAGCTTAAATAGTGAGGTAGGGTACGTGGATTAATTGTCCATTCAGAAATCTGATGGCAGAGGGGAAGAAGCTGTTCCTGAATCGTTGAGTGTGTGTCCTGTGTCTCTTCCTCGATGGTACCGATGAGAAGAGGGCATGTCCGGGGTGATGGGGGTCCTTAATGAGGCAATAGGACCCTAAATGGCAGAACTTCACACGAAGTTCAAATTTATTATCAAATCACGAATACACGCAGTTGCCATGTCATTGTGCACCTGCTTTACCTGATAAGGTCCCCCACTGGGTGTATGTTCGTGCTCTTTAGCTGCTGTGGCCCATCAGTGTGTTGTGCATTCAGAGATGCTCTTCTGCACACCACCGTTGTAATGTGAGGTTACCTGAGTTCCTGTTGGCTTGAACCAGTCTCCCCGTTCTCCTCTGGCCCCTCTCTCATTTCTGTTTCCAGCCGCAGAACTGCTGCTCACTGGATGTTTTTTGTTACTCTCCCCCTTCTCTGTAAACTCTAAGAGACTGTGTGCGTGAAAATCCCACGGTCAAAGTCACATTTCCTCCCCATTCTGGTGTTTGGTCTGAATAACAGTTGAACCTCTCGGCCACGTCTGCGTGCTTTTGTGCATCGAGTCGCTGCCACGCGATTGGCTGATTAAATATTTGCATTAACGAGCAGGCGTACCTAATAAAGTGGCCACTGAGTGTACGTTACCATGCACTTAATTTTCAGGGAAAAATACGACAGCAATAACAAAAAAACTACACAAGTCTTCAGGATTTAAGATTAGCTTTATTTGTCACACGTACATCGAAACAGACAGTGAAATGTGTCGTTTGTGTTAACAACCGCACAGTCCGAGGATGTGCTGGGGGCAGCCCACAAGTGTCAGCACATGTTCTGGCACTAACATAGCGTGCTCACAATGTTCAGCAGAGCAACCTGCAGTCAACATACAACACGACAGGCATTACAACAAAACTAACCCCCCCTCTCCACACCAACAGACAAACAGCCCATCTGCAAAGCAAACTGTGAAATGGGAAGATACTAAGACAATGAGTTGTTGAGTCCGCTCAGAGTCGCGAGTGAAGTTATCTCGCTGGTACAGGAGCCTGCTGGTTGAGGGGTGATAGCTGGTCCTGAGGCTCCTGTACCTCCTGTCCAATGGTGGCAGTGAGAAGAGAGCGCGCTGGTCAGAGGCATTGCCCCACTGGGGCTGAAGAGGGGAATTGGGACATCTAGTTTGGGAGTGAGAGCGTGGGGGGTGGAAGGAGGTGACGGTGGGGCGGGTGGGCAGTAGGGGGCCAGTCTGTCATTTGGATGTTGCTTTGCTCCAGGTGACGGGGTTGGTGACGTCTGCGAGGACGACTTTGACAACGACACCGTGTTCGATGAGTTTGATGTGTGTCCTGAGAGTGCCGAGGTCACCCTCACTGACTTCCGAGCCTATCAGACGGTCGTCCTGGACCCGGAGGGTGACGCGCAGATTGATCCCAACTGGGTGGTCCTGAACCAGGTGAATCCAAGCCCCGGGCCCGCCGCATTTGTGGGCCTCCGTCTCTAGTCAGCTGTTTCTGGTTGTGTCCTGTGAATATACACACGTCTTAAGACAAAGACTGTGGCCGACAGGGCGGTGAGGAGAGAGAGCTGTGGGAGGGGCGGAGGGGAGGGAGAGCTGTGCTGTGGGAGGGGTGGTGAGGGAGCACTGTGGGGGGGCGGTGAGGAGGGTGCACTGTGGGAGGGGCGGTGAGGAGGGTGCACTGTGGGGGGGTGGTGAGGAGAGAGAGCTGTGGGAGGGGCGGTGAGGAGAGAGAGCTGTGGGAGGGGCGGTGAGGGAGCACTGTGAGGGGGGCGGTGAGGAGGGAGCACTGTGGGAGGGGCGGTGAGGAGGGAGCACTGTGGGAGGGGCGATGAGGAGGGAGCATCGTACTGTGGGAGGGGCGATGAGGAGGGAGCATCGTACTGTGAGGGGGGCGGTGAGGAGGGTGCACCGTGGGGGGGGCAGTGAGGAGGGAGCACTGTGGGAGGGGCGGTGAGGAGGGTGCACTGTGGGAGGGTTGCTGAGAGAGTGCTGGACTGTGTGAGAGGTGATGAGGAGGGAGCACTATACTGTGGGAGGGGTAGAGCTGTGTGGTATCTGTGGGTTGAACCACTGCTATCTGAACCCCCTCCAGTTTGTATTGGAGCTCAGCTCTCCAGGACTCGACTGTTGTCCAGTGCTGTCCACTGCCCCTCGAAGCAGCCAGCACATCTGATTTGTTGCTCTGTGACCCTCATTTCTCTCCATTTGTGTCACAGGGAATGGAGATCGTCCAGACGATGAACAGTGACCCTGGGTTAGCCGTTGGTGAGTTGCAACAATTTCTGAAGTGTCTGGGGTCAGCTAGAGTAGTGTCAACCATTGTTCTGTCTCTATTCAGCATTTACCGGTAAATGTCCCCAAGATATGGGCCCACATAAAGGCAATACAGACGTCTCATATCCCAGGAGTGTGTGATGGGACGGTGCGGAGGGAGCTTCACTCTGTGTCTGACCCCGGGAGTGTGTGATGGGACGGTGCAGAGGGAGATTCACTCTGTGTCTGACCCCGGGAGTGTGTGATGGGACAGTGTAGAGGGAGTTTCACTCTGTGTCTGACCCCGGGAGTGTGTGATGGGACGGTGCGGAGGGAGCTTCACTCTGTGTCTGACCCTGGGAGTGTGTGATGGAACAGTGTGGAGGGAGCTTCACTCTGTGTCTGACCCCGGGAGTGTGTGATGGGACGGTGTGGAGGGAGCTTCACTCTGTGTCTGACCCTGGGAGTGTGTGATGGGATGGTGTAGAGGGAGTTTCACTCTGTGTCTGACCCCGGGAGTGTGTGATGGGACGGTGCGGAGGGAGATTCACTCTGTGTCTGACCCCGGGAGTGTGTGATGGGACGGTGCGGAGGGAGCTTCACTCTGTGTAACTTACGTACTGTCCAATTCCCTTCCTTCACTGTCATTTTCAGGATGTGGGAAATCAGGCCAAACTCTGTGACTCAGTCAGTGTGGGGGACATAGGAACAGATTATTGTCAGTTGTGACAATCTTGGACTAATGTTGAGCATCTCAATGGCCACCGGTTTTAATTCTATTTCCCATTCTTACACTGACAAGTTATTCCATTCCAATCCGATGGCATAAGCATCATTTCTCCAACTTCCGATAATTTCTCCCTGCCTCTCCCTTCCCTCTTTCTGTATTCCCCATTCTGTCTCCACTCTTGCTTCATCCTTCTTCGTCCTGATGAAGGGTTTCAGTCCAAAACGTTGACTGTTTATTCCTCTCCATAAATGCTGCCTGACTTGCTGAGTTCCTCCAGTACTTTGTGTGTTTTACTCTGTTTTTCCAGCATTTGCAGAATCAATCACTCTCTCTCCCCTCTCCCCTCAGACCATAAGATAAAGGAACAGAATTAGGCCATTTGGCCTATCAAGCCCTGCTACGATAGTTCATCATGGCTGATCCAATTTCCCTCTCAGCCCTAATTTCCTGACTTCTCCCTGTATCTGTTCATACCCTGACCAATCAAGAATCTATCAACCTCTGGCTTAAATATACATAAAGACTTGGCCTCCATAGCTGCCTGTGGCAAAAAATTCCACAGATTCTCCTCCTCTGCACCCCTCCCCCCACCTCCTCTGCATCCCTCCCCCTCTACACCCCTCCCCCACCTCCTCTGCATCCCTCCCCCTCTACACCCCTCCCCCACCTCCTCTGCACCCCTCCCCTCCCCCTCTGCACCCTCCCCCTCCCCTCTGCACCCTTCCCCCTCCCCCTCTGCACCCTCCCCCTCCTCCTCTGCACCCTCCCCCTCCTCCTCTGCACCCTCCCCCTCCTCCTCTGCACCCTCCCCCTCCTCCTCTGCACCCTCCCCTCTGCTCCTCTGCATCCCTCCCCCTCCCCCTCTGCACCCCTCCGCCTCCCCCTCTGCACCCCTCCGCCTCCCCCTCTGCACCCTTCCCCCCTCCCCCTCTGCACCCTCCCCCTCTGCACCCCTCCGCCTCCCCCTCTGCACCCCTCCCCCTGCTCCTCTCCACCCCCATCCTCTCCATCTCCCCTTACCCAGACGCGGTGCATTGAACTACCCTTTAGTTCCGTTCGGAGACTGATAACAGTGGAATAGCACTGATCTAATTTAAATATTACCGGTCTATTTACTGTAATTCATGTTCTTCCCTCTGTTAATATGCATTGTAATATACTGCTGCTGTACATTTTCACGGCATCTGCCGGTGATATCGAATCTGACTCTGATTCCTCGAGCCCGGTGGTCCACGTTTTCAAGCTGCAATATCCAAGGCTACATAGAGGAGGTAGTGATTGAGCACACAGTGTCTTTGGGCGGGAGGACAGGCGGGGAGGCCGTGCTGGGTCTGTGTACAACACGGACCAGAGCAGCACCATGTACAAGTGTCGGGGCTGGAATATCGGGATTGCAGAATTACCCTTACTCGACTGGGGTTAAATTCCTTTGTTGTAAAAGCGAAAACGAGGAAAGATTTATGCTTTGTGAGTGCGAGATTGGGAGGGATTAATGGGGCACAGGGAATCAATAACACAGCACATTACAGGCCCTTCAGCCCACAATGTTGTGCCAACCCTTTAACATTTTGAAGATCAAACTAACACAAGGGTTCCCACCCTGGGGTCCACAAGCCTCTTTATTAATGGTAAGGGTCCATGGCATAAAAAAGGTTGGGAACCTCTGATTCTAACACTTCCACCCCAAGAAGCCCTGCATTTATCTGTCTGAGAGTCTCTCAATGTCCCTAATGTCTCTGCCTGAACCAGCACTCCTGGCGGTCCATTCCACACACCCAGCACCCCGTACAAAACTTACCACCGGTGCCCACCCCCCCCCCATATTTTTATGCCTTCTCACGTTAGCCATTTCTGCTCTGGGGAAAAGTCTCTGGCTGCCCACTCAGTTTCTGCCTCTTACCGTCTTGTACATGGGCAGCAAAAGGGTTAAGGTCGATGGGAACTTCCTGCCTGAGGAATTCTCTGCATGTTTAAAGCATCGAGAGCAGGAAACTAGAAGCCAGGGCCCTGGAGGTGGGAAATGGGATTATTTATTTTTAAATTGCTGCTCTGTCTGGATGCATCACGGCTCGGTACGGTAACTGCTCTGCCCGCGACCGCAAGAAACTGCAGAGAGTTGTGGACACAGCTCAGTGCGTCACAGAAACCAGCCTCCCCTCCGTGGACTGACTCTGTCCACACTTCTCACTGCCGCAGTAAAGATCCCATCCACCTCGGACATTCTCTCTTCTCCCAATGGGCAGAAATCACAAAAACCTGGAAGCTCATACCACCAGTCTCAAGGACAGCTTCCATCCGGCGGTTTTAAGACTATTGAACAGCTCCCTGGTACGATAAGGTGGACTCTTCACCTCACACTCTACCTCACTGTGGCTCTTGCACCTCTTGTGCCTGCACTGCACCTGCTTGGTAGCTGTGACACTTTATTCTGCACCATTTTTTTAGGCATCCGTTAGTCTCGTGAGACCATGGATTTGTGCCTTGGAAGGTTTCCAGGGCGCAGGCCTGGGTGAGGTTGTATGGAAGACCGGCAGTTGCCCATGCTGCAAGTCTCCCCTCTCCACGCTACCGATGTTGTCCAAGGGAAGGGCATTAGGACCCATACAGCTTGGCACCAGTGTCGTCGCAGAGCAATGTGTGGTTAAGTGCCTTGCTCAAGGACACAACACACTGCCTCAGCCAAGGCTCGAACTAGCGACCTTCGAATCACTAGACAAACACCTTAACCACTTGGCCACACGCCAACATGGGTGGGTGGGGGAGGGGGAGGGGGGATGTAGTGAGGAGCTGAGAGGTGACAGGTGAGACCAGGTGAGGGGGAAGGTGGGTGGGTGGGGGAAGGGGATAAAGTGAGGAGCTGGGAGGTGACAGGTGAAACCAAGTGAGGGGGAAGGTGGGTGGGGAGGGGGATGAAGTGAGGAGCTGGGAGGTGACAGGTGAGACCAGGTGAGGGGGAAGGTGGGTGGGGAAGGGGATGAAGTGAGGAGCTGGGAGGTGACAGGTGAGACCAGGTGAGGGGGAAGGTGGGTGGATGGGTGGGGGAGGGGGATGAAGTGAGGAGCTGAGAGGTGACAGGTGAGGGGGAAGGTGGGTGGGGAGGGAGATGAAGTGAGGAGCTGGGAGGTGACAGGTGAGACCAGGTGAGGGGGAAGGTGGGTGGATGGGTGGGGGAAGGGGATGAAGTGAGGGGCTGGGAGGTGAAACGTGGAAGAGTTTTTTCCGCATTCTGTTGTTTTACCTTGTGCTGCCTCAGTGCCCCGTTGTAATGATTGGATCAGTTTGAAGAGAAAGCAGGACCAGCTTTTCACTGTACCTCAGTACACATGACAATTCCATTCCAGCGTGGTCACCACAGCTTTCTCCTCGGTGAAGGGTCATGGCGGGGTTACAGGCAGGTTGCAGCTCCCTGAGTCCAGCTGTCACCTCTCTCCTCTCCTCTCCCCCCCACCAGGGTACACGGCGTTCAATGGGGTGGACTTCGAAGGCACATTCCACGTCAACACGGTGACCGACGATGACTACGCCGGCTTCATCTTCGGCTATCAGGACAGCTCCAGCTTCTACGTGGTGATGTGGAAGCAGACGGAACAGACGTACTGGCAGCCCACGCCGTTCCGAGCCGTGGCCGAGCCAGCCCTGCAGCTCAAGGTGGGTCCAACCACAGCATTCCCAACGGATCCCGAGCCGGATCAATTGTTATTTTAATGCGGGGGGGGGGAATGAGAGGGAATTGCAGGTGGGGGGGGAGAGATCCTGCATTTTGCGGCAGTCAGAGCAAAGGTGCTCGATGAAGCAGCCTCCCGCTCGACGTTGTAAAGGAGGCCGCGCTGGGATCACTGGACTTGACCCTGACAGAGCCACAGGTGAAGTGCTCACCTTCCCAGTCCTGCTGCAGGGTCTCGGCCTGAAACGTCGACTCTTTATTCCTCTCCATAGATGCTGCCTGACCTGCTGAGTTCCTCCAGCGTTTTGTGTGTGTGCAATCTTCACCTGCTCTTCGGGGTGAGGACTGCCGATGCTGGAATCTGGGGCGATGTTAACGTGTGGGAGTCGGTAACGCAGCCTCTGCTAAGGGTGGTCTGGAGGTTGCTAAGTGGACCTCACCACTACCTCCGAGTTCAGTCGTGTCCAGAAGCTCCCCTCCTGACCTCTGCTCCCTTCCTGTCCCTTCTGTCCCCCCACCACGACGCAGGCTGTGAAGTCAAAGAGCGGCCCGGGGGAGTACCTGCGGAACGCCCTGTGGAACACGGAGTCCATCACCGACCAGGTGACGCTGCTGTGGAAGGACCCCCGCGATGAAGGCTGGAGGGACAAGACCTCGTACCGCTGGCACCTGGTCCACAGGCCCCAGGTGGGCTACATCAGGTGAGCCTTGGGGCGGCTCGCCGTCCGCCAGCCAACCCCGCTAACCTGGCACGGGTAGCGCGGCAGTTCGTGTAACGCCTTACAGCGCCAGCTGTAAGATCGGGGTTCAATTCCTGCCACTGTCTGTAAAAGTACAGGCCCTTTGGCCCATCTAGTCCATGCCAAACCATTTAAACCACCTAGTCCAATGACTTTCTCCCTGTGCTCTGGTTTCCTCCTATGTTCCAAAGACGTACAGGTTAGGGTTGGTAACTTGTGACCATGGTACTGTATGTCAGCAATGGTGTCGGCCCCCAGCACATCCTTTAGTCTGTGTTGGTCATTGACGCAAAATGACGCATTCATTCTATGTTTTGTCAAGTTCGGCTAATCTTTACAACATAGAAACCTACAGCATATCCTTCGGCCCACGAAACCTACTCTAGAAACTGCCTAGAATTTCCCTACCGCATAGCCCTCTATTTTTCTGAGCTCCATGTATCTATCTAAGAGTCTCTTAAAAGACCCTATTGTATCCACCTCTACCACCGTCGCTGGCAGTGCATTCTGCTTTCTGTGTGGAAAAACTTACCCCTGACATCCCCCTTGTATCTACTTCCAAGCACCTTAAAACTGTGCCCTCTCGTGTTCGCCATTTCAGCCCTGGGAAAAAGCCTCTGGCTATCCACATGATCAATGCCTCTCATCCTCTTATACACCTCTGTCAGGTCACCTCTCATCCTCCGTCGCTGGAAGGAGAAAAGGCCAAAAATTCAACCTATTCTCTTAAGACACGCTCTCCAATCCAGGCAACATCTTTGTAAATCTCCTCTGCACTCTCTCTATAGTGTCCACATCCTTCCTGTAGTGAAGTGGCCAGAACTGAACACGGTACTCCAAGTGGGGTCTGACCAACGTCTTGTATAGCTGTAACATTACCTCACGGCTCTTGAACTCAAATCTTCAACCCGCTGTTCTGCCTGCCGGAAGCGGGGTCTGTCCCAGTGGGTGGCCGCGGAGCGGAAAGAGGGTCTTAAAAGGAGCAGCGGAGAGATTCCGAGCTTGTAACCAAATGGGATGATGCGACTTCACGGTCTTTTCACTGAGTATTGGAATTGGGACGTTCCCTACAAGGCCACGTTTGGAGAACTACAGACAGCCAGAGGACGATGTCATTAAGCTGGAGAGGGTGCAGAAAAGATTCACGAGGATATTCCCGGCACTGGAGGGCTTGACAGGCTGGGACCATTTTCCCTGGAGCGGAGGGGGCTGAGGGGTGACCTTGGGATCTGGTTTACCATCACTGGCATTGGTCTTGTTTGAGGCAGCAGTACTTTGCAATACATTAAAAAAAAATCACCAGAATTTTCAATAAGCAAGATAAGAAATAAATAAATAGAGCACAAATAGAACAGAATAGTGAGGCATTGTTCAGAAGTCTGATGGTGGAGGGGAGGAATCTGTTCGTAAAAATTTGAATGTGGATCTTTGGGCTCCTGTACCTCCTCCCTGATGGTAGTAGTGAGAGGAGGGCACGTCCTGGGTGATGGGGGTCCTTGAGGCCTCTGGGCACCGCTGTCTTCGATGGTGAGGAGTCTAGAGCCCGCGATGGAGCTGGCTGAGTTTACAACTCTCTGCCGCGTTTCCCCCTGATCCTGTGCAGTGGAGCCTCCGTACCAGACGTTGGTGCAACGGGTTGGAATACTGTCCGTGGTGCATCCGTAGGAATTCGCGAGAGTTTTTGGACACGTACCAGGTCTCCTCAAATTCCGACAGAGGTTTATAAAACCATGAGGGGCATAGGTAGGGTGTGGATTGTCACAGTTTTATTCCCTAGGTCAGGGGTCCCCAACCTTTTTTGCACCGCGGACCGGTTTAATATTGACAATATTCTTGCGGACCGGCCGACGGTGGTGGGGGGGGGGGGCGTGTTCAAATAGGGTTGCCAACTTTCTCACTCCCGAATAAGGGACAAAGGTAACAGTCAAATACAGGACACTTGTGTTTAGCCCAGGAAAGACTACCATGACTATGAAGCCTTGTGCGGGCACCTGTGTGCATGCGTGACGTGCACATGCGTGACATGCTGATTTTTTTTTTCTACAAATCGGTTTTGGTTTAATCTTCCCGATTCTGTTAAGTGAAACTACACTGTACATACATTATTTCTACTTCATATAGGCTGTATATTTATCATATCATTCACAGTGAAGTGCTGTTTTAGGTTTTATGTGTTATTTGGTATGATTTGGTAGGTTACCTCAAGTTTCACAGTGCGTGACAGGGAATGAGGAAAGGTGCTGTTGACTCGTATCGTTTCCTCGCAGCCCGGTGGCACATGTTTTGTGGCCCGGTGGTTGGGGACTGCTGCCCTAGGTAGGGGAGTCCAAAACTAGAGGGCTCAAGTTTAAATTGAGGGTGGAACAGATTCAAAGGGACCCAAGAGACAACTTTTCCCACACAAAGGGTGGTGGGTATACAGAGCAGGCTGGCAGAGGGAGTGGCAGAGGGGCGTACAGTTATTGTATCTAAAAAGCACTTGGATGCTTACATGGATGTGAAAGGTTTCAAAGTACTGTACACACCCCTGAGCTTTGTCTACCCACAGGCAGCCACAGGAACACCATGCAACCCCTTTAAAGAATAACCCTGCACAATAAAGACCAGCAAACACCCAACGCACAATAAAGAGAACAGGTTGCGCAAACAGCAGAAAGCACGCGGGTAGCACACAGAACGTTAAACATCGAACAGCGGCGTCCCTGAGATGGTCCAGGAGCCACAGCCACTGGGTCAGTCCGCTCAGCGGTGCGTCGATGGCTGCAGGCCACGGCGCGCAGAGCCTGTCCCGCCGCACCTCGGCGCCTCGGTCAAATCGCACAGATAGTAAACAAGAACACCTGGAACGAACTGTAGAGTCTCCAAAAGTGAGTCCACGGCTGGGGAGTGTGCTCACTTCTGAGGACATTAAACGTCAAACCACAGGTCCAATTTAATTCAAACAGCATACACCCTGAAATTCTTAAAAGTAAAGGCATCCGTTAGTCTTGCGAGACCATGGATCTGCGCCTGGAAAGTCTTCACTCTCCAGGGCGCAGGCCTGGGCAAGGTTGTATGGAAGACCAGCAGTTGTCCATGCTGCAAGTCTCCCCTCTCCACGACACCAATGTTGTCCAAGGGAAGGGCATTAGGACCCATACAGCTTGGCACCGGTGTCGTCGCAGAGCAATGTGTGATTAAGTACCTGAACACCCTGAAATTCTTACAGGTTCAATTTAATGCATGCGCCCTGAAATTCTTACTCTTCACAGGCATCCATGAAACCAGAAAACCCATGGAATGAATAATAGGAACATCAGAAACCGAAAGCCACCCTCCCCCCCCCCACCACGCACAAGCAGCAGCAGAAGCATCGACACCCCCCCCCCCACCGCCCGGAAGGTTTAGAGCTGGGGGTTCACGGACCCCTCAGTTAATGGTATACGTGGGTCCATGGCTCAGCTAGGTAACTTGGTTGCCATCCTGCTGTAGGCCGAGGGACCTGTTTTCCTGTATGACTGTGATCTGAGAACAATGCAAACACTAAAGCACAGTGAAGCGTGGGCATAAACAGTGGACCACAGCAACAGGCCATTCGGCCCAACCTGTCTGTGCTGAACTGCAGAGCAGCACAGTAGTGTAGCGGTTATTGTTATACTTTACAGCCAGCAGCCCGCGTTCAATTCCCGCTGATGTCTGTGAGGAGTTTCTACGTTCTCCCCGTGACCGCGTGGGTTTCCTCCGGGTGCTCCAGTTTCCTCCCACAGTCCAGTGACGTGCGGGTTAAGTTTAGTGAGTTGTGGGCATGCTCTGTTGGTGTCAGAAGCGTGGCGACACTTGTGGGCTGCCCCCAGCCCATCCTCGGACTGTGTTGGTTGTTAACGCAAACCATACATTTCACTGTCTTGTTTCGATGTACGTGTGACAAATAAAGCTAATCTTTATCTGATAGTTGTCCATTCCCAACAAAAATGAAGAAAAATATTCCCCCCAGCTTACTCCTTGTAAATGTATTTGCTCACCTGGGGAAACTGAATGATGTGTGTGAGTAGAAATGGTTCAAATTTATTGTGGTCACAGACACACAGACGGACAGATAGACACAGACACAGACACTTAGTTGGACAGACAGACACACACACACGTGCTCCTCTTGGGGTACATTGCCTTCCAGCTGCTAGGCTCTGGGGTATCTCAGATTGAGTCCTTAGCATCCCTACGTACCAATGACATAGGTAGGAAGAGTGACGAGGTTCTGCAGAGTGAGTTCATGGAATTAGGTGCTAAGTTAAAGGGTAGGATCTCCAGAGTTGTGATTTCATGATTGCTACCCGTGCCACGTGCAAATGAGGCCAGACATAGGAAGATCATACAATTTAACGCATGGCTGAGGATTTGGTGCAGGAGGAAGGGTGTCAGATTTTTGGATCATTGGGCTCTCTTCCAGAAAAGGTGGGACCTGTACAGAAGAAAGAGTTTGCACCTAAACTAGAGGGGAACTAATATCCTCGCGGGAAGGTTTTCTAGAGCTGCACAAGGGTGGGGGAGGGGTGGGGGGTCAGGGAGCAGATTTAAACTAGAGCTGCAGGGGGATGGGAATCAAAGTGTCTGGACAGATAGTGGAGAGTTTATGGAGGCAGATGTTGTTAAGACCTCAAAGTCAGGAATCAAAAGGTTAAGCATGATGTGACCAATGTCCTGAGGAGCATATATTTCAATGCAAGAAGTATCGTAGGAAAGGCGGATGAGCTCGGGGCATGGATCAACATATGAGGTTATGATGTTGTGTCCATTTGTGAGACTCGGTTACAGGAGGGACATTTTGTGCTGTGTTGTATGAAGTGGGCGACCATGACCATGGTTGTTTTTGGCAAATTTCTCCGCAGGAGTGGTTTGCCATAGCCACCTTCTGGACAGTGTCTTGACAAGATGGGTGACTCCATCCATTATCAATACTCTTCAGAGATTGTCTACCTGGCGTCAGTGGTCGCATAACTAGAACTTGTGATATACACCAGCTGCTCATACGACCATCTCCCATGACTTCCCAGGGGTGGGGAACACTAGGCAGGGGCTACACCTTGCCCAAGGGTGACCTGCAGGCCAGCAGAGGGGAAGGAGTGTCACACACCTCTTTGGTAGAGACATATCTCCAACCTGTGTTCTTGGTATGTTTTCATTTATTTGCACAGATTGTCATCTCTTGAGCATTGATTGTAAGCCTTTATGTATGTTTTTGTTGTAAATTCTACTCTGTTTATTTATTTTCCCTGTAAATGCCTGCAGGAAAGTGAACCTTAAGGAGTATAAGGTAACATATATTCACTTTGATGCTTTTTTGAACCCTATCTATGCCTGTCATAACTTTATTAACTCCTGCCAGCTTGCCCCTCAGGAGTTTGTAATGAGTAGTGTGACCGGTCACCAGGGCACCTGGGGCTAATTTGAGAAGTTTTTTCCTTCCCACGACCCTGGCAGAGTGAAGCTGTATGAAGGGCCTAACCTGGTGGCCGACTCCGGAGTCACGATCGACACGACGATGCGTGGGGGCCGCCTTGGGGTCTTCTGTTTCTCCCAGGAGAACATCATCTGGTCCAACCTGCGCTACAGATGTAACGGTGAGTACCCAGCGGCCGTGACCCCCACCCTGGTGTCGGGCCGCACGCGTTGGGTTGTTCTCTCCCACTCACCTACCTCCCTCTTCTCTCCCCCCCCCCCCCATCAGACACCATTCCTGAAGACTTCGAGCCATTCCGCAAGCTCTTGTTACTCGGCCTCTGAGCGGGCGAGAGGGGTTCGGCAGTTCGACGCCATCGAGGATCTGCGCGCAAGAGCAGAGAAGCGCGTCTCAAGGACAGATTTTCAAAACGCTACGACCATGTTTATAAGAAGATTCGGCACCGTCCGTGTGCAGGAAGAATCCAGAAAGGATTCGCCTTGACTTGTGGCTGAGGAAGAGACTAGACTTTCAACAGCGCCCCCCCCGTCTCCACCTTCGGCCGGCCAGTGCTGCCGCAGCTGTGTGTCTGTGGCTGTAATGTAGGAAACACCACGGCCCGTCCACGGCTACGCAGGGAATGTCACGATGTTATTGTCTGAGTAATAAATCCAGGCCGAGGGGAGTGCGGTGAGAGGCTCTTCTCGATCCGGGTGTCGGTCCCGACTTTCTTGTTCGCCCATAGGGAAAGATGGGCGGGGCGGGGGGGTAAACATTTCGTTCCAGTAACGATGTCTCTGATTGCTCAGCAAACCGCCCTCCCACAGTGTGGAGCTCCCTCCTCGCCGCCCCGCCCACAGAGTGGAGCTCCCTCCTCGCCGCCCCTCCCACAGAGTGGAGCTCCCTCCTCGCCGCCCCTCCCACAGAGTGGTGCCCCCTCCCCAGCCCCCCTCCCACAGTGTGGAGCTCCCTCCTCGCCGCCCCGCCCACAGAGTGGAGCTCCCTCCTCGCCGCCCCTCCCACAGAGCGGTGCCCCCTCCCCAGCCCCCCTCCCACACTGTGGAGCTCCCTCCTCACCGCAGCGATCCCCTCCTCGGCGCCCCTCCCAAAGTGTGGAGCTCCCTCCTCGGCGCCCCTCCCACAGAGTGGAGCTCCCTCCTCGGCGCCCCGCCCACAGAGTGGAGCTCCCTCCTCGCCGCCCCGCCCACAGAGTGGAGCTCCCTCCTCGCCGCCCTCCCACAGTGTGGAGCTCCCTCCTCGCCGCCCCTCCCACAGAGTGGAGCTCCCTCCTCGCCGCCCCTCCCACAGAGTGGAGCTCCCTCCTCGCCGCCCCTCCCACAGAGTGGTGCCCCCTCCCCAGCCCCCCTCCCACAGTGTGGAGCTCCCTCCTCGCCGCCCCGCCCACAGAGTGGAGCTCCCTCCTCGCCGCCCCTCCCACAGAGCGGTGCCCCCTCCCCAGCCCCCCTCCCACACTGTGGAGCTCCCTCCTCACCGCAGCGATCCCCTCCTCGGCGCCCCTCCCAAAGTGTGGAGCTCCCTCCTCGGCGCCCCTCCCACAGAGTGGAGCTCCCTCCTCGGCGCCCCGCCCACAGAGTGGAGCTCCCTCCTCGCCGCCCCGCCCACAGAGTGGAGCTCCCTCCTCGCCGCCCCTCCCACAGTGGTGCCCCCTCCCCAGCCCCCCTCCCACAGTGTGG
The DNA here is from genome assembly GCF_963921235.1 of Mobula hypostoma. Classification (NCBI taxonomy): domain Eukaryota; kingdom Metazoa; phylum Chordata; class Chondrichthyes; order Myliobatiformes; family Myliobatidae; genus Mobula; species Mobula hypostoma. The sequence continues at coordinate 241,023,928 of NC_086098.1, forward strand.
AGCTCCCTCCTCACCGCCCCTCCCACAGAGTGGTGCCCCCTCCCCAGCCCCCCTCCCACAGTGTGGAGCTCCCTCCTCACCGCCCCTCCCACAGTTTGGAGCTCCCTCCTCGCCGCCCCTCCCACAGAGCGGTGCCCCCTCCCCAGCCCCCCTCCCACACTGTGGAGCTCCCTCCTCACCGCAGCGATCCCCTCCTCGGCGCCCCTCCCAAAGTGTGGAGCTCCCTACTCGGCGCCCCTCCCACAGTGTGGAGCTCCCTCCTCACCGCCCCTCCCACAGTGGTGCCCCCTCCCCAGCCCCCCTCCCACAGTGTGGAGCTCCCTCCTCACCACCCCTCCCACAGAGTGGTGCCCCCTCCCCAGCCCCCCTCCCACAGTGTGGAGCTCCCTCCTCACCGCAGCGATCCCCTCCTCACCACCCCTCCCACAGAGCGGTGCCCCCTCCCCAGCCCCCCTCCCACACTGTGGAGCTCCCTCCTCACCGCCCCTCCCACAGAGTGGTGCCCCCTCCCCAGCCCCCCTCCCACTGTGTGGAGCTCCCTCCTCACCGCCCCTCCCACAGAGTGGTGCCCCCTCCCCAGCCCCCCTCCCACAGTGTGGAGCTCCCTCCTCGCCGCCCCTCCCACAGTGTGGAGCTCCCTCCTCACCGCAGCGATCCCCTCCTCGCCACCCCTCCCACAGAGCGGTGCCCCCTCCCCAGCTCCCCTCCCACAGTGTGGAGCTCCCTCCTCGCCGCCCCTCCAGCAGAATGGAGCTCCCTCCTCACCGCAGCGATCCCCTCCTCACCGCCCCTCCCACAGAGCGGCGCCCCCTCCCCAGCGCCCCGCCCACAGAGGAGCTCCCTCCTCACCGCCCCTCCCACAGAGCGGAGCTCCTTCCTCACCACCCCCCCCCCACAGCACAGTGCTCCCTCCTCACCGCCCCTCCCCCTGACAGGTTGTTTAGGAACGGAGTGAGAGTTGGTTTGAGGGATGTTCGGGGAGGTTGCCCTGCGGGCATTAACCATTTTTCTGCCTTGCTCCGGGCTCTCTCCCACAGCGGAGGGACAGCCCACTCGCCCAGGGTCACGCCGAACGGCCTTTCGCCTTGTGTTCCCCCGTCTCAGAGGGGTGTGGGGCCCCGAGGTTCCTCATCCGTCTCGTCAGCTCTGTGAAACACCCTCCACAATCCCCCTCATGCCACCAGGACACCGGGTCCCCGGACAGCAGATCCCGAGCTCCTGGGAATGGGACGGGAGTCCCGATCTACCAGTCTCCTGGTGTTCTGACTCAAGTTATCAGGCGCTGGGGGTCGGGGTAGTGACAAACACAGAACAGAACAGCACCTCAGCCAGGCTGCCTCACGCAGAGCGTGGCGGGTCTGTGGAACACCTTACCAGGGCTGGTGGGAGAGGCAGATACCTCAGGGACTTTTAAGAGACTCTTCAGTAGAGACGTGGATGATAGAAAAATGGAGGCTGTATAGGAGGCAAGGTTAGATTGATCTTGGAGTAGATTAAAAGGTCAGCACAACATTGTGGGCCGAAGGGCCTGTACTGTGCTGTACTGTTCTGTGTCCTGTGTCTCATCGACTCCCATGTGGAAACAGGAACAGGCCCTTGGGCCCACAATGTCTGTGCTGAGCAAGTTGCTAAACCCCTTCCGCCTGCACGTGATCCACATGGCTTGATATCCACGTGTCTATCGAACAGCCTCTGTTGTATCTACTTCCACCCCTGGCGGGGCAACTTCCAGTGCCCACCATTCCTTAAACCCATCACCCCTACTGGGGCACTCCCAGAGCCCACCCCTCCTTAAACCCATCACTCCTGGGCAGGGCCACTTCCAGTGCCCACCATTCCTTAAACCCATCACCCCTACTGGGGCACTCCCAGAGCCCACCCCTCCTTAAACCCATCACTCCTGGGCAGGGCCACTTCCAGTGCCCACCATTCCTTAAACCCATCACCCCTACTGGGGCACTCCCAGAGCCCACCCCTCCTTAAACCCATCACTCCTGGGCAGGGCCACTTCCAGTGCCCACCACTCCTTAAACCCATCACTCCTGGGCAGGGCCACTTCCAGTGCCCACCACTCCTTAAACCCATCACCTCTACTGGGACACTCCCAGAGCCCACCCCTCCTTAAACCCATCACCTCTACTGGGACACTCCCAGAGCCCACCCCTCCTTAAACCCACCACTCCTGGGCAGGGCCACTTCCAGTGCCCACCACTCCTTAAACCCATCACCTCTACTGGGACACTCCCAGAGCCCACCCCTCCTTAAACCCATCACCCCTACTGGGACTTAGGCCACCGACAGAGTCTCACCAGGGTCCTCTGTCCTGGGCCAGTCTTTCAAATTGTCGCCAGGCGTACCCTCCCTCTCCCAGGGACAGGGTCTTTGGAGCTTCTGTCAGCCTCTCTGTAGTCAGGGTTTTTACAGGTCGGGGTCACTAGACCTATGTCCAACCCTCCTCCCTTTTCAGCCAGGTTTGGGACTGTTCGTGGTAGAGTCAGTAGCCACCATTACCTGTATTTCTTAAAAAAAACTTGCCCTGCACGCAGCTTTAAACTTTCACCTTAAAGCTAGGCCGTCGTAATTTGACATTTTTCCCCCCAGGGTAGAGAAAAGGCTTGACCATCTATGTAATCGCAGGAGATTCTGCAGATGCTGGAAATCTTGAGTAACGCACACACAATGCTGGAGGAACTCAGTAGGTCAGGCAGCGTCCATGGAGAGGAATAAACAGTCGACGTTTCTGTCCGAGACTCTTCACCAGGACGTGAAAGGAAGGGGCAGAAAGCAGAATAAGGTGGTGGGGAAGATGGAGGAGGCCAGGTTGGCAGGTGATAGGTGAGACCAGGTGAGGGGGAAGGCGGAGGAGAACAAGGTGATATAGGTGAGACCAGGTGAGGGGGAAGGTGGAGGGGATGAAGTAAGAACATGGGAGGTAATGGGTGGGAAAGGTAAAGGGCACCTGATAGGAGAGAGGAGAGTAGACCATGGGAGGAAGGGAATGAGGAGAACTAGAGGGAGATGATGAGCAGGTGAGGAGAACCTTCCAATTTGGTAAACTTCTATCTCTCCCCTCAGCCTCCACCAAAGGAACCAGCCCAAGTTTGTCTCATCTCTCTGTATAATTCATAGGCTCCAATCCTGGCAGCATCCTCTTCTGCACCCTCTCCAAAGCCTCCACATCCTTCCTGTGATGTGGGAGACTCGAACTGCGCACAATTCTCCCAGTTAGAGGGTGGTGTGGGGGGCAGTGTGACGCGGGAACCCCCTCAGACTCTGGCCAGGAGGAGTGCAATGCCTTTGAGGTGAAGGATCACGCAGGTTACAGCTCTCCCAGCAGCAGGATGGAAGCCAGGGCGCCGGGCTTGGGGAGGCCGCGAGCAGGGCAGCGGTCCGCTCTCACTGGGAGGCCGGGACGTGTGCAATATTGGAAGGCAGTTTGACAACAGTGCACCTCGTCCCGCGCCGGCCAGTCAGACGGAGCGGTGGAGCGCCTCCTCTTCCTGGTTCTGCGGGAAAAGGAGACAGAGACAGGAATTTAAGCCGGCACAGCCGAGGAAAGTCGCACACCGCTTGCTGATAGAGTGGCTGCGTGTGACTGGTATGCACACATACATACACACGCACACGCAGTCCATCTTAAACCAGACCGATACCTTTACCTTTTGGCTGCCAAAGGAAGCCGTGGAAAACATTCCGATTTCAGTCGTGCCTGTGATTCGACAGTCACGGTGGGAGCTCGGGGAGCAGTTGCACAGAGAGGCGTTGTATTCTCAGCGTGCAGGGGGCGGGGGCGAGGTTGAAAGAATTGCCAGTGGGGAGGAGTCACGAATAAAGTGATCCAGGAGCTAATAATAATAACAACTTTTATTTATAGAGCAGCCTTCATATGGACAACATAGTTCAGAGTGCATTACGATGGGGTAAATAAATATAAACTAAAGAATAACTATGACGACTAAAGACAAAAAGGTGTTAGTTAGAATAACACTCACAACACGCTGGAGGAACTCAACAGGTTGGGCAGCATCCGTGGAAACGATGAGTCAACGTTTCGGGCTGGAACCCTTCGTCAGGACTTGATCCCAGCATATGCAGATTATTTTGTGTTAGTTAGAATGATAGGATTGGATCCAGAGGATTTGGTGTGGGGGGGGGGGGCGGACTGCTCATATATTTAAATATGTTAGGATGGTGATATAGATGGGAGGTGACTTGATAGAGTTCTCAGGATGATAAGAGGCATAGATCGAGTGGGCAACTGGAGACTTTCTTGCAGGACGGAAACGGCTAATACGGGGGGGGGCTGATACATTAGGTACATTTAAGAGACTCTTAGGCGTATGGAGGATAGAAAAATGGATGGCTATGTAGGAGGAAAAGGTAGATTGGTTTTACAGGTTAAAGGGTAGGTACAATGGTGGGCATTGAGGCCTGAACTGTGGTGTGGTGTGGTGCTCTCTGTCCTGTATTAGTGAATAAGCAACAGCAAGGAACGGACTGACTCTGTGATCCCACTGAAGTGTATGTGGAATCTTGTATTCATCTCACAGTGGGGAGTGTGGTTCATTGGATCCACCCCCTCCCCGTGGGGTGTGTGGACCACTGCATTTACTTACCAGTGGGTTGAGTGGATCACTGGATTAATCTCCCACGTGGGGTGTGTGAACCACTGGATCCCCCCCCCCCAGGGTGGGCTGAGGGGATCACTGGATTCAGCTTGCTCAGGGGTGCACGGATCCCTGGATTCAGCCCCTGTGTGCTGTGTGGATCACTGGCTTCAGCTCTCTCTGGGGTGTGTGGATCACTGGATTCACCCCAGTGGGGCGTGTGGATAACTGGATTCAGCTCTCTCTGGGGTGTGTGAATCACTGGATTCACCCCCAGTGGGGCACGTGGATCATTGGATTCACCCCCAGTGGGGTGCGTGGATCACTGGACTCACCCCCAGTGGGGTGTGTGGATCACTGGACTCACCCCCAGTGGGGCGTGTGGATCACTGGATTCCCCCCCCCCCAGTGGGGCGTGTGGATCACTGGATTCAGCTCTCTCTGGGGGGTGTGTGGACCACTGGATTCACCCCCAGTGAGGCGCGTGGATCACTGGATTCAGCTCTCTCTGGGGTGTGTGGATCACTGGATTCACCCCCAGTGGGGTGCGTGGATCACTGGATTCAGCTCTCTCTGGGGTGTGTGGATCACTGGATTCCCCCCCCCCCCAGTGGGGCGTGTGGATCACTGGATTCAGCTCTCTCTGGGGTGTGTGGATCACTGGATTCAGCTCTCTCTGGGGTGTGTGAATCACTGGATTCACCCCCAGTGGGGTGTGTGGATCACTGGATTCAGCTCTCTCTGGGGGGGTGTGTGAATCACTGGATTCACCCCCAGTGAGGCGCGTGGATCACTGGATTCAGCTCTCTCTGGGGTGTGTGGATCACTGGATTCACCCCCAGTGGGGTGCGTGGATCACTGGATTCAGCTCTCTCTGGGGTGTGTGGATCACTGGATTCACCCCCAGTGGGGCGTGTGGATCACTGGATTCAGCTCTCTCTGGGGTGTGTGGATCACTGGATTCACCACCCCCCCCCCCCAGTGGGGCGTGTGGATCACTGGATTCAGCTCTCTCTGGGGTGTGTGGACAACTGGATTCACCCCCAGTGAGGCGTGTGGATCACTGGATTCAGCGCTCTCTGTGGTGTGTGGATCACTGGATTCACCCCCAGTGGGGGTGCGTGGATCACTGGATTCAGCTCTCTCTGGGGTGTGTGGATCACTGGATTCCCCCCCCCCCGTGGGGCGTGTGGATCACTGGATTCAGCTCTCTCTGGGGTGTGTGGACAACTGGATTCACCCCCAGTGAGGCGCGTGGATCACTGGATTCAGCTCTCTCTGGGGTGCGTGGATCACTGGATTCACCCCCAGTGGGGCGTGTGGATCACTGGATTCAGCTCTCTCTGGGGTGTGTGGACAACTGGATTCACCCCCAGTGAGGCGCGTGGATCACTGGATTCAGCTCTCTCTGGGGCGTGTGGATCACTGGATTCCCCCCCCCCCCCAGTGGGGCGTGTGGATCACTGGATTCAGCTCTCTCTGGGGTGTGTGGATCACTGGATTCACCCCCAGTGGGGGTGCGTGGATCACTGGATTCAGCTCTCTCTGGGGCGTGTGGATCACTGGAATAATTCTCCGAAAGGCGCTCCATGTGTCACGGGTACCTGATGCTGCGGACAGCGAGCGGCTGAAATCTCCGGATTGCGGGCGTTTGCGGCCTGAAAGCTGTGGCGATTCATTCTGGTCCCGGGACCACCCCGTTTAAACACACGGGGGCGAGTTTTATTATTTTCCACTCGCTGAGGTCGGTCGAAAAGCAAACATTATTTAATGAGTAAGCGCTGTTTAGTGACTCGGCCGGTCGCCCCGGTGACAGGATGCCAGGCAACGCCAGGGGACTGTATGTCAATGGAGAGGGAGGGAATGTGGCGAGGGGAAAGGAGGGTGGGGGACGGAGAGAACCACAAAACGGGGGGCACAGATGGAGGAGCACAAAGTATTAAATATCCGACACGTTTTTACACAAGGAACAGGAGTAATTGAAACGCATCTAATCCCTGAGGGCTCCCAAGAACATCCCCATCCTGCACGGGGCAACAAGGCGATCCGCTCCCCATCTACCCAAGAAGCAATTAGAGAGGGGAGGAGGCCATAAAAAATCACGGATGAGTTAATTCTACAAAAATTACCATGCTAAGCGAATTATCTTTACCCAATTAACCTTTATAAATAAAGATATAAAAGTTACTTTCGTTCTTACCTGGGGATGAATTTTTAAAACACTATTAAATCTGAGTAACGTTGCAATGTTAACTCTCTCCAAACTTTGCCCAGGGCTGTTGTTTCCCCTCTGCCCCAGCAGCCTCGCCGGGAGACCGCCGCTCCCCTGCGATCGGACCCGGTGGAAATGGGTCTTTTTAGCGTGGCTTCTGAGCCCGCCTCTCTGCACAAACACACACACACACACACACACACACACACACACCAACAAAGGCATGGCTTCTGCTCTCGGCCATGTCCTGGCACTTAAAGGGGCATTGCCCTTTCTCTCTCTCTCTCGACTGGAACGAATTTTACAGTATGGCACAGGCCCTTCGGCCCACGATGTTATACTGACCCTTTAACCTACTCTAAGATCACTCTGACCCTTCCCTCTCACGTAGCCCTCCTCCGTTTCTCTATCACCTACGCGCCGAGCTAAGAATCTCCGAAATTTGCCTAACATAGCAGCGTCCACTGCCACCTCTGTCATCGCGTCCCACTCTCCGAGTAAAAAAAAACTTCCCTCTAACATCACCCCACTGTCGCCCTGAGAATTGTCCGCCCTGTAGGTAAGTCAATGATCAAAGTCACCACATACAAACCCGAGGCGCACTTCCTTGCGGGCATTCACAGTAAGTACAAAGAAACACAATGGAATCAATGACAAACGCCCAAAACACGAGGGATAAACAACCAAAGTCCGTCAGACAACAAACTGTGCAAGAACAAAAAGAAATGAATCAATAAGCAATAAATATCGAGAGTATGGATTGGGGAGTCCTTGGAAGTGAGCCCACTGGTTGTGGAATCAATTCAGTGTAGGGGGTGAGTGAAGTTATCCCCTCTGGTCCAAGAGCCTGATGGTTGAGGGGTAATAACTGTTCCTGAACCTGGTGGTGTGGGGCCCGAGGCTCCTGTACCCGCTTCCTGATGGCGGCAGCGAGGAGAGAGCAGGGTGGGGGTTCCCCGATGAAGAACGCTGCTCTCTTGTGACAGTCCCTGCAGACGCTCTCAATGCTGGGGAGGTCTTTAGCCGTGATGGACTGGGCCTTATCCATGGAGGTGGCCAGTATTATGAGGCGTGGCAAGAGCTGGCCGGTGGGGGGTGGGGGTCGAACCGTGGGAGGAGAGTGCGGATAATAGGCAGATGGAGAGGGCGAGGGAGGGGGTGAAGCCATACTGGTGATGGAGCTGGCGGATCAGGAGGGCAGGAAAGAATCTGGGGGGAAAATTACTGAGGGCGGGGAAGCAGTTATCAGAGATTTACATAATACGATGAAGGGTCTCGACTGTTTATTCATTTCCATAGATGCTGCCTGACCTGCTGAGTTCCTGTAGCGTTTTGTGTGTGTTACCGATGTTTCTGTTGTGAGGTTACAGATTGCTCGGGCAGAGCGTGAGGTGCTGTACCTCTGAGTTTCCTGGACAGACCAGGGAAGTGGAATTGAAAGGGTCGGCCAGCGAGAGCTCCTGCAGCAAATGAGAGCGGGAGACCAGCAGCTCGCTGTCTCGAAGTTACAATCTTCCACGCCGGACTCCTCCGGCTCGACAGACTTTCATTGCAAATTTACAATGGTACAACACGACAACAAACACAGAGGCAATAACAGTGCCTGTTGCAAACTGAATTAAAGCCTTCCACCCCTCGCTGGGATGGCGTTTATTCCCCGCGGCTCCCTCCCAGTGTTGCTGGAACACCTCCATGGTACCTGTGGACATCACGTGTTCCTTCTCCACGTTCACCTGGGCACGAACGTGCACCTGGAGCATTGCCAAGCAGGTAGGCTGGGCAATACACACAAAATGCTGGAGGAACTCAGCAGGTCGGGCAGCATCTACGGAGAGGAATAATCAGTCGATGATTTGGGACAGGACTGGAAAGGAGCGGGGGCTGGGTGGGGTGGGGTGTTTGAAAGATGCCAGAATAAGGAAGGAGGGTAGGGGTTAGGAGTACAAGCTGGAAGGTGATAGGTCAGACCAGGAGAGGGGGAAATTGGGTGGGTTGATGAAGTAAGAAGCCGGGAGGTGATAGGTAGGAGAGGGAAAGGGCTGGAGAAGGAGGAATCTGATTGGATAGGAGAGTGGTCCATGGGGAGAAAGGGAAGGAAGGGGGACAACAGGGGAAAGTGATGGGCTGGTGAAGAGAAGAGGTAAGAAAGGAACTAGAATAGAAAATGGAAAAAGAGAAAGGGGGGGTAATTACTTGTCAGTACCTTCAGTTGAGCTCTGTCTTTTTGTGTGTTGCCCCCCAGGTGTCAGTCTGTGGTGTTGTATCGCCATGTGCTCCTGTCTCTACTCCGGCCCCTGTATTGCTGAGTACTCCGTCTCTCACCTGCTTCTCATTATTACCTGTTTTGCTGCCACCTGTGTCTCATTGTGCTCCACCTATCATCTGCCTCTCTGTGTATTTCAGTCCTGTGTTTTCACCTGTTTGTTGACAGATTGTGCCGATGAGTTTTCCTGAGCTTTTCCAGCATTTGTATCTGTACTCTGTCTGTCTGAATATCGACTCCGCCTGTTTCCCGATTCTGGTTTTTGGATTTCTCTGGATGTTTTGATCTCTGTCTGAACTTTTTCGCTGACTTTGCACCTTGGGATTTGTTACTTAATTAATAGTGCTGTGTGCACAGTACTGGGTGTGTGATTGGATCCCTGCTCCAGCGCCCTGATGTTACTGGAAATTGGAGAAATCTATGTTCGTGCCATCAGGTTGGAGGCAACATGAGGTGTTGCTCCTCCAGCCCGAGATTGACCTCAACCACATTTCTCAACCTCAACACACTGCATTGCTCCAGAACATGAGAGGTTCTGTAGGTGCTGGAAATCCAGAGCAACACACGTACACACACACCCACACCCTCTCCCCCCACCGCTTTGCAGGAACTCGGCTCGGCAGGTCAGGCAGCATCTATGGGAATGAATAAACAGTCGACATTTTGGGCCGAGCCCCTTCCTCAGGACTGGAAAGGAAGGAGGTGGGAGGAGGGGAAGGTGATAGGCGCCACCAAGTGAGGGGGAAGCTCTCACCCGAACCCGGGACCCTGGATCTTAGCCAGCCGCAGGAGCTGGTTTACTAAGGACCTCTCCCTCCCTGACCCCCCACCCCACTTACAGGAGGGTAGGGCCAAAGTGAAACCAGAAATTTTGGAGCAGCCACCTCACCCCCACCCCCACAGTTGGGGGCCGCAGCCCTGCACACTCCCTGGACGTGTGACACACGGTCTCTTCCAGCCCGTGGAAATGACAAGTGGCCGGGACAGCCATGTTCCAACTGATGGACTTGCACCTGGCTGTGCAGCACCGCTCACCCCGGGTCCCTATAACACTGTGGTCTGAAGAGTCTGTTCTGTTAGCCCAGTAATGAAGCCATCTCTGTGCTCACTGTCATTTGGACTGGTAACAGGCAGTAAGTCAGTGGGAGGCGGTCCCATGAGAAAATGGGTTAATGTGCTCCGAAATTCTGGTGCAGCAAGCAAGCTGCAGGAGGAACTCAGCAGGTCAGTCAGCATCTATGGAGGGGAATAAACAGAGGACATTTTTGGGCCAAGACCCTTCACCAGGACTGGAAAGGAAGGGGAAAGAAGCCAAAGCTTAAAGAGGTGGGAGGTGAGAGCACCTGAGGGAGAAGAGGAGGAGTGTGGATGGGAGAGGGGTGTGAAGTTGTTGTCGAGACTATCCCTCGAGGTCGAGGGTGATGGTCTTCGTTCTGTTGATCTACTTATGGGCTCTCAAGTGGCTTATGAGTCCAATCTTGGCTTTGAAAGTTCTTCCGCATTCAGGACAGGTAGTTCCAGGTGGCAGATCGGGCTTTGGTTGTTGCTGCCTCTCTTTCCATTTTCTTCTCTTTTCTTCTAATTCTGCACATCTGTTGGCTTCGAAAGTTGCTGTTCCTTCTCGGATGATGGCTTGCCAGAGTTTCCTGTCCTTGGCATTGGTTTCCCAATTGTTGATGTCGATGTTACATTTCTTCATGTTGGCTTTTAAGACGTCTTTGAACCTCTTCTGTTGTCTGCCTCTTTTACGTTTGCCTTCTTTAAGCTGGGAGTAGAAGATTTGTTTCGGCAGACGTTCGTCTTTCATCCGAACAACATGACCGCTCCATCTTAGTTGGTTCTTGATGACGTAGGCTTCAATGCTTGTTGTCTTTGCTTCATTTAGCACGCTGACATTGGTTCTTCTATCTTCCCAGCTGATATTTAAGATGTTTCGAAGACTGAGAAAGGCGAAGAGCTGAAAAGAAGAAAGCGGAGAGGAGAGTGGGCCATGAGAGAAAGAGAAGGAAGAGGGAGATAGAAACATAGAAAATAGGTGCAGGAGTAGGCCATTCGGCCCTTCGAGCCTGCATCGTCATTCAGTATGATCATGGCTGATCATCCAACTCAGAACCCTGTACCTGCCTTCCCTCCATACCCCCTGATCCCTTTAGCCACAAGGGCTATATCTAACTCCCTCTTAAATATAGCCAATAAACTGGCCTCAACTCTTTCCTGTGGCAGAGAATTCCACAGATTCACCACTCTCTGTGTGAAGAAGTTTTTCCTCATCTCGGTCCTAAACGGCTTCCCCTTTATCCTCAAACTGTGACCCCTCATTCTGGACTTCCCCAACATCGGGAACAATCTTCCCACATTTAGCCTGTCCAATCCCTTCAGAACTTTATATGTTTCAATAATATCCCCCCCTCAATCTTCTAAATTCCAATGAGTATAAGCCTAGTCAATCCAGTCTTTCATCATATGAAAGTCCTGCCATCCCAGGAATCAATCTGGTGAACCTTCTTTGTACTCCCTCTATGGCAAGAATGTCTTTCCTCAGATTAGGGGACCAAAACTACACACAATACTCCAGGTGTGGTCTCACCAAGGCTTTGTACAACTGCAGTACAACCTCCCTGCTCCTGTACTACTGCAGTCGTACAAGGCCTTGGTGAGACCAAGATGTTGGGCAGGTGAGGAGAAAAGGAGGGGTGAGAGGGAAACCAGAACGGGGAAATAGAAAATGAAGGAAAGGAGAGGGGACAGAAATTACCGGAAGTTAGTCATAGTCATACTTTATTTATCCCAAAGGAAATTGGGTTTCGTTACAGTAGCACTAACCAAGAATAGAGTATAAATATAGCAATATAAAACCATAAAATTTAAATAATAATATGTAAATTATGCCAGGAAATAAGTCCAGGACCAGCCTATTGGCTCAGGGTGTCTGACCCTCCAGGGGAGGAGTTGTAAAGTTTGATGGCCACAGGCAGGAATGACTTCCTATGACGGTCTGTGTTGCATCTCAGTGGAATGAGTCTCTGGCTGAATGTACTCCTGTGCCCAACCAGTCCATTATGTAGTGGATGGGAGACATTGTCCAAGATGGCATGCAACTTAGACAGCATCCTCTTTTCAGACACCACCGTCAGAGAGTCCAGTTCCATCCCCACAACATCACTGGCCTTACGAATGAGTTTGTTGATTCTGTTGGTGTCTGCTACCCTCAGCCTGCTTCCCCAGCACACAACAGCAAACATTCCACCGAGATGCAACACAGAGTGTCATAGGAAGTCATTCCTGCCTGTGGCCATCAAACTTTACAACTCCTCCCTTGGAGGGTCAGACACCCTGAGCCAATAGGCTGGTCCTGGACTTATTTCCTGGCATAATTTACATTTAATTATTTATGGTGTAACTGTAATGAAAACCAATTTCCCCCGGGATCAGTAAAGTATGACTATGACTATGATAGGACTGGCCACCATAGACTCATAGAACATCCTCAGCATCGTCCGGCAGATGTTAAAGGACCTCAGTCTCCTGACCCTTCTTGTAGACAGCCTCAGTGTTCTTTGACCAGTCCAGTTTATTGTCAATTCGTATCCCCAGGTATTTGTAATCCTTCACCATGTCCACACTGACCCCCTGGATGGAAACAGGGGTCACCGGTACCTTAGCTCTCCTCAGGTCTACCACCAGCTCCTTAGTGTTTTTCACATTAAGCTGCAGATAATTGTGCTCACACCATGTGACAAAGTTTCCTACCGTAGCCCTACCATAGTGTTCATGCTGTGGGATTGGAGGCAGTGACAGAACAAGAGGCGTTGCTCCTCCAAGCAAAGTTTAGCGGTAGAGGAGGCCACGGACCAAAATGTCGGAATGGGAAGCAGATTTAAACTGGGTGGCCGCTGGGGAAATCCTGCCTGGTGTGGCGGATGAGCGGAGGTTGTCAGTGAAGTGATCCCTCACATTACAGGTCAGCGGTCCAGGCAGCGTCCGTGGAGGGAAGTGGACAGTTGACGGGCTGAAAGAGTAGAAGGGAGGGCTGGAGCAAACTTCTTTTAAGTGTTGCAACTGGGGTGGCGCAGTAGCCCAGCGGTCAGCACGAGACTTTACAGTGGCAGTGACTATCGATTCGGGTTCAGTTCCCGTGGGAGGTTGTACCTTCTCCCCGTGATCACGTGGGTTTCCTTCCCCATCCCAGATATGTACGCATTAGGGTTAGTAAGTTGTGGGCACGCTATGCTGGTGCCAGGAAAGTCCAAGGCCAGGTTGACCGTACAACCAACTGGAACAACATTCCTCCAGACCACAGTTCACCACAAAACACATATCACACACAGCACATAAAACAAAATATTGCAGTGGATTCTCAGCTCAGGCAAACAGAGCGTGTAACACTTGCAGGCAACCCCCAGCACATCCTTGGACTGTGTGGGCACAAAAAAAATGTATTTCATGGTAGATTTCAATGTCTCAATGCCCATGAGATAAATAAACTTACTGTCTGTCATACCTGTTTGGGGTAGCAATGAAGGTCCCCCATCTCTGTCTGTCCTTGGCCATTTTGACATATGGTTCTTCATTTCTGTTTGACCATTTGGGATTGTCAGCCCTGAGCTCAACCCCCGAACCTGGAGGACAGGTGGACCACTCGTAGTCTGGCCTCTACCCTTTGACCCTACACAGAATCGGCCTCTTCCCTTTGACCCTACACAGATGCGGCCTCTACCCTTTGACCCTACACAGATGCTGCCTCTACCCATGGGTGACCCTACGAAAAGCCAAAGTACAAAGCCCTGACTCCAGCCAACACAGCTCTCCGGGTCACTGAGACAAGCAAGCCTTCGAACCCCGCTGTGGTCCTCTTGGAAGGAACTAAAGATCACCTTTAAATCCAAACAACAGGAATTCTGCAGGTGCTGGAAATTCAAGCAACCCACATCAAAGTTGCTGGTGAACGCAGCAGGCCAGGCAGCATCTGTAGGAAGAGGTACAGTTGACGTTTCAGGCCGAGACCCTTCGTCAGGACTAACTGAAGGAAGAGTGAGTAAGGGATTTGAAAGTTGGAGGGGGAGGGGGAGATGCAAAATGATAGGACAAGACAGGAGGGGGAGGGATGGAGCCAAGAGCTGGACAGGTGATAGGGAAAAGGGGATACGAGAGGATCATGGGACAGGAGGTCCGGGAAGAAAGACAAGGTGGGGGGGGACCCAGAGGATGGGCAAGAGGTATATTCAGAGGGGTAGAGGGAGAAAAAGGAGAGTGAGAGAAAGAATGTGTGCATAAAAATAAGTAACAGATGGGGTACGAGGGGGAGGTGGGGCCTTAGAGGAAGTTAGAGAAGTCGATGTTCATGCCATCAGGTTGGAGGCTACCCAGACGGAATGTAAGGTGTTGTTCCTCCAACCTGAGTGTGGCTTCATCTTTACAGTAGAGGAGGCCGTGGATAGACATGTCAGAATGGGAATGGGATGTGGAATTAAAATGTGTGGCCACTGGGAGATCCTGCTTTCTCTGGCGGACAGAGCGTAGGTGTTCAGCAAAGCGGTCTCCCAGTCTGCGTCGGGTCTCGCCAATATATAAAAGGCCACATCAGGAGCACCGGACGCAGTATATCACCCCAGCCGACTCACAGGTGAAGTGTTGTCTCACCTGGAAGGCTGTTTGGGGCCCTGAATGGTGGTAAGGGAGGAAGTGTAAGGGCATGTGTAGCACTTGTTCCGCTTACACGGATAAGTGCCAGGAGGGAGATCAGTGGGGAGGGATGGGGGGAGACGAATGGACAAGGGAGTTGCGTAGGGAGCGATCCCTGCGGAAAGCGGGGGGGGGGGGAGGGAAAGATGTGCTTAGTGGTGGGATCCCGTTGGAGCTGGCTTTAAATCACCTTTAAATCCACCACTCCCGCTGGAGCCCTCTAGGGGGCGCCGTAAGCACGTCTGTTCAGCACCGGGTGGAAACGGTAACTTAAAAGATGCGAAGTGTTTTTAAAAAAACCTGGTATGCTGACACCTCCTTTGACGCAGATAATTCTGTCTTGAGCAAGCAGAGCCACGTAAACAAGTGGCAAGGAATAAAACACGTGAAAAACTGCTCCACCCCCCGCCCCGCCTTATTGAGAGCATCTCCTGTGAGTTGCAATGCAAATCAAACACTGCAGAGGCCAGACGGTGAAATTAAAGCAGAGATGCTGGAAAGACCCAGCAGGTCGGGCAGCACCTGTGGAGAGTGAAAGAGAATTCATGCTTCAGATCAAAGACCCTTCATCAGCCAGCTACTTCATGGCCCTACTATCTTCAAGAGGTGGTGACTCTTAAAGGTGGCACCATCACCCAGGGCATGTCCTCTTCTCATTGTTACCATCACGGAAGGGGTATAGGAGCCTGAAGGCACACACTCTACGATTCAGAAACAGATTTTTCCCCTCTGCCATCCGATTTCTGAATGGAAAATGAAACCATAAACACTACCTGTCTATTTTATTTTGCTGCAGCAAAACAACATAATTCATGATATATGTCCAGTGATACGAAACCTGATTCTGATTCAATAGGTTTCAATAGGTACATTTAATGTTAGAGAAATGTATATAATATACATCCTGAAATTCTTTTCCCTTCAACAGCCAGCTCCATCATGGGACCAGCCTTCCCCATCATCAGGGACGTCTTCGAAAAGCGATGACTCTCACCACCCAGGGCATGCCCCCTTCTCATTGATACATCATGACCGAGGTACAGGGGCATGAAGACACAATACAGTGATTCAGGAACAGCTTCCTCCACTCCACCATCAGATTTCTGAACGAACCATGAACACTACTTCATTATTCTTTTTTAATACACTATTTTTGTAATTTGTAGTAATTTTAAGTCTTTGCACTATTTAAGGCATCCGTTAGTCTTGCGAGACCATGGATCTGCGCCTGGAAAGTCTTCACTCTCCTGGGCGCAGGCCTGGGCAAGGTTGTATGGAAGACCAGCAGTTGCCCATGCTGCAAGTCTCCCCTCTCCACGACACCGATGTTATCCAAGGGAAGGGCATTAGGACCCATACAGCTTGGCACCAGTGTCATTGCAGAGCAATGTGTGATTAAGTGCCTTGCTCAAGGACACAACACGTTGCCTCAGCCAAGGTCAGGTCACTAGTCCAATGCCTTAACCACTTGGCCATGTGCCCACTATACTGCTGCAGTAAAAAAAGACAAATTTCCCATCATCTAAGTCAGAGATGTTAATTCTGACCTTGGCCTCATCCTATCAGCGGCATTCCCCTGGTCCTGTCTATCTCTCCCTCGCCTTCCCTGCATCTTCATTCCCAGCTCTGACCGTGGGCCTCTGAGTTTCAGTGTTAACTCTGGTTCTTCCTCTCCAGAAGCTGCCTGGCATGCCGCACATTTCCAGACATCTCTGGTTCTGTCGGTCAAATTTAAAGATCTGTTGATGTACCGAGGGACTTGCCCAAGTCCACGGCTTTCTGTAGGTGGCTGCACAGGTTGATTGGATGGTATATGGCATGCTTGCCGTTATTAGTGGAGGGGTTGAGATCAAGGGTCGGGAAGTTATGTTGCAGCTTTATAAAGCTTTTGTTAGGTCACACGTGGAGTATTGTGTACAGTTCTATTTGCCACATTATAGGAAGGATGTTGAGGGTGTAGGAGAGGGTTACCAGGATGCTGCCTGGATTAGAAGGCATCAAGTATAATGAGAGTTTGGACTAGGTTGCATTCCCTGGAGCTTTGGAGATGGAGAGGAGACATGACTGAAATTTATTAGATGATGAAAGACAGATAGGGGGTCGACTGTCAGAGTATTTGACCACGCAGAGTGCTGGGTGACTGGCAGGGATGGCAGTGGAGGCAAGGGTGAGAGAGGCATTTAAGAAGATCTGAGGCACATGAATAAGCAAATCTTTATAAAGATTGGCTTTATTTTGTCACTTCTACATCGAAACAGTGAACTGTGTCGTTTTGCATCAACAGCCATCACAGTATAGAGATGTGCTGGGGGCAGCCCTCAAGTGCCAACATAGTCTCCCACAACTCTCAGACCCTGACCTGTATATCTTTGCAATCTGGGTGGAGACAGGATCACCTGGGGGAAACCCATGCATCATGTTGAAAATGCACAAACTCCTTACACACACCAGAGGAGAAGACCCCGGGTCACTGGCACCGTTACCGTGTTTACACTACGGTGTCCCGTCCCCTGACAATGGAGGGAGACCGAAATTACGGAGGCAGAGGGGATAATTCAAAGTGGGGTTTATCGTCAAATGCGTGCAGGTGCAGTGAGAAACTTGCTCGCAGCTGCATCACAGGCTCAGAGTAACGCACGAGTAATATACACAAGGAAAATATAAATTAAACATAAATTATACACAACATTTGCAAGAAAGAACATAACTAGAAGAAAAAAGAACACTTTAGTACAAAGTGATCAAACTGGGATAGTGTTGCTAAACTAGTGATTAGGGTTGTGCCAGCTGGTTGAAGAACCGAATGGCTAAAGGGTAGCAGTTGTCTCCGAACTTAGACTGGTGTTTAATTACTGGTATAATTGGCTCAGAACAACACTGTGGGCTGAAGGGCCTTTTCTTGTGGTGTACTGTTCTACACTCAATAAAAAAGGTACCTGAGGTTTTAAAGATTAAAGATTTATTTGTCACGCGCACATCGAAACATACAGTGGAAACATGCCTCTAAGCATGCATGACCAACACAGTCCAAGGATGTTGGGGCCACACGGTAGCACAACGCTTCACAATACAGGTGACCCGGGTTCAATTCCCACCACTGCCTGTAAGGAGCTTGTATGTTCTCCCCGTGGTTGTGTGGGTTTCCTCCGGGTGCCCTGGTTTCCTCCCACAGTCCAAAGTCGTATCAGTCAGTGAGTTAATTGGTCATTGTAAGTTGTCCTGTGATTAGGCTAGGATTAAATCGGGTGTTTGTTGGACAGTGAGGCTAGCAAGGCCGGACTCCAATAAATAAATAAGTAAGAGGTGCTGGGGGCAGCCAGTAAGTGTGAATGTCCACAACTAATTAACCCCAACCCATATGTCTTTGGAATGTGGACACAGGGAAAATGTCCTTACAGACAGTGGCGGGTTGAACCCTGACTGGCCGACACTGTAAAGTATTTGAACAAACTGCTACACTATCAAAATAACACTGATCGTTTCATGAATTTGTGTTGCGTCAGGTTTATGAGTTTTTCAGTGTTCTTAACTTACCAGCCATAAAGCTCCCGTGTCTACGGTCTACGCCAAGACACAGGGGTAGGAGAGGGCAATTGCCCGGGTTTCTGCACCTGGACTACTGGACCATGCGAATGAAGTAGCTGAACTACTGATCTGGGATCCCAACTCCTCAATGGTTGATCCAGAGAAGTGTGTTCAAGTCCCATCGAGGCAGCAACTGAAATTCAGTCAGAATCAGAGTTATTATTATCACTGGTTTATATGATGTGAAATTATAGATGTGTGGTGGAGAGTATATTGACTGGCTGCATCACAGCCCGGTATGGAAACACCAATGCCCTTGAATGGAAAATCCTACAAAAAGTAATGGATATTACTCAGTCCTTCAGGGGTAAAACTCTCCCCACCACTGGGCACATCTACATGGGGCACTGTCAGCGGAAAGCTGCATCTATCATCAGGGATCCCCACCACCCAGGCCGTGCTCTCTTCTCGCTGCTGCCATCAGGAAGAAGGTACAGGAGCCTCAGGACTCACACCACCAGGTTCAGGAATAGCTACTACTCCTCAACCATCAGCATCTTGAACCAAAGGAAATAACTTCCCTCAACTTCACTTGCCCCATCACCGAACTGTTCCCACAACCGATGGACTCTCTTTCAAGGACTCTTCACCTCATGTTCTCAATATTTATTGTTTATTTATTCATTATTATTATTTATTTTTTTGTATTTGCACAGTTTGTTCTGGTTGGTCTTTAATGGATCTGTGATGGTTGTTTTGGTCATGTCCTTTGTTGAAAGAGTATTGGAAAGATATTTTTGATATTATTTCAACAGTTTTGAATATAGACTTACAACCTCACCCAATTACTGCTATTTTTGGGTTACCAATGATAGAATCAAATCATTTAACCTCTTCAGCTCGTCGGATGATTGCATTTCTTACTTTAATGGCTAGAAGATCCATTTTGCTGAATTGGAAAGAGATTAACCCTCCTACCACATTTCATTGGGTTTCTCAAACTATGCTGTGTTTAAATTTGGAAAAAATTAGAAGTGTTGTTTATGATCCTTCTATTAAATTCGAAAAGAATTGGAGGCCATTTATTCAACATTTTCATATGATGTAATTTGACCTTTTCCAAACTTATTTTATTTCTCTGTAATATTGGTTGAGAGGAACGGAGTCCTTAACCCTAAGGTTTTCTCATTTCTCTTTTTTTTAAACGATGTTACAAAACAGCCCATGTCTTTTTTTTAGTTTAGTTGATTAATTCTGTTTAGATTAGTTTTTTTTGGGGGGGGGTTATATTTTTTTTCCTTTTTCATGATTTTTTTAGATATTTTTCTTTGTTTTATATTGTTCATTTGTATCCTATATGATTGGGAGTTTTATCATTTAGGTGTTAACTGGCTTTATAATCACTTATGCTAATTATAACAATGTAGTCCCAATAACTTTGTACCATTACCATGTTATGTTTATTTTTATGAAACTAATAAAAAGATTAAGAAAGAAAAAGGATCTGTGATGGTTATTATTCTATGGATTTATTGAGTAAATGTCTGCACAAAATGAATCTCAGGGTTGTATGTGGTGACGTATATGTACTTTGATCATAAATTTGCTTGGAACTTTGAAATTTGTTTTGCAGCAGCAGTACAATGTAAAATTACTCTAATTAATAAATATATAAACAATAAATAACAAGGACTTTGGTGTTGCCCTGTGCCTTTCAGAGACTTGGGCTTATCTACAATTGGCATGTGGAGGCCCTGGAGACATCAGCAATGTCTTCACCTGATTTTCCAGGTGTGCTGGGAGACTGGGTGAATCGTGTCCTCTCGCAGGGCAGTAGTGAGGTCGGAGGTAGGTGTGGGTGGGATGGAGTCTGGAGTGGGCAGAGTTTGTGAGGGAGCTGAGGGTAATGCTTGAGGGAAAGTGGGTGAGGGGGGGGTTGAAGAATGTATAGGTGAGGTCTGAGAGTGGTATGGGTGGGATCTGATGGTGGGGTGGGGATTTCAGCTGGGTATGGTCAGGGTTTTGAACAGGATCTGGGGGAGGGGTTGTTTGAGATAAGTGTGGGTGGGGAGGGGTATTTGAGACAGGTGTGGGGGAGGGGTGTTTGAGACAGGTGTGGGGGAGGGGGTATTTGAGACATGTGTGGGGTGGGGTTTGAGACAGGTGTGGGGTGGGAGGGGCTGTTTGAGACGTGGGGGAGGGGGTATTTGAGACAGGTGTGGGGTGAGGTTTGAGACAGGTGTGGGGTGGGAGGGGCTGTTTGAGACAAGTGTGAGGAGGGGATATTTGAGACAGGTGTGGGGGAAGGGGTGTTTGAGACAGGTGTGGGGGGAGGGGATATTTGAGACAGGTGTGGGTGGGGTTTTGAACAGGGTGTGGGGGAGGGGTGTTTGAGAGCAGTGTGGGTGGGGTTTTGAACAGGGTGTGGGGGAGGGGATATTTGAGACAGCTGTGGGGTGGGAGGGGTGTTTGAGACGGGTGTGGGTGGGGTTTTGAACAGGGTGTGGGGGAGGGGATATTTGAGACAGCTGTGGGGTGCGAGGGGTGTTTGAGACGGGTGTGGGTGGGGTTTTGAACAGGGTGTGGGGGAGGGGATATTTGAGACAGCTGTGGGGTGCGAGGGGTGTTTGAGACGGGTGTGGGTGGGGTTTTGAACAGGGTGTGGGGGAGGGGATATTTGAGACAGCTGTGGGGTGCGAGGGGTGTTTGAGACGGGTGTGGGTGGGGTTTGAGCAGGTGCACGCTGGTTTGATCCACTTGTGTGCGCTGTTTGAACCAGGTGTGGGCGGGGTTTGCGCAGTTCGGGCGGGTCTGATCCAGGTGCGGGCGGAGTTCTGTCAGTCTTGGTCCTCGGTATCTGGTTTAGTTGCGGCAGTGTGGTCAGGTGCTGGGCAGCGAGAGAGAACTGGTCTCTTGAACCGAATTGGAACCGACTCTCGCGATGGATCTGGCCCGCCACGTCTTTACCCTCTTGGTGTTGGGCAACTGCTTTGGGGCAGGTGAGTGGTCGTGGATCATAACTCGAGCGCTGGGAATGTGTTCCCGAGATATGGGAGGGGGCGAGTGCCGGACCCGAGGTGGAGGGGGAGGTGGGAAGATCCTAGCGGGGGAAGGCAAGGGGAAAGAGGAGAGGTGGTGGTAAAAGTCCCAGAGAGGGGTGTGGAAGAGAAGGGTAGGAGGGGGATTGGCGGGGGGAAGGTTCCAGAAGTGGGTGAGCGGAGGAGGGAAAAGTTCCAGAGAGGGGTGTGGAAGAGAAGGATAGGAGGGGGATTGGGGAGGGGGGGGAGGTTCCGGAGGGGGATTGGGGAGGGGTGGGAAGGTTCTGGAGGGGGTGAGCGGGGGAGAGAAAAGTCCCAGAAGTGGGTGAGCGGGGGGGGGAGGGAAAAGTCCCAGAGACGGATAGGAGGGGGAGGGGTAAAGGTTCCAGATGGGAGAGGGGAGGAAAGGTCCCAGAAGGGAGTGAATAAAACGCGGGGATGGGTGGGGGTGGGGGTCGAGGAGATGCAAAGGCAGGGGTTGGAGGGGTGGAATCCCAGAACGGTGATGAGAAGGGAGGGAGAAAATTCCCAAAGGAGAACTAGCAGAGAGGAACAAGTTCCAGTAGGGTGAGAGGAGAGAGAGAGATAGTGAGGGAAAAGTTCCCAGAAGGGGGATGGGAAGAGAGGGGGGAGGGGAGGAAAAATCCCAGAGGCGGGAAGAGGGGAGAAGGAGGAATGGTCCTGGAGGAAGGGCGCCCTGCTTGAAGAACGGCCCAGTGTTGTCAAAGGCGAAACCGTGAAAAGCTTTTTCACGTTAGGGTGGAGTTAGAGCAATTCGACGACAAATACGGGGCGAAGGAAGGGAGAGAGAGCCGTGAACGATGCATGTGTTGGGATCCCAGTTACTGAGATGTCTCGCCCTCGACGCTTTAAGTTGAACACCATGACTTTTTAAAAAAAAGTTTTGCAGAATTTCGTTATCCTTTCCGCGCGTGTCCGACTGCGCTATTTCTATCGCCTTCTGTCTCGGGAATTTGGGGTGGGGGTGGGAGGTCGGGTGGTGATTCCACTCTGGTGAGGGTGGGGGGAGGTCGGGTCGTGATTCCACTCCGGTCCTGAGGCCAGTGTAGAAGGGGCGGGAGGTGATGACCCGGGGAGTATCGCCCTCCTCCCACTCCCAGGGCTGGGAGAAGTTCTTGACGGATCAGGAGTGAGTTGTGATATTTCGGCAAGGGTTTGGACACACCCTCGAACGTTTCCTCCTGTTAGGGTGCTTGGTTGTCCAGCTGTGTGCATTAAGGCCTCGAGAGACCGCATAGGTTAGTTGCCATCTTTTTTTTATAAAGCCCTGCTGGGGCTTAGGCTCCGACAGCAGCTCACTAGACCGCCCGGTATAGCCCTTCTCGGTGCCAGCCTCTACGTTGCCTTGCCGGCTGTTCTTCGGCTTGGGTTGACCGGCCTTGTGCCGGCGGACTAGCCGCTTTTACCACAACTTCTGGGTGAAGATACCTCTCCCAGGGGTGAGGTTTTTGCAGCTTCTTGTGCTGTTTCTGTCACTCTTGAGTTTTTTAATGGGATGGGGTTGCTAGCCCCACGTCCAACACCCCCCCCCCCACCACCTTTCTCAGCCGGGCTTGGGACTGTTCCTGGTGGAGTTACCATTTGATCGACCATGTCCAATCCTCCTCCTCCGCCGGGTGTGGGTCTATCCCTGGTTTCTATCCTTCCTGAGGTGTGCTGGCGGGTGTGAGCTGTGTGTTGTAACTAACCGGAGGCATAAAGCAAGGGATTATTACTGGGGACCGGGGGCATAAAGCAAGGGATTATTACTGGCGGAACTGCCTGGGCCAAGCAGCATCTGTGGAGGCGAAAGATGAGACTCATGTCTCCAGTGACCCTCGCCAACTTCTGTAGATATGCCACAGAAAGCATTCTGTCCAGTGTATCATGGCACATCTGCAAGAAACTGCAGATCATCACCATCGCTTGTCACACCAGACAGCCAGCCACTCTACTGTTGTTTGTTGATGTTGAGCAGGTCAGTGTTGGCTAAATCAGGTGAGAGTGGGCAGTTGCACAGAAGGTGTTCAATGTTCTGCACCCTTTCGCCACACTCACAGGATTCGCTGGTCTTTAAACCTCACCACCATGTTGTCTCCCGTCCTACAAACTCCCGCTCTCACTCTGTTGAGAGTGCCCCACTTCCGTCTATCAAGCAGTGCCCCGTCTGGCAACATTTCTGTGGGGTCTTGCACTGTGTTGTTTGGTGGGGTTCTGGCTTCTGTTTGTTGCCAGAGGTCAATCCTGTACGTTTGGGGGTGGGGGGGGGGGGAAGAGATGTCCCGTGCGGTAATTCCTCCACTGTAGCAA
This sequence comes from Mobula hypostoma, assembly GCF_963921235.1. Lineage (NCBI taxonomy): Eukaryota > Metazoa > Chordata > Chondrichthyes > Myliobatiformes > Myliobatidae > Mobula > Mobula hypostoma. The sequence continues at coordinate 241,047,565 of NC_086098.1, forward strand.
AGCCTTTCCTCGATTTTAGGCAGTATAGTGGGTGCCGTGGATCCGAGTTCTGTTTACCTTTTTCAATTTTTGTTGTAGTGTGTCTTTGGATCTCTGGGGGAGCAAAACTGCAGAGAGCTATGGACACAGCTCAGTCCATCACACAGACCAGCCTTGCCCTCCACTGACTCTGTCCACACTTCCCGCTGCCCTCAGGAAAGCAGCCAGCACAATCAAGGACCGCCCCCCCCGGGCCATCTCAGTCATTCTCTCTCCCCCCACCCCTCATGAGGCAGAAAATCCAGCATGTACCTCCAGGCTCTCAAGCTAGCTTTCTCCACCCATCACAACGCAACCAACACTGCCAGCATCTCCACTGTAAACACCCCTAACTTATTGGATGTTCTGCTGATTCCAATTTCTTTTGCGGTATAGACACCGCAAACCCTGTCACTCCTGTTTCAGCTTCCTGAGCACCATCTATATAAATCTTGAGTATAATCACTATACTTTTCCATCACATGACAGTTAAATGCACTTACCAAATCAATTTCATATTTTCCTTTCCCTTTTACCTCTAACAAATGCCAGTCTATGTCAGGCCATACAAGCTTCCATGGAGCTACAACTGGATAAACTACTGAAGGACTTATCCTGAGATCAAACACTCCACATTCTTTAGCAATATCATTCCCTACCCGACTAAAGTTATCCCTCTGAAACCTCCCATTTTCCCAGCACTCCTGCAACACTCCTTTTGCAGGGTGACAATCATTGTGCCCCTGCAAATTAAGGCATCCGTTAGTCTTGCGAGACCATGGATCTGCGTCTGGAAAGTCTTCACTCTCCAGGGTGCAGGCCTGGGCAAGGTTGTATTGAAGACTGGCAGTTGCCCATGCTGCAAGTCTCCCCTCTCCACGCCACCGATGTTGTCCAAGGGAAGGGCAAGGGCCGATACAGCTTGGCACCGGTGTCGTCATAGAGCACTGTGTGTTTAAATGCCATGCTCAAGGACACAACACGCTGCCTCGGCTGGGGCTCGAACTCATGACCTTCAGATTGCTAGTCAAATGCCTTCACCACTTGGCCACGTGCCGTGAAAATTGGCCCAGTAGTTTGCCATCAATTGCATCCTCCTTCGTTCCAAAGGCATTACTCCCATTTCTACCTGTAGGACTGATAATGGTGATGTTTTAAAAGCCCCACTGCACACTCTCAAAGCCTGAGCCTGAATCACATCCTTTTTCCTTATGTATGTGATATAGAATATATCCTTCTACTGAATGGACAATAAAGCTCTTGACATCTATCTACCTTGCACCTTTTCTGCATTTTCTCCGTAACCGTAACAAATTATTCTGTGTTACTGCTTTTCCCTTGACCCTTGTACTGCCTGAATGATATTTAGAGAGAGTGGAACAGGTCCTACCGGTGTTTGAGCTGTGATCCTTGTAATACATTCTATATTCTAAATTCTGTTTGTTTTTTTATTATCTTGATGTACTTGGTGATGGAATAATCTGTCTGGGTGGCAGGCAAGCAAAGTTTTTCACTGTCAGTCCAATTATAAGCCAATATAAATGGTGGACAGTTTCAGACAAGACTGTACACATGGGTTTGGATCAATGTTGGTCGTGCTCAGTTTTTGATCAACTGCACTGTGCATTGAAGGTGCTGATGAATGTCTCCCTTTGAGCGGTGACTCGTGGATATGGGAAGTGGTCAATGTTTTCTGCGGCCTCCCCGTCCGTGGGCTATGGAGTGTCAAAAATTGAACTTCCAGTAGTTGGTCAGGCCTTTTCCCAGGACCCTGTGGGTTTCCTCCAGGTGCCTTGGTTTCCTCCCACGTTCCAAAGCCATATGGTCGGGGTAATTGGGCTGTAGGCATGCTATGTTGGCATTGGGAGCATGGCGAAACTTGCGGGCTGCCCAGCGCTATTCTCACTGATTTGATTTGACAGGTATATGTTTCAATGTACGTGATACATGAATGTGAATCGTTTCTATCCATACAGACCACAATGCCATTACAGCTCGGGGCGTCAGAGTTCAACTCCTCACTCCTTCCCGTGTGTGTGTGTAGATTTCCTCCATGTGCTCAGGTTTCCTCCACAGTCCAAAGGTTAATCAGTCATTGTAAATTGTCCTGTGATCAGGCTAGGGTTAAATAGGTGGGTCACTGGGCACTGCAGCTCGAACGCTGGTAGGACCTGTTCCACACTCTCTCTAAATATCATTGAGGCAGTACAAGGGTCAAGGGGAAAGCAATAACACAGAATAATTTGTTACAGTTACAGAGAAAATGCAGAAAAGGTGCAAGGTAGATAGATGTCAAGGGCCTCAAGGCTGACTTGTACTTGTGCATACCAGCTTATGACGTAGCCTATGCAAGTGGGCTACGCCGTTGTCAGCATTTATACCTGTGCGTTGCTGTGTCTGCGTCGCTCTGCAATTCACGCACGTCACGCATGTGCACACACCTGCCTGTGCAAGGCTTCATTATCATGGTAGGCTTTCTCGGGGTACACAGGTTTAAAGCGAGGGTCTTTTCTCGTAAAAGCGAAATGTGTCCTCCATAATTTCGGAGGTCTGTAAAGCTTTATGGAAAGCATTGCAGCCAGAGTTCCTTCCCTGCCCTTCAGTCGCCCAATGGGAAGCTATTGCGGTGTAGGAGGAAATGCGATGCTACCAAGCAGACCAATCACAGTTGCTGCGGTCTGCGTCGCCACGACGCGTAGTTACGTTTTGGGAGAGGTGCGCGTCAGGCTAAGGCGTAGGGATCCGCGTAGGCAGTGCATAGGGTTCACAGCTGCACCGTACCTATGGCGTCGACTTGATGCACAAGTAAGCCTTTATCGTCCATTCAGTAGAAGGATAGGAAATGTCCTTGAAATGTAGAGTCCTGCTGGGTCTGAACAGACCAGGTGGAGGATGTTCATGCAGAGAGGAGCCTGCACCCACCAGGATTTGGGATTGACGGGAGATGGGAGCAGTGGGGGGGTGGGGAATACTTCCATGGCAAACTGGGCTCCTCTACCGTGAAAGGCATTTGAGGCCAAGTTATTGAAGGAGTCACAGTTCTAATGGTTTGAGATGAAAAGGTGTGGGAAGAAGGTGAGGGCAGGCAAATAATGGATGTAAGCCTTGATCATCTTAAAGATTGGAGCATTCTTGAAATGCCAAATAGTCTACTTAACTTTTTTAAATCTTTCTATGAGAGAGTGGTTCCTTAAAGGGGGTGGGGTGGTGGTGATAAATGCTCCCAGTGTTGTGTGTCACAATGGCCTCTGACAGCCAAGTCCAGCTCCTAGCCTTCATGTGTGGTTTAGCTCCTAAGCCCGGTGTAGTCATTTCTATTGACAGGAGAAGTGGGTGAAAGCAGGTTACTGGCGCCTTGAAACTAGTCGCTTCAGACAGATGGGGCTCATCAGCTGTGCTCTGCAGCTCGTGAAGGAAAACTCTGACCTCAAACCTTCAACGGCTTGCAGCTCTACCCACCCTGAGGTGTTGGGGGGTGGGGGGGAAATCTGGAGATGGAGTCCTTAAGGCAGTCCTATACTGACTGGCAACTCCTGTGATGCCACTAGTGCCAAACTGTATCGGTCTCTGCTGTTCCTGGGGGTTCATCAACCACCTGGAGAGGGGGAGCCTGTTGCTCTCCATATCACACTGCCCTGGCTTGCGTATCACGTGGACAGCTGGGACGCGGCATCCACGGTCGACCCTGACCGACGGAAGGCCTCAAGGAGCATGAAGCAGTCCACCGTATGCTCATCTCCACAGTGTCTTTGTTGAAGGGGTCGGCACTGTGTTAAATCCTCTCTAGACAGTTGTCTCCACCCCTCACTCACCAATTCCTTGGGTCAGCAACCAGCTCGTTTGTCCTATGGACATTCAGAACTAAGTTGTTTTAGCACCGGCACCAGGTTATAGAACAGAACTGTGCAGACCATTCGCCCCTTCAATGTTGTGCTGACCTTTTAACTCACTCCAAGATCAATCAAACCTTTCCCTTCCACATAGCCCCTCCATTTTCTCTAATCCAGGCAGCGTCACAGTATCACGGTATGTTAATAACAATTGAAACTTCCCACTAGGAAACTTTTATTTTCATTTTTTCAGCAGGATATCTGACTGTGGTATCAAAACCACAAAGCAGAGACCAGCCTTTCACCATTTAAACAAATGAGACATCACAAAGACAGCATCGGGAAATAACTTCTCTGCTTTCTGGGGCTCGGACAAAATTTGAATGGTGGAAATCTATTGGGATTCTAGGAGAACAGCTTCCTACAAAGTCACATTAGACATTCAAAGACAAAGACTGAGGACCCTTTGCATTATACACTTTACCTACACGTCCAATCTGAAGCTAGAGCCCTACTTTGCTGAGCTGCAGGACGTGACATAGCAAAATAGTTTCTTCGAGGTCAAGTCCAGATGTCTCGTACCACAAGGCCAATCTTCAAGATAATGCCTTTAAAAGTTCGACCACGCCTATAGATTCCTCAAAGTTGCTGTGCCAGTTGATAAGGTGATCAAGAAGGTGTATGATGTGTTGGCCTTCATTAGTTGGGGATTCAGATCAAATCCTGCAAGGTAAAGTTGCAGGTCAGCAAAACCTTGGTTAGACCATACTCGGAGTATTGTGTTCAGTTTTGGTTGCCTCATTATAGGAAGGATGTGGAAGCTTTGGAGGGGATGCAGGGGAGATTTACCAGGGCGTTAGCTAGGTTAGAGAGTGTGTTTCATAAGGAAAGGGTGAGCAAGCTGTGACTTTTCTCCTTGGAGTAAAGGAGGATGAGAGGCAACTGATCGAGATGTACAAGAAATAGCTAATATAAGAGGGCTTGATTTTAAGTTGATTGGAAAGTATAGAAGGATGTCAGAGGTAGGAATGGTATGTGTGTGGAATGCACTGCTGGGGGGGGTGGATGATAAAATCTAGATACATTAGGGGCATTTAAAAGAGGGTATTGTTAGTTTTTTTGTGTAGGGTAGAGTTCTTTTGGGGGGGGGTAATTGATGTTCCTGTTCCATTTTTGTGTCGGGGAAGGGGGCTTTGGGAATTGATGATCGGGATGCCATTGTGTGTATGTGTGTGGTGTTTCCCTCCAAACACCCTTCATGTTTTTTGTTTTGTGGCTATCTGGAGAAGACAAATTTCAGAGTTGCATATGAATGCAAGCTTTGATAATAAATGAGCCTGTGGGTGGCATGTAGATGAAAGAAAAAATGGAGGGCTTTGTGGGAGGGAAGGGTTAGGTTGATTGTGGAGCTGGATAAAAGGTCAGTACAACATTGTGAGCTGAAGGGCATGTACTGTTCTATGAACCGACCATTAGCTGCACACAGGCCATTTACTATTAAATATTTTCATTTGATTCAGATTTATCACGTGTATGTCAAAACATACAGTGAAATTCATCATTTGCGTTAGCAACCAACGCGTCCCAAGGACGTGCTGGGGGCAGCCCACAAGTGTTGCCACATGTTCCGGCAGTAACACGTCCTGCTGGACATTGCGTCCATGACAACAGCACCAAAATAACAGCACACCCAGCCTCTTGCCCTCCCTCCCATCCCACTGAGATGGCTACGTGGGGAAACAGCTTGCTCTCCATATTGTACTGCCCTGGCTTGCGTATTGACTGGTCGTAGGCAGCTACGATGCACAATCCATGGTCGACTTGACCAATGGAGGCCTCACAAATGACAGAATAGACTGAAGGGGTCAAAGCTGGTGGGAATTTGTAAAAGGAAGCACCAGAGGTGGAGAGTGTGACGTGGTGTGGCTCACCCAGGCGACTGGTCCCCTTGTGACTGTTGTTCGAGGATCCAGTCAGCTCCAGTGGCACTTTCTGGGGAAGTGGGGGAGTTGTTCTATCGGGATGGCCTTCTCCCGAACCGTGCTGGGACCTATGTGGTGACGATAGTGTAAAATAGGGTTGTAGATTGGGCCCTGAAGCTTGGTGGGAGCAGGGAGGTGTCCGGGAATTTTAACAGATCCGGAGGAAATGAAAGCGTGGCATTGGAGAGTGCAGGGAAAAGTTACTAAACAGACTGTGACAGAAAATATGAACAAACATTTGCAGCACAGTTAAAATTCAACAGTGCGTGACAGGGAATGAGGAAAGGTGCAGCTGACTCATATCGTTTCCTCGTAGCCCAGTGGTTGGGGACCACTCTTAGCGCAAAGAAAGACCAATCAGGATGCTCGCTCTCCCTCCCCCTCTCAAAAAAACACGATTTCCGGGATATTATATAATTTCCGGGTGTCAGGGAGCCACTATCGATATGTGGGAGACTCCCGGAATTTCTGGGAGAGGTGGGATGTCTGCAGTAGGATATCTTAAGCAACTCTTGGATGGGTACATGGAGCTTAGGAAAATAGAGGGCAATGCAGTAGGGAAATTCTAAGCAGTTTCTAGAGTAGGTTACATGGTCAGCACAATATTGTGGGCTGAAGGGCCTGTAATGTGCTGTAGATTTCAATGGTCTATGTTAAACAGGCAGTGGTGTGAATTGAACCTGGGCTGCCTGTACCGCATAACGTTGTGCTAACTCTTTCGCCTCTTAGTTTGTGGAACGTGACGTGCTGCTGTGATGTGTTTTGAAGCTGTTCTTGCAGGTTGACGGGAGAATACTCAACTTTCCAGGTTATAAGATGCAGACATCCCACCTCTCCCGGAATTTCCGGGAGTCTCCCGCAAATTAATAGTGGCTCCCTGATGCCCGCAAACCATATACAATGTCTCAGAAATTGATTTTTTTGAGAGTGAGCGTGAGAGAACGCGCGCAAGAGAGCGAGCACAAGAGCGAGAGAGCGCGACTACAAAGAGTGAGAGAGTTCCAAAAAACGTCAGAGTGGCAGAGTGTTCCAAAAAAAATATAAAACGCACGTCACCCCACACTACACTAAAGTGTACCCCTGCCTAATAGGGGTCAAAAATACTGACAGTGTTGCTCGCTGCACTGTTTGCAACAGTGACTTTTCTATTGCCCATGGTGGGGTAAGACTGTAAAAGACATGTTGAGGGGAGTTTAACAGGTGTCATTCATTCATTAGCATAGCTAACGTTATTTAAACTCGCTGCTAAGGAGCTACTCTATTCCGGACATCCCACCTCCCCCGGAAGTCTCCCGCAAATTGATGGTGCTACCTCCTTGAAATGAGTTTTTGCAGGGTGGGATATCTGAAGATGCGTCCAAAGAACAGGTGAAAGAGGCAGGATGGCACTATGGGTGTTAATGGTCATAGTGACACAGCATGGATACAGTTCCCGTGGCCCAACTAGTCCATGCCGTCCCAGTTACCTCCATTGGGTCCATATTCCTCTCACCCCTCCACGTACCTGTCCACGTGCTTCCTAAATGATACCAGTGCACCTGCCTCGACCTCTTCCTCTGGCAAACACAGAGTACTGTGTCCAGTTCTGGTCGCCTCACTATAGGAAGGATGTGGAAGCACTGGAAAGGATGCAGAGGAGATTTACCAGGATGCTGCCTGGTTTAGAGAGTATGCATTATGATCAGAGATTAAGGGAGCTAGGACTTTACTCTCTGGAGAGAAGGAGGATGAGAGGAGACATGATAGAGGTGTACAAGCTAATAAGAGGAATAGATAGAGTGGATAGCCAGCGCCTCTTCCCCAGGGCACCACTGCTCAATACAAGAGGACATGGCTTTGAGGTAAGGGGTGGGAAGTTCAAGGGGGATCTTAGAGGAAGGTTTTTTACTCAGAGTGGTTGGTGTGTGGAATGCACTGCCTGAGTCAGTGGTGGAGGCAGATACACCAGTGAAGTTTAAGAGACTACTAGACAGGTATATGGAAGAATTTAAGGTGGGGGAGGGTATATGGGAGGCAGGGTTTAAGGGTCGGCATAACATTGTGGGCCGAAGGGCCTGTACCATTCTATGTTCAAATTGTTCATATACTCATTGCCCTCTGCTTAGGGAGAGAATTGCCCCTTCAGTTCCTTTTAAATTCTCCCCTTTCACCCTAAACCTCTACCCAGGGCTAAAAACTGTCACCATCTACCTGGTCTACATCTCTCATGATCTTAAACACTTCCATGGTCACCCCCTTGATCTCCTCTGTTTCAAGGAATGAAGACCTAGCCGAAACTTCTCCCCATAACTCAGGCCCTCTGGTCCTCAAATCTCTTCCAGTGTGGAGATGTGATATGCAGGCAGTGGTTAGTGATGTAGATTGATGAGCCAAGTGGCTTTGTTCTGTTCCTATGTCTTGTGGTGTTAAGTTTAGAGTGAAGTTCTGAATAGTAAGGGAAAGATGGAGTGGGTGGGAGTAACTTAGGTCTCCAAAATGAGCATCTCAAGACAATAGGAGGACAATAGCACAGAAACAGGCCCTTTGGCCCATCTAGCCTGTGCCAGACTGTTGTTCTGCCCGGTCCCATTGACCCTCATCTGGACCATTGATGTGGCAGAGAATGCACATAGTACAGCTCCTGCTCAGACCCTTCGGCCCACAATGTTAGTACTGAACCAACTGAATTAGAAATCAGATGGCTAAATAAACTGATCTCCTCTTCTGCCTGCAGGATGGCCATATCCTTCCATTTCCTCACATTCATGTGTCTACCTAAATGTCTCTTAAAAGACTAAAGTTTCTGCCTCCTCCATCACCTCAGGGACCCACCACAGTTTTTTTAAAAAAAACTTGCCCTTCGCATCTCCTTAGAAATTACCTCTTACCTTGAATGTATGAGGCATTTCAACCTTTGGAAAAAGCTACTCCCTGCCTACTCTATCTCTGCCTCTCATAATCTTGTAAACCTCGATCAGATCTCCCCTCAGCCTCTGGCACTCCTGAGAAAATAGCCCAAGTTTGTCCAGCCTCTCCTGCCTTCTAATCCTGGCAGCATCCTGGTAAATCTCTTCTGCTCCCTCTCCAAAGCTTCAACATCCTTTTTAAAAAAAAAACAAAACGGGGTGACCAGGACTGTATACAGTACTCCAGGCGCATCCTAACTAGAGTTTTATAAAGCTGCAACAGAACTTCCTGACTTTTGAATTGTCTTGGAAGATTTTAGTGACACAGGGCAAACTAAATTAACAAGCTTCTCATGGTGGAATTTGAGGAGTGTGGCTCAGTTTTCTGCTGAGGACGGCGTGTTATGAAAGAGATGACCGATCCAAGATAGTGCACCTGAAAAACAAAGTTCGGATAAGTGTCCTGATTCAGCTGAAGGGATGTAACCGGTGATGTGCGCTAGGGATCGGTTCCTGGCCCTCTATTGTTTACTGTTTATATTCCGACTGAAATGGAAGGCTTCCAAATTTGATAGCTGGAAGGGCAAGTAGCGATGAGGGAGTTGTGAATTCTGCAGCAGCGCTGGGCGGGACAAAACCTGACAGTTTTCCCTTTAAGAGGAAAAATGGAGTTCATGTCAGCAAATGCAAGGTCATGCACTTTGGTAAAGATAAACCCAAAGGTGGGTTATCTGGGGTGGTATGGTGGCGGGTATTCTAAATATAGGAAAATAAATTCATCTGAACGATCTAGAGATTGAAAATGAGCGTTTTGGGGTGGGGAGGGAGGTGGGTCTAGGTTTTCTAGTGCACGTGGCCAAGTGGTTAAGGTGTTCGTCTAGTGATTCGAAGGTCGCTAGTTTGAGCCTTGGCTGAGGCAACGTGTTGTGTCCTTGAGCAAGGCACTTAACCACACATTGCTCTGCGACGACACCGGTGCCAAGCTGTATGGGTCCTAATGCCCTTCCCTTGGACAACATCGGTGGCGTGGAGAGGGGAGACTTGCAGCATGGGCAACTGCTGGTCTTCCATACAACCTCACCCAGGCCTGCGCCCTGGAAACCTTCCAAGGTGCGAATACATGGTCTCATGAGACTAATGGATGTCTATATATAAAGCACCAAGGAGTCAGCAGACATTTGGAGTATTGTGTTCGCTTCTGGTTGTCTCGTTATAGGAAGGATGCGGAGGCTTTGGAGAGGGTGCAGAGGAGAGTTACTAGGTTTCAATAGGTACATTTAATGTCAGAGAAATGTGTGCAATATACAAACTGAAATTCTTTTTCTTCACAAATCCACACAGAGAAGTGCCCCTGAAGAATGAATGATAAATGTTAGAACCACAACCGCACCCCCCCCCCCGGAATGACCCCCCCCATCAGTAAAAAATCATCGGCGTCCCCCCCCCACCAAACACTCAAGCATGCAGCAAAGCAACAGTAAGCACAGACTTGCAGTACCCCAGAGGCTACTCATTCACCCAGTATTCGACAGACCACCGGTGCTCTCTCTCTCCCTAATAAGGGAAAAAGAGGTGTCCCTGTTTCACAGCGAGAGGGGAGACATAACAAAACAACTTGCTGACTTAAGGTGTTAAAAGTCTGTTGCGTCGCTTCTTCCGAGCTCTGTGTCCAAAGAACTCGGGTCTCTGGGCACATAGCCAGCTCACTGCTTTCGATCTTCCGTCTCCCACGACACTCCAGTCTTCTGTGGCAGCGCCGACCTCGAGTCCCCCCGCCTCCAGAGCCACGAAATCCCGGAACCCTGAAGGCGCATTGGTCTTCCAGGCTGCGCTCTTGGCAGGTCGAGTAGCAACCGGTCATGAGACCCCGAGAGCGGGTCTCATTCCCGCAAAGAACCGGAGTCAGTGTGTAACTCCAGGTCAGGGTCTTCAAAAGAACCCTGAAAGGGGAAAGTAGAGATATTAAAATAGAAATAGAGCTGTTTCTGAAGATGTAAGCAAAGGAGTCACCGTTATAGGGCGTCATTGTCCTCCTAAGCTCCGCCCTGGGGTGTCACTTAGACCAGAGGACATGTCTTATGGGAGATGGTTGAGCTGGGGCTTTTCTCTTTGGAGAGGAGGAGGGTGAGAGGTGACTTGATAGATTTGTATAAGATGAGAGTCAAAGAGCGAGTGGGCAACCAGAGACGTTCCCAGACCGGAAATGGCTGTTTAGAGAGGGCATAATGTTTTGGCGATTGGGGGAAAGTGTAGGGGTGATATCAGAGGTAAGTTTCTTAGAGTGGTGTGGGTGTGTGAGGAACTCCTGCCAGGGGTGGTAGTAGAGGCAGGTTCATTAAAGACACTTAAGAGTCTCCCAGATGGCCCATGGATGAAGGAAAAATGGAGGGAGGGGTTAGATTTGCGAGTAGATTAAAAGGTCGGTACAACATCGTGGGCTGAAGGGCCTGTACTGTTTCATAATTCAAGTAATTGAGACAAATGGCAGACTGGCCCTTTTTATTGCGTAGGACTTGGAGTTTGCCAATAGGTAGGGATTTGTTACAGTTGTGCAAGGTGTTGGTGAGGCCACACCTTGACCACTGTGCACTGTCTTGGTTCCTCTACTGAAATAAATGGTTTAGTCACACTGGGCGTAGTCCAAAAGAGGTTTGCCAGGCTACTTCCTGGGATGAGGGGGAGGTCCTGCCAGGAGAGGGTGGACAGTTTGGGTCTGTTTAGAAGGACAGTGACGAGCGCACAAGAACCGAAGGGAGCTTGATGGGGTAAATGTGAAGGTATTTCCAGAAGTGGGAGAGTTACAGGCACGGAGAGAATAAAAGAAAATAACATAAAAGACTTTAAAAGAATTAATTTCCACACGCCTCAGTTTTAGAGCAGAGGCTCCCAACATTTTGTTATAGGGTGAGCAGTTATTAATGGAGGGGTCTGTGCACCCCAGGTTGGGAGCCCCTGGTTTGGAAGGTGAATCACAGGAATTCCTCACCCCTGTCGGGCAGCGGGCGCTATAACATGGAACATTCCAGCACAGTTCGGACCTTGCAGCCCACGATGTTGTGCCAACCCTCTAACCTGCTCTAAGATCAATCTCACCCTTCCCTCCCACGAAGCCCTCCATTTCTCTGTCGTCCATGTGTCTATTTGATGTGCCGATCGAAACTGTGCCTATAACCGCCCCTAATGTGCGCCTCTGCCACCACCCTGGTGGCGTGTTCGACGCACCCACCCACTGCTTTGGTCTGATATTCCTTCCCCATACCCCCTGTGCCATCTTCAAAGATCTGTCTTGTTGCAGTGGAATGCCCTTAGAATTGGGTTTAATATCACTGACGTATTGGGAAATGTGTTGTTTTGCAGCAACAATACGTAAGTAATGACTATTAGTTACTAACAATAAGAAATCTGGAAAAGGAAGTCATTCAGAAAGAGTGACGTAGTGAGGTAGTGTTCAGAAGCTGAGTGTGGGTCCTCGGGCTCCTGTGCCTCCCGTCTGGTGGTACTGATGAGAAGAGGGCATTCCTGTGTACTGAGGGTCCTTCCTGGGGCGTAGTCTATCGCAGGTGTCCTCGAGGGAGCTGGCTGAGGGTACTGTATTCCGCGACCAGCTTTTCCCCGTGGCTCTGAAGAGCGAGTTGTAATGGCTCCAAAGCCGCCGAGCAGCCTTCCGCGCTGAAGCGACCTCTCCACAACCCAGGTTAACGGGCCAGAGTAGAGGTTGATCTACAGACACGAGAGGTTCCACAGATGCTGAACACACAAAATGCCGGAGGAACTCAGCAGGTCTGGCAGCATCAATGGAACTTTAATAAATAGTTAACGTTTCGGGCCAAGACCCTTCATCAGCACTGGAAAGGAAGGGGGGAGGGGGGGTCGCCAGAATAAGATGGGGGTGGGGGAAGGTGATGGGTGAAGTCAGGTGAGTGGGAAAGGTAAAGGGCTGGAAAGGAAGGAATCGGATGGGGGAGGAGAGTGGACCGTAGGAGAAAGGGAAGGGGGAGGTGATGGGCGGGCGAGAAGGGGCAAGAAACCTCAGCCGGGGAATGGAAAGTTGATGCGTGCAGTGTGGGGTCAGAGAGGTGCTCCAGAGTGTCCAGATCACAATGATGTCACCTGGGCTTGTCTCAATTATGCAAAAAAGGTGATTCGCAGCTCTGTACCCGCTTCCTGATCTAAGGATAATCATTAATGAAGTTTCTCTCATGCTCAGCCACTACAATTCAACAGTTTTGTTTATGTTTTTGTTCACCCTGACAATGGGTAAATTCATGTGCTGCTGGATGCCTTCAGTCTCCTCTCTGGAAAAGTGTGAGGTGATTGGAAAGGTTAAACTTGGGCCGAATGCAAGGTTAATGGAAGGATTCTTAGCGGGGTGGAGGAACAGGCAGGTCTTTCTGGGTCCATGTCCATAGAATCAGAATTGGGTTTAATATAATTAGTGAAATGTTTTGTGGCAGCAGTGCATTGCAATATATAAATGATAAATTACAGTAAGATTTGTATAAAATATAAACTAAGTAGTGCAAAGAGCAAAAAAAGTGAGGTATTGTACATGGGTTCATTGTCCATTCAGAAATCTAATGGTGGAGGGGAAGATGCTGTTCCTGAAACGAGTGCGTATCTTCAACATTCTGTCTTTCTCTCTTTCCCCCCTCCGCCCCCACCCCAGCCCCCCCATGATAGCAGTGAGGAGAGGGCGTGTCCTTGAGGCATCTTCTGAAGATGCTCTCGATGCTGGGCGGACTGAGTTTACAACTTTCTCCAGCTTTTTCTGATCCTGTGCAGTGATGCCTCCGGACCTGATGGCAATGGTGCCAGTTAGAATGCTCCCCACGGCAATTTGTAGAAATTTATGAGAAAGTCTTTGGTGACATACCAAATTTCCCCAAAATACTTCTGATGAAATATAGCTGCGATTTTGTAATTGTAATTGCATCATTATGTTGGACCCAGGGTAGATCTTCAGAGATGTTGATGCCCAGGAATGTGAAGTTGCTAACCCTTTCCACTGCTGATCCCTCGGTGGGGACTGGAGTGTGTTCCCTCGACTTCCCCTTCTCAAAGTCCACAATCAGATCCTTGGTCTTGCTGACATTGAGCAGAAGGTTCATCACTCACTTTGAGGTCCCTAGAGTAGCCACGCACGTTGAAAGGGTGTTAAGAAGGTACCCTCCGTGCACTGCCCTCCACTGAGTTCATGGTAGTGTCAGACCATGCCTGTTTTCATTTCTGGTTGCCCCGTTATAGGAAGGATGTGGAAGCTTTAGAATCTGCAGAGATTTACCAGGATGCTGCCTGCATTAGAGAGCATGTCCTATCAGGAAAGGTTGAGCGAGCTAGGGATTTTCTCTTTGGAGTGAAGGAGGATGAGAGGTGACTTGATAGAGGTGTACAAGATGATAGGCATAGATTGAGCGGACAGCCAGAGTTTTTGTCCAGGAAATGGCTAATATAAGGAATATAATTTCAGTAATTAAAGTATAAGGGGGATGTCAGAGGTTTGTTTTTTTAGAGGGGAGGGTGTGTGGAACGCATTGGTAGAGACAGGTACATTAGGGACATTTAAGAGACCCTTAGATAGGCAGATGGATGAAGGGAAAATGGAGGGCGATGGGAGGAGGAAGGGTTAGATTGATCTTGGAGTAGGTTTAAAAGTTGGCACAACATTGTGGGCTGAAGGGCCTGTACTATGCTGTTGTAGTGGTGGAAATTTTAACCCGTACCTTTCTCTTGCTTGATGTTACTCAGTCTTGTGCTGACTTCAGTATATATGTAAGTTGGCCACTGATGCTGCCTGGCACAGGGAACCAGGATCTGCAGGTTAAAGTACAGCCTGGGCCGGACCACAGGGAGGTTAAATAATAATTTTCCCACCAGTCAGTGGTGGTAAACAAAAACAGATACGTTACGGTTCCTAATTGGCCAACATTATTGGTCTCTCAGACGAGCTACGTATCCTCCCTGGGAACCTGTCTCTGCTGCTACATATTCCTGTCCTGGGGCACAACTGACCGGTGTGACCCAGTCTCAGATCTATTAATCTCTGCCTTAAATACACCCAAAGAATTGGAGTCCTTGGACAATGAATTCCACAGATTAACCACCCTCTGGCTAAATAAATTCCTCCTCATCTCTGTCCTAAAGAGAGATCTGTCCATTCTGAGGCTGTGCCCTCTGGTCCAAGACTCCCCCTCCCCCATGGGAAATACGTTCTCCTCACTTACCGTTCAGCCCTTTCAGCACAAGTAGCTACTTGAAGTACGGCTCCAGGGCATTGACATTTTACCATTTAAGGAGATGATAAAGACTTGTTTGTTAATTACCCAGTGAGACAAAATGGGGTGGAATTTAAACTGTGACAAGGGCACACGGAATCAAAAAAAAACTGACTGGTTTAAATGAGTGAGAAATGATCTGGCAAGCAGAATATAATGCGATCGAACTGTCCATTTTAGTGGAAAATGTTCAGGTTTGCAGTATTGACCCTTGCTTGCCTGAAGCTTAAGGAGACAATGCAGACTGGTTGGTGTTGACTCTGGATGTCCATGATATCAGTGCTTGCTGACGTTGAGTCAGAAGAACACCACCAAGGGTGGCTTCTCCAGATGGTTCACAGAACTACAACTTTTTAAGTCCTTCCAGGCATGGTTTCAGGCTGTTTCAGTGATTTGGTGCTCTGTCTCCGAGAGGTGGGGGAGGGGGGGGCGTGTTTCGTGAGGCTTCAAGCAAAGGGTGCGGGCTTCAAGCTCATGAAGCCTGTAGGGGGCACGAGCCCGTGATTGACTCCATTTCGAACCAATTAAAGTGCTGAGGAAGATTGAGATCATCGAGGTGAGTGTGGAGGGAGAGCAGGTGTTGTGCGCTGCCTACCAGCCTCTCGCATGCCACTGTTGGAGGAAGGAGGCTGCGTGTGATGGGGACTCCCTCCATACCCAATGCCCTTGGAGGAAGGAGTCTGCGTGTGATGGGGACTCCCTCCATACTCAATGCCCTTAGAGGAAGGAGTCTGCATGTGATGGGGACTCCCTCCATACTCAATGCCCTTAGAGGAAGGAGTCTGCGTGTGATGGGGACTCCCTCCATACCCAATGCCCTTGGAGGAAGGAGTCTGCGTGTGATGGGGACTCCCTCCATACCCAATGCCCTTGGAGGAAGGAGTCTGCGTGTGATGGGGACTCCCTCCATACTCAATGCCCTTGGAGGAAGGAGTCTGCGTGTGATGGGGACTCTCTCCATACTCAATGCCCTTGGAGGAAGGAGTCTGCGTGTGATGGGGACTCCCTCCATACTCAATGCCCTTGGAGGAAGGAGTCTGCGTGTGATGGGGACTCCCTCCATACCCAGTGCCCTTGGAGGAAGGAGTCTGCGTGTGATGGGGACTCCCTCCATACTCAATGCCCTTGGAGGAAGGAGTCTGCGTGTGATGGGGACTCCCTCCATACTCAATGCCCTTGGAGGAAGGAGTCTGCGTGTGATGGGGACTCCCTCCATACTCAATGCCCTTGGAGGAAGGAGTCTGCGTGTGATGGGGACTCCCTCCATACCCAATGCCCTTGGAGGAAGGAGTCTGCGTGTGATGGGGACTCCCTCCATACCCAATGCCCTTGGAGGAAGGAGTCTGCGTGTGATGGGGACTCCCTCCATACTCAATGCCCTTGGAGGAAGGAGTCTGCGTGTGATGGGGACTCCCTCCATACTCAATGCCCTTGGAGGAAGGAGTCTGTGTGTGATGGGGACTCCCTCCATACTCAATGCCCTTGGAGGAAGGAGTCTGTGTGTGATGGGGACTCCCTCCATACTCAATGCCCTTGGAGGAAGGAGTCTGCGTGTGATGGGGACTCCCTCCATACTCAATGCCCTTGGAGGAAGGAGTCTGCGTGTGATGGGGACTCCCTCCATACCCAATGCCCTTGGAGGAAGGAGTCTGCGTGTGATGGGGACTCCCTCCATACTCAGTGCCCTTGGAGGAAGGAGTCTGTGTGTGATGGGGACTCCCTCCATACTCAATGCCCTTGGAGGACTGTTCGGCAATTGGGGCCTTGGACAAGGTTTACTTGGCACAGTTTGTGGATTGGACTCTGGTTCACGTTATGATGTGTTTCTGATTACTTTTTTGTTGTTATTTTCGGCAATTTTAAACCTGGGCGGCCTGCAGACCTGACCTGAACTGAATATGCCTGGACGTTTTTGATTTATGTTTGCTTTTCGCTCTTGGTGCCAGTCGTGCATTTTTTTTTTTGCGTTTGGGTGGTGGGGGGGGGAGGTTTGATGTTTTTTTATTATGTGTCTTTTGCTTTTGCGTGCCGTTTGCATTTTTGTGTGTGTGTGTGTTGGGAGTTTGATGTTTTTCTTTGAATGGGTTCCATGGTGTTTGTGTTTCATGGCTGCTTGTGGGGAAGATGAATCTCAGGGTTGTATACTGCGTGCATGCCTTGATAATAAATGCAATTTGAATCTTTAGTGCTCAAACCAGGGCAGTACAATATGGAGAGCAGGCTGCTGCCCCTCTCCACACATCTGATGAACCTAACAGAACAACAGAGACTGATGCAGTTTGGCACTAGCGGTATCGCAGGAGTTGCCCGTCAGTGTTGAGCTCGACGTAGGACTGCCTTAGGGACTCCAGCTCCGTTTATTTTCCCCCCGGCAGGGTTTACTCCCACAGCCTTTCCCAGGACTGGGTATCGCCGCAAAGTTGCGGAGGTTTGAGATCAGAGTTTTCCTCCTCCTTTTTGCAGTATAAGCAAGGCTTGTTAACTTCCCAGAGACGCAAAATTGGGTAGGAATTTAAACTGTGACGAGAGCATAAGGAGCCAAAGAAGGTTTGAATGAGTGAACAATGATCTGGCAAATGGAATATAATGTAGGTGAAGCTGTGAATCTGTCCATCTTGGTGGAAAATGATCAGATTTGGAATAGTGAGTATTATAGGTAGTAATGCGATCACTCGAGTTGAGTGTGATGTTCTAATGGTGGGTCCTCAGCTGGCTGTAGAGGCCGATCGGGGACCCACATATTCTGCAGTGTGTGAAGGGGAGGTGGTGACTGTAGAGGCCGATCGGGGACCCACATATTCTGCAGTGTGTGAAGGGTAGGTGGTGACTGTAGAGGCCGATCGGGGATACACATATTCCGGTGCAGTGTGGGCAAGGGTAGGTGGTGACTGTAGAGGCCGATCGGGGATACACATATTCCGGTGCAGTGTGGGCAAGGGTAGGTGGTGGTTGTGGTTCGTGGTTGGGTTTTTGGTTGTTCAGTCTCTTTCACAGCTGCCACTTGTTCTCTGTGACACAGTGCAGTCGCTCTCTCGTAGCGCAGCTCCCTCGAACAGATTTGCTGCAAGTGTGTGTCTCTCTATTGAGTGCAATGTCCTCCCAGTTTTTAGATGTCATGTTGAATTTCCTCAGGCTGATTTTGATGTTATCTTTGAAGTGTTTCCTTTACCCTCCTGGGGTTCACAGACCGACCTTCACCTGGAAGTAAAGGATCTGTTTGGGGAAAACGCGAGTTTAGACATCCGAATGATTTCAGGGTGGCCTCATGCTCAGGGTAGACAGTATAAATCGTGACGATAGATAAAGATTAGCTTTAGTCCAATGTACATCAACATATGCAGAGAAATGCATTATTTGTCAACAACCAACGCAGTCAAAGGCTATGGTGGGGGCAGCCCGCAAGTAACCTACAGAGGAAGGTGAAAATCGAGGGTCAGCGTGGTGTCTCTCCTCCCTACCAGGAGTGTTGCAGAGAAGGAGCCCAAAGTATTGTTGAGGATCCCTACCGTCCATCCCACAGTCTCTTTGACTCACTACCATCAGGAAAGAGGTAGAGGAGCATCAGGACTAGGACTGTCAGACTGGGTAACAGCTTCTTCCGTCAGGCAGTGAGAGTAACGAATATGCTGTCACCACCGAGGTCTCATCACTAGGACAGTGAGCTGTTTATTGTTCACCTGCGCCGTGCGCTTTGCATGTACTTTGAATTATATTTTATTAACTTGTAATATTTTGTTATCCAATCCTGTCCTGATGAAGGGTCCTGGCCTGATACACTGGCTGTTTATTTCTCTCCATTGATGCTGCCTGATCTGCTGAGTTCCTCCGGCATTGCGTCTGTTGCTCAACGAGACGTCCGGCATCTTCAGACTCTGTTCATGTACTTAACCAAACTTCTCTTAAATATATTTGATTCTCATTGCCCTGAACGCAGTATCTGAGGAGAGCAACACACACAAAATACTGGAGGAACTCAGCAGGCCAAGCAGCGTCTATGTGGGGAGAAGAGGTATGACTGAAACCCTTCTGTACCACTGGGCCTGCTGAGTTCCTCCAGTGATTTGCGTGTGTTGCTCGGATTTCCAGCATCTGCAGATATTCCCTTTCTTGTGATTTAATTACCACTCTCCTCTCCCATTAGACTCCTTCAGCCCTGTACCTCTTCACCAATCACCTCCCAGCTTCTTGCTTCGTCCCTCCTCTCCCCCCCCCCACCTATCACCTCCCAGCTTCTTACTTCGTCCCTCCACCCCCACCCCCACAGATAAATCCCCAGGGCCAGATGGTCTGCATCCCAGAGTGCTTAAGGAAGTAGCCCAAGAAATAGTGAATGCAATAGTGATAATTTTTCAAAACTCTTTAGATTCTGGATTAGTTCCAGAGGATTGGAGGGTGGCTAATGTAACCCCGCTTTTTTAAAAAAGGAGGGAGAGAGAAACCGGGTAATTATAGTCCGGTTCGCCTAACATCGGTGGTGGGGAAAATGCTAGAGTCAGTTAGCAAAGATGTGATAACAGCACATTTGGAAAGCGGTGAAATCATCGGACAAAGTCAGTATGGATTTGTGAGAGGAAAATCATGTCTGACGAATTTCATAGAATTTTTTGAGGAGGTACCTAGTAGAGTGGATAGGGGAGAACCAGTGGATGTGGTATATTTGAATTTTCAAAGAATTGGTTGGCAGACAGGAAGCAAAGAGTGGGAATGAACGGGACCTTTTCAGAATGGCAGGCAGTGACTAGTGGGGTACCGCAAGGCTCAGTGCTGGGACCCCAGTTGTTTACAATATATATTAATGACTTAGACGAGGGAATTAAATGCAGCATCTCCAAGTTTGCGGATGACACGAAGCTGGGCGGCAGTGTTAGCTGTGAGGAGGATGCTAAAAGGATGCAGGGTGACTTGGATAGGTTAGGTGAGTGGGTAAATTCATGGCAGATGCAATTTAATGTAGATAAATGTGAGGTTATCCACTTTGGCAAGAACAGGAAAACAGATTATTATCTGAATGGTGGCCAATTAGGAAAAGGGGAGGTGCAACGAGACCTGGGTGTCATTGTACACCGGTCATTGAAAGTGGGCATGCAGGTACAGCAGGCGGTGAAAAAGGCGAATGGTATGCTGGCATTCATAGCAAGAGGATTCGAGTACAGGAGCAGGGAGGTACTACTGCAGTTGTACAAGGCCTTGGTGAGACCACACCTGGAGTATTGTGTGCAGTTTTGGTCCCCTAATCTGAAGAAAGACATTCTTGCCATAGAGGGGGTACAAATAAGGTTCACCAGATTGATTCCTGGGATGGCAGGACTTTCATATGAAGAAAGACTGGATGAACTAGGCTTATACTTGCTGGAATTTAGAAGATTGAGGGGGGATCTTATTGAAACGTATAAAATACGTATTGGACAGGCTAGATGCAGGAAGATTGTTCCCGATGTTGGGGAAGTCCAGAACGAGGGGTCACAGTTTGAGGATAAAGGGGAAGCCTTTTAGGACCGAGATGAGGAAAAACTTCCTCACACAGAGAGTGGTGAATCTGTGGAATTCTCTGCCACAGGAAAGAGTTGAGGCCAGTTCATTGGCTATATTTAAGAGGGAGTTAGATATGGCCCTTGTGGCTAAAGGGATCAGGGGGTATGGACAGAAGGCAGGTATAGGGTTCTGAGTTGGATGATCAGCCATGATCATAATAAATGGCGGCGCAGGCTTGAAGGGCCGAATGGCCTACTCCTGCACCTATTTTCTATGTTTGTACCTATCACCTCCCAGCTTCTTACTTCATCAACCTCCCCCTCCCCCGCACCCCCACCTTCCCCCTCCCTTGGTTTCGCCTATCACCTGCCAGCTTGTCTTCCTTCCCCTCCCCTACCTCCTTATTCTGGCTTCTGCCTGCTTCCTTTCCGGTCCTGATGAAGGCCCGAGCCTAAGGCGTTGATGGAGAGAGGGGGGGATGTGGGGAGAATGAAAAGGGATTCATGAAGGATGGGTGTGCCAAACGACTTGCATGCTCTCTCCCTTGGGTGCAGGAATCCGTTCTAAGCCATCGGTTGTGGTCTTGGTCATTTGCTTAACAGATTAACGAAAAGGGTTGCAGGTTATTGGAAAACTTGGACACGTGACATGCTTTCTCATCTTGTCCGTACAGTAAACACGTCATTGGTAATTCCGGGAACTTTGCATTCCTGCTGCGCTCCGTCCTGACACTCGTCCCTGCGAGCGGGAGGAGCGTCACAGCTGCCCCTCGCCACCATTCCAGGCCCCAAACAGTCCTTGCATGTGAAGTGACACTTCACCTGTGAGTCTGTCGGGGGCCATCTACCATGTCTCCTTTAGAGGTGGGGCCTGACATGGGATGTCATACCGGAGGAACATTGTATCATTTTTTTTAATGCATACATCTCTAAATGACAATAAACGAGGACTGAATGTCCTCATAATCTAATCTAATTCAAATGTAACCCGTCCTTTTTGTACAGGTCAGACATGCCCCAGAAGAGGTCCCAATGATCCAGAAATCTGAATCCCTGCTCCCCTGCTCCAATCCCTCAGCCACGCATTTATCCTCCACTTCATAAACACCAACTGTTTAACCATTTCCTTAGTTGCTGTCTGACTTGCTGAGCTCCTCCAGCATTTTGTGTGTTGCAAGGGATTTGGCATGGACTTTCGCTGTGTTTGGGTGTGAAGTGATCTTGAGAAACTCCATGGGTCAGGCAGCATCTGTAGAGGGAAATGGTCAATGTTTCAAGTTGAGACTCCTGCCTTGGAGCCCATTTCCTTCCATCGAAGGAGAGACGTCTCAGATGCCCTGCCCCGGAGGCGGAGAGAGATCGGAGATTAGTGACTAGAAGTCAATTCCAGTGCCCTTTGTAAGAAATTCTGTGCGTTCTGCTTGTGGGTTCCTCCCGCAGTCCAAAGACCTACCTGTTAGTAGGTTAATTGGTCACTGTAAATTGTCCCGTGTTTAGGCTAGAGTTAGAGAGGTGGGTCACTGGCTGGTGTGGCTCGTTGGTGCAGAAGGGCTGGTTCTGTGCTTTGTCAGTAAGTAGGTAACCCTCTTGGAGTAGCCAGCCCCGAAAACTGACCCCACTCCTGGCACAGTGGCCATCAGTCTGGGTGTGAGCACTTTTCTTTTCCTCTGCCTTCCCTTGCTGAAGATAGAATTACTCCTGAGGGATTCCTTGCCCTGCAGCTAACACTTGTGTTGATCCAAGTGCTTCTGTTTTCTGTATTTTTCAGTGTTGTCGATGAACAGCTCTGGTGCAACTCCAACAATGATGAATTCAAGCCTAACTACTGGACTTCCTTCCACCACCATAGCTACTAGTACAGCTATCAATAGCACCCCCTCTGCAAGTACTCCATCAGAGAAGGAGGCTGTCTCATCTGTAATGTCATTGCACTCGCAGAATACCACAGTGGCCTTGGGGAACACTTCTTCATCCTCAGAAAAAGCGACTGCTTCAGAGGATTCAGCAAAGTCTTCTACACCACCCACAATGAATACAGCCGCTCCCTCAGCAAATGCATCGACTTCCTCTGCCATAATGTCCTCAGAAAATGCAACCATCTCTACAACACCATTCTCAACAGAGAATACAACAAGCCTCTCTGCAACATCGTCCACAATGGCGAATGCAATGAGTTCCCCTACAATGCCATCCACAACGGAGAATGTCTCTGTTACCTCAGAGAATGTGACGAGTCCCTCTACAACACCTTCCCCAACACTGACTGTGACAATCAGCTCTGAGAATGTAACGGGTCCCTCTACGACACCGTCCACAGTGGGGAACACGACTGTTCTCTCAGAGAATGTGACGAGTCCCTCTACAACACCGTCCGCAGCGGGGAATACCACTGTTACCTCAGAGAATGCGACGAGTCCCTTTACAACACCTTCCCCAACACTGACTGTGACAATTAGCTCTGAGAATGTAACGGGTCCCTCTACGACACCGTCCGCAGCGGGGAACACGACTGTTACCTCAGAGAATGTAACGAGTCCCTCTACAACACCGTCTGCAGCAGAAAACACGACTGTTACCTCAGAGAATGTAACGAGTCCCTCTACAACACCGTCTGCAGCAGAAAACATGACTGTTACCTCAGAGAATGTGACGACTTCCTTTACAACACCTTCCCCAACACTGACTGTGACAATCAGCTCTGAGAATGTAACGAGTCCCTCTACAACACCGTCTGCAGCAGAAAACATGACTGTTACCTCAGAGAATGCGACGAGTCCCTCTACAACACCGTCCGCAGCGGGGAACACAACTGTTACCTCAGAGAATGCGACGAGTCCCTCTACAACACCGTCCGCAGCGGGGAATACCACTGTTCCCTCAGAGAATGCGACGAGTCCCTCTACAACACCGTCCGCAGCGGGGAATACCACTGTTACCTCAGAGAATGCGACGAGTCCCTCTACAACACCGTCCGCAGCGGGGAACACGACTGTTACCTCAGAGAATGCGACGAGTCCCTCTACAACACCGTCCGCAGCGGGGAATACCACTGTTCCCTCAGAGAATGCGACGAGTCCCTTTACAACACCGTCCACAGCGGGGAACACGACTGTTACCTCAGAGAATGCGACGAGTCCCTTTACAACACCGTCCACAGCGGGGAATACCACTGTTACCTCAGAGAATGCGACGAGTCCTTCTACAACACCGTCCGCAGCGGGGAACACGACTGTTACCTCAGAGAATGCGACGAGTCCCTCTACAACACCGTCCGCAGCGGGGAATACCACTGTTCCCTCAGAGAATGCGACGAGTCCCTCTACAACACCGTCCACAGCGGGGAACACGACTGTTACCTCAGAGAATGCGACGAGTCCCTCTACAACACCGTCCGCAGCGGGGAACACGACTGTTACCTCAGAGAATGTGACGAGTCCCTCTACAACACCGTCTGCAGCAGAAAACATGACTGTTACCTCAGAGAATGTAACGAGTCCCTCTACAACACCGTCTGTGACAGTGAATGCAACTGTTCCAGCCAGCTCTGGAACCAGTGGAACCTCCTTTACCACCACGGTCAGACCTAGCACAACGTCGCAGTCAGCTAATACATCTGGGGCCTCGAGCACGCTGTCCACTCACAGCACTTCTGGGTCTGTCAGTACCTCAGGGTCACACGTTTCTTCCTCTGTTTCGAACGGTACAATGATCCCAGGGACTGCCTCAACGGCGAACACCATGGCTGCCTTAAACGTGTCCACTCAGTCAGCCACTTCGAACGCAGCCACCTCCGGCCCGTCCACGACGAGCAAATCAGTCACGCACCCCGTGATGAACAGCACCACTTATCCTAGCTCATTGCAGCCCACCTTTAACACCAGCTTTAGCCCAGTGACAAAGGGGTCCACACTTCAGTCTACCAGCAGCACTCTTCCAACCACCATCACAGCGTCCTCTCTGAAGACCAGCCAGAATCCTCTCCCTACAGCAGTGGCAGCACCTAACTTCGATATCTCCTTCAGAATTTTGAATGAGGTATTTACTGAGAGCCTGAATGAGCCAAGCTCCAAAGAGTACAAGATCTTGAGCGAAAGAGTAGTGGGAGCGGTAAGTCCAAAATGGCAGTACTTAAATTGCATGGATTGACAAATATGTTGCCTGGCTCCCCCCAAGCCCTCCCCTTTAGAGAATCTGCATTGCTTGTTAGTCAAATTCAAAGTAAATTTATTATCACAGTATGTATATATTACCATATAGTACATACATTACCATAAACTACCACAGACACCCCACCCTGCAAAAACTCATTTCAGGGAGGCAGCACCATCAATTTGCAGGAGACTGCAGAAACTTCTGGGAGAGGTGGGATGTCTGCAATAGAGTAGCTCCTTAGCAGCTAGCCAGCTAGTTTAAATAACGTTAGCTATGCTAATGAACGAATGACACCTGTTAAACTCACCTCAACATGTCTTTTACAGTCTTAACCCACCATGGGTAATAGAAAAGTCACTGTTGCAAACAGTGCAGCGAGCAACACTGTCATTATTTTTGACCCCTATTAGGCAGGGGTACACTTTAGTGTAGTCTGGGCTGACGTACGTTTTATATATATTTTTTTGGAACACTCTTGCTCTTGCTGTCGCTCTCTCTCTCTCGCTCTCACTCGCGCTTGCTTTCTTGCTCTCTCGCACGTTCTCTCACGCTCGCTCTCAAAAAAATCAATTTCCGGGACATTGTGATCGCAGCAGGCCAGGCAGCATCTATAGGAAGAGGTATATAAGCTTGATTCTTGAACCTTGGAATTCATTTTCTTGCCGGCATTTACAGTAAAATTAAAGAGATGCAACAGAATTTTCAACAAAAACTACATCAGCAAAGACTGACAAAAGTGCAAGAGAAGACGAGCCGTGTAAATATAGAAACATAGAAAATAGGTGCAGGAGTAGGCCATTCGGCCCTTCGAGCCTGCACCACCATTCAGTATGATCATGGCTGATCATCCAACTCAGAACCCTGCACCAGCCTTCCCTCCATACCCCCTGACCCCCGTAGCCACAAGGGCCATATCTAACTCCCTCTTAAATATAGCCAATGAACTGGCCTCAACTGTTTCCTGTGACAGAGAATTCCACAGATTCACCACTCTCTGTGTGAAGAAGTTTTTCCTAATCTCGGTCCTAAAAGGCTTCGCCTTTATCCTCAAACTGTGACCCCTCGTTCTGGACTTCCTCAACATCGGGAACAATCTTCCTGCATCTAGCCTGTCCAATCCCTTTAGGATTTTATACGTTTCAATCAGATCCCCCCCCTCAATCTTCTAAATTTCAACGAGTACAAGCCCAGTTCATCCAGTCTTTCTTCATATGAAAGTCCTGCCATCCCAGGAATCAATCTGGTGAACCTTCTTTGTACTCCCTCAATGGCAAGGATGTCTTTCCTCGGATTAGGGGACCAAAACTGCACACAATACTCCAGGTGTGGTCTCACCAAGGCCTTGTACAACTGCAGTAGTACCTCCCTGCTCCTGTACTCCAATCCCCTTGCTATAAATGCCAGCATACTATTCGTCTTTTTCACCGCCTGAAAATAATACCTGAGAACTTGAGTGGTGAAGGGTCCCTGAGAGTGAGTCTGTAGGTTATGGGATTGGTTTGGGATAGTGGGGAAGAGAGGTTATCGACGCTGGTTCAGGAGCCTGATGGTTAAAGGGTAATAACAGTTCCTGAACCTGTTGAGGCTTCTGTACCTCCTGCCTGATGGTAGTAGTGAGAGGAGAGCACAATGAGGATCTTTGATAATGGGCGTTGGCAGCTGTCTGTGTAAATGTAGTTCATGGTGCGGAGGGCTCTTACCGCGACAGGCTGGGCCGTATCCAGCATGTCTGTTCTGGGCATCGGTGATTCCATACCAGACTGATGCAACCAGTTAAGATACTCTCCTCTGTATCTATTGAAGTCTGTTAAGGTTTTAGATGACATGCTCGATCCAGACAAGCACAGTTGCAGAGTACAGTCTTGGATATTCTTCCTGTATCTTTTAGAATTTAAAGCTTGTCTCAAAAGCTGGAAGGGCTGACTCCACTCTGTGATCGCTGAATGAGATTCCCCAGATTTACCTGTGCAATAGCGGAGGGGTTAAAGATGAGCCGTAAATGTGAAGTCACCTTTTTGTAGGGAAAATTAGAGAGGGTGGCTGTTATCTTGAGAGCGATGGATTGGGAAGGGTAGCCACGCAGACGTTTGTGCATTTATTTCCAACGACTCTCAGGTGAAATCAGGTTGAGTGCAAACGATGTGTTGAATTTCCCCCAAGTTGGTTTATTAATCTCGTGTGCAACAGGGGAGAAAAAACTTCTTAAGTGTGTGTTGTCTGTAACAGATCACTTCAACACAGTGGATTGGGGCAGTGCGAGGGAGAGCCCCAGAATGGGCGGCAGGGTAGTGCAGTGGTTAACACAAGGGTTTACAGTGTAGGCAACCCAGGTTCCATTCCTGCTGCCGCCTGTAGGAGCTTGTGTGGTCTTCCCGTGACAGTGTGGATCTCCCTCCACTGTCAGTAAATGGTTCTGTGATTAGGCTAGGGTTAAATCAGAGGATTGCTCAGTGGTGTGGCTCGAAGGGCCTATTCCTCACTGTACCTCAATAAATAGTGTTACAGACCGTAAGCTGCCAACGTCAAAGATTGTGAGGTTAAGAGTTTTTTTTTAAAAAAGTGTACTAGACCATTCAATAACAGCTGGGTAGGAGCCAAATTCAAAGTTAATTCCGTGTCAAAACCTACATCCCATATTCCACCTGGAGATTCGTCTCCTTGCAGGCAGCTGCAGCACAATAGAATCCACGGCAAAAGAGCCCACGCGACAAAAACGTTCAAACATCCAACGTGTGAACACAGAACAGATGACACATACACAGAGCTTGAACCGCAGAGGACCCGAAAATGCGTCCGCGGCCTTCGTGCCGATAGGTGCGGTGTCGGTTCAGTGCCGGGGCGAGTGTCGATGGGTGTGGGGTTGGTTCAGTGCCGAATAGGGTTGCCAACTGTCCCGTGTTAGCCGGGACAACCCGTATATTGGGCTAAATTGGTTTGTCCCATACTTGTCCCTTGTCCGGTATTTCCCCCGCTAAGGTAGAGCATTCCTATGAAACCTTTTGTGCCGAAATGGCGTAAAGTGAAGAAGCAATTACCATTAATTTATATGAGAAAAAATTTTGAGTGTTCCCAGACCCAAAAAAATAACCTCCCAAATCATACTAAATAACACATAAAACCTAAAATAACACTAACATATAGTAAAAGCAGGAATGATATGATAAATACAGCCTATATAAAGTAGAAATAATGTATGTACAGTGTAGTCGGGAAGATTAAGCCAAAACCAATTTGCAGAAAAAAATTGGCACGTACATGTATGTGCACGTACACGCATGTGCACGTACACACATGCGCACACGGGTGCCCGCGCAAGGCTTCATGGTCATTGTAGTCTTTCTCGGGATAAACACAAATGTCCTGAATTTGACTGCTACTTTTGTCCCTTATTTGGGAGTGAGAAAGTTGGCCACCCTAGTGTTGAGGGGGTGTGTCGATGGGTGCAGAGTTAGGTCTATTAATTAAAAGAGTAAAGCCTCTTGCAGTAGTGAGCTTAAACACCGGTTCGTCCTTTGACGCCTTCATCTTTTCAATGTATCTTGTCATTTAACTAGGCCAAACATTGATTTGCTTCTGGGCTGTCAGGGGCCCAGGCTCCCGGCTCTGAGCCCTGCGTACATGTTTTCAGTAAGCAGGTGGCGTGGCCACATTTCAAGCAGAGTACCAGCCTGCCATCTCTACCTAAGTAAGGCTGTGTAGAAGCAGGAGTGCAGTTGCTGGAATCTGGACTGTGTGCAAAATGCTGGAGGAACTCGGCGGTCAGGCACCCTGTCCATGTCACACTCTGCAGGTGCTGGATACTTTGAGCAGCACGTGCAAAATGCTGGACTGGTGCTCAGCAGGTCAGGCAGCATCTACGGAGGGGAATAAACCGCCAACATTTTGGGACAAGAAGGAAAGGAAGGGGGCAGAAGTGGGTGGGGGAGGGAGTACAAGCTGACAGGTGCTGGGTGAAACCAGGCAGCTTTGCCCTCTTTACTTTGGCTTCCGCACCCTTCCTTTCCAGTGCCGATGAAGGGTCTCGGGCCGAAATATCGACAGTTTATTCCCCGCCTGACCTAGTCCCCCAGCATTTTGTGTGTTCGATAAGGATGTGTTTGCCACAGAGTGAAAGCAGGAAAGGCCCGCTGAAGTCTTTCCTGGAAAGATGCAGCCGAGGTTTGAGGAGGGACTGAGTCCATTGTGTCTGTATTCTCTAGACGCTTAGAAGAAGTGGGGTGTGTGTGTGGGCATTCCCAGTTAAAACTACCATGTTCTGATTAACGGGTCTCAGCCTGAAACGTCGACTGAACCTCTTCCTAGAGATGCTGCCTGGCCTGCTGCGTTCACCAGCAACTCTGATGTGTGTTGCTTGTTCTGATTAAGCTAGTGACTGGATGTGGGAAGATGTTTCTCCTACTGATGGTGGACGCTTGAACCAGGGGTCACAACGGCCTGGGTTATAGGGCAAGAGAATTAAAGCTGAGGGGTAGTGAAATGCTTCCATTTGTTGTGAAACCTGTTGTTTAGCTGCAGCAGTACAGTGCAAAGACGTAAGTAAATTTTTTCAAATCTTTAATTTTATGTACATTGAAACGTAATGGATGGTGGCATCTCAAATCAGTGAGATTTTATACTGAGGGCAGCCCAAAACCTCTCGACCATGACTGCATGCTTTTCATGCATTGAGTTTCCGCCACATGACTGGCTGATTAAATATTTGCATTAATGAGTAGGTGTGTTTAATAAACTGGCCACTGAGTGTGTTTACTAGTGTGTCAATGATTCTGGGGAGAAGGCAAGAGAATGGGTTTGAGGGGGGGAAAATAAATCAGCCATGATCGAATGACGGAGCAGACTCAATGGGCCAAATGGCCTAATTCTGCTCCTATGCATTATGGTCTTAAGTTTTTTTCAAAGTTGTTAGATCACATATGCCTGATGTATATCCACAGGCATAGCTTTCCAAAGCCTAATGTCCAGGTATATTCCTTCACAAAGATGAAACAAATTCATACTCACAACATGCTGGAGGAACTCAGCAGGTCAGGCAGTATCCGTGGAAATGATGAGTTGATGTTTCGGGCCAAAATCCTTCGTCAGGACTGTAGAGGGAAGGGGCAGAGGCCCTATAAAGAAGGTGGGGGGAGGGTGGGAAGGAGAAGGCTGGTAGGTTCCAGGTGAAAAACCAGTAAGGGGAAAGATAAAGGGGTGAGGGAAGGGAGGCAGGGAGGTGATAGGCAGGAAAGGTGAAGAAGGAATAGGAGAAAACACAATGGGTAGTAGAAGGAGGCGAAGCCATGAGGGAGGTGATAGGCAGCTGGGGGAGGGGGCAGAGTGAAATAGAGATAAGGGAGGGGGAGGGAATTACCGGAAGTTGGAGAATTCTATGTTCATACCAAGGGGCTGGAGACTACCTAGAGGGTATATGAGGTGTTGCTCCTCCAACCTGAGTTTAGCCTCATCATGGCAGTAGAGGAGGCCATGTATGGACATATCCAAATGGGAGTGGGAAGCAGAGTTGAAGTGGGTGGCTACCGGGAGATCCTGTCTGTTGTGGCGGACAGAGTGGAGGTGCTCGACAAGGTGCTTTTATAATCATAGTCATACTTTATTGATCCCGGGGGAAATTGGTTTTTGTTACAGTTGCACAATAAATAAATAGAAATAAAACCGTAAATAATTAAATAGTAATATGTAAATTATGCCAGTAAATTATGAAATAAGTCCAGGACCAGCCTATTGGCTCAGGGTGTCTGACCCTCCAAGGGAGGAGTTGTAAAGTTTGATGGCCACAGGCAGGAATGACTTCCTATGACGCTCTGTGTTGCATCTCGGTGGAATGAGTCTCTGGCTGAATATATACCTGTGCCCACCCAGTACATTATGTAGTGGATGGGAGACATTGTCCAAGAGGGCATGCAACTTGGACAGCATCCTCTTTTCAGACACCACCGTCAGAGAGTCCAGTTCCATCCCCACAACATCATTGGCCTTACGAATGAGTTTGTTGATTCTGTTGGTGTCTGCCACCCTCAGCCTGCTGCCCCAGCACACAACAGCAAACATGATCGCACTGGCCACCACAGACTCGTAGAACATCCTCAGCATCGTCCGGCAGATGTTAAAGGACCTCAGTCTCCTCAGGAAATAGAGATGGCTCTGACCCTTCTTGTAGACAGCCTCAGTGTTCTTTGACCAGTCCAGTTTATTGTCAAATTGTATCCCCAGGTATTTGTAATCCTCCACCATGTCCACACTGATCCCCTGGATGGAAACAGGGGTCACCGGTGCCTTGGCTCTCCTCAGGTCTACCACTAGCTCCTTAGTCTTTTTCACATTAAGCTGCAGATAATTCTGCTCACACCATGTGACAGTTTCCTACCGTAGCCCTGTACTCAGCCTCATCTCCCCTGCTGATGCATCCAACTATGGCAGAGTCATCAGAAAACTTCTGAAGATGACAAGACTCTGTGCAGTAGTTGAAGTTTGTTTTGAAACAAATTTGCTGGGCCCAGGATTCCCCAGACCAGCACAAAGACTCCAGCAAACCTCTGGATGTACTGTGGAGAGCATTGAAGGTGGTTGCATCACAGCCTCTTATGGAGGCTCCAGTGCACAAGATCAGGGAAAAAAAAACTCGAG
This sequence comes from Mobula hypostoma, assembly GCF_963921235.1. Lineage (NCBI taxonomy): Eukaryota > Metazoa > Chordata > Chondrichthyes > Myliobatiformes > Myliobatidae > Mobula > Mobula hypostoma. The sequence goes on from NC_086098.1 coordinate 241,078,799, forward strand.
GTTTGTAAACTCGGCCAGCTCCATGGGCACCAACCACCCACGAAACCCCACCATTGAGAACATCTTCAAATGGTGCTGCATTGTCATGAAGGACTCGCGCCACACAGGGCCTGCCCTCTTCTGATTGCGAGGAGGTACATGAGCCCTAGCTGCTTCCCCTTCCACCATCGGATTTCTGAACAGCCCCGTTGCAGGGCAATGTAATTGGGAGAAGTGTACATAATTCACAACCACTCCCATTGAGTTGAGGTTCACATCAAGAGGCTGGTCTGTTGTGATGTTCAGTTACCACGCTTCATGGACTTCAGTAAATAAGTTATGAATACTACCTTGCTACTTTACTCTCTTTGCACCATTTATTTACTTTATGTATCTCATCGTAATTTAATAGGCTCTTTTGTGTACTCCAACAAAACGTCAAATTTCACGAGATGCGTCAGCTTGCTTCTGATCAGCTCTGGCAGTCACTGATTTTTGGCTCCTTCAGTAACAATCGAGTTGGGCCGTTGCCAACACAGTAGCTCGAACCCACCTTCATTCTTGTGTTCCCATAACAGCCGCTTCTGCGGGATCTCTGAAAGCAGTGACAAATTGGAGTGGTGAGCTGGGGGCACTGGGAAGTTGAGTGAAGTTACCCCATCAGGCTCCGAGTTCAGTGCGGATAACATCGCTCCCCCCCCAGTGCTGAACTGTTCCCACAACTTACGGACTCACTTTTAGCGACTCTTCAGCTCATGTTCTCAATATTTTTTTTGCTTATTTATTATTATTTTGTTTTGGAGCTGGCTTCTTTTTTTCTCCACATTGCTCATTTGTCCATCTTGCTTGTGGTTTTTCACCGATTCTTGTTTCTCTGTATTTACCGTGGGAAAATGAATCTCAGGATTAAATCTGGTGACGTATTTGCTTTAACTTTGAAGTCAGTTTCCTGAGTATCTTGGGGCCGCCTCTTTCAAGCCAGAAGCCAAAGGGAACTTCCACCCAGCTCGCCAGATGCTGAGTTCGAAAGGTGTTGACTTGTGTGGAACACAGAACAGGTGCAAGGCCTGGAGCCAGACGCCGATACTCTCTCTGTCCATCGTGTGCACATTAACGCTTTGTGGGGGGGGGGGGAGGAGAATTAAAATTTTTAAAATAATCCTACTGCAACAGTTATCTTTCTCGAAGCTTTTAGTTATTAATTTGGCTTCACGGCCGGAACAGGCCCTTTGAGCCACGCTGCCCAGTAACCCCCAACCACCCTAACCTAACCTTGGGACAATTTACAATGACCAATTGACCTTCTTGCGGGCACTGTGGGAGGAAACCAGGGCTCCCAGAGGAAACCCACACATTCCACAGAGTACCTGTGCCAGGCTGGAAGCCTGAGAAGAGTTTATTGGTCTGAATTCTTTCACAACAGAGGTCACAGTTCACAGACCCAGACAGTGGGACAAGGCCTGTAGTTCTGGGTACGGGTCAGGGTTCATAGTCTGCGGGGGGGGGGTCAAAGTCCCATGGCAGGGCTGGGGTGTGAGGTCTCATTGGAACCTACTGAATGGTGTGTACGTGCTGAGGGTGTTTACATTAGTGGGAGTGTCGAGGACCAGAGGGCACAGCATCAGATTAGGACATCCCTTCAGAACAGGGAAGGAATTTTCATTACTCAGAAGGTGGTGAATCTGTGGAATTCACTGCCACAGATTACTGGAGACCAAGTCAATGGGCGTATTTAAAACAGAGGTTGGATAGATTCCTGATTAGTCAGAGCCAAATGGCCCAATTCTGTTCCTATGCCCTATGTTAGTTTCCCATTGTGAAATACCCATGGTATAAGAGACCGGCAGGAGTTAATGGCCACATGAGAGCATGTAGGTCACTGAGAAAATAGTTTCCTTCCCTAAGCAGTAAGGCTGATCAACACCTCCACCCACTAACCCACCCCACAACCACTACTTTATCATTTCCTGTCAGTCATTTTATGCCTAGCGTCACTTTATGGACACACAATCAATCTACATACAAAAGGTATCTTGTGTATTTATATTTAATGTGTGTTTGTGAATACCAATATTCACCTTCGTCCTAAATATTTAATGGTTTGTGTTTGTGTTTCTATTTGTGTTGTATCAGACCCAGAGTAGTAATAACTTTTTTCTCCTTTACACTTGCGTGCATTAAACAATCTTGAGAAGTATTCGGGGTTTGTGTTAATGCAGTCCCTCTGACTTGTTGAAATGAATGGCTTACTGTTGTATTGACCCACTGTTAAACTTTCTGTTCCAGATGAGGGAAGTGTATGGATGTAACAGTTGCTCACTCCGCGAACAGTACGTGAGCTCACAAGTTTTGAAGTTCTGGTAAGCTCTTCCCTTTCTAACCTTCAGCAGCTGAGATGAACAGCAAGCTGTCCAAAGACGGGGGCCACACAAATGTGATTGATTGCGGCATGATCTCAAACTTGTGAGAGGCAATTGCTTCAGGTCGGGCTTCAGTTAAAAAGCTTTCCTGCTGCATCACCGTCTGGTATGGGAATTGCAAGGCGTCCGACCGCAGGTTCCTACAAAGGATTGTGAGGACTGGTTGAGAGGATCGCCGGGGTCAGTCTTCCACCCAGCCAGGATTGCTGCATACACACGGTCCCTAGTGTTGTCAGTGATCCCTCCTATCTGTCCAACAATCTCTTTCAATTTCTCCTCCCTCCCCCAACCACCATCAGGCAGGAGGTACTGTGCCATTAGGACAAAAACTGTTGGGGTGTGAAATAACTTCTTCCCCCAGGCCGTGAGATACTGAACTCCCCGACACCACCCAGGTCTCTCGCGAGTAATACTCCAGTAGTGTTGTACTTGTTGGCGCGTGGCCAAGTGGTTAAGGCGTCGGTCTAGTGATCCGAAGGTCGCTAGTTTGAGCCTCGGCTGAGGCAGCGTGTTGTGTCCTTGAGCAAGGCACTTAACCACACATTGCTCTGCGACGACACCGGTGCCAAGCTGTATGGGTCCTAATGCCCTTCCCTTGGACAACATCGGTGGCGTGGAGAGGGGAGACTTGCAGCATGGGCAACTGCTGGTCTTCCATACAACCTTGCCCAGGCCTGCGCCCTGGAAACCTTCTAAGGCGCAAATCCATGGTCTCACGAGACTAACGAGATTCTTTTTGTTTTGCTGCAGCAGTCTGGTAGTTGGGCACCACGGTAACGATAGCAGTCAGCGCGACACTATTACAGCTCAGGGCATTAGAGGTCAGAGTTCAATTCCGGTGCTATCTATAAGGAGTTTGAAAGATGTTCATGAAACGTTACGTGTGGTTCTTCAGGCTCTTGTACCTTCTCCATGTTGGTAACGAGAATTGGGCATGCCCTGGTTGGTGAGGATCCTTGAGGTATCAGTATCAGCACCAGATTCTGCCCCCAGCACACCCTCTGGTCTGTTGGGCGCAAATGACACCTTTCACAGTTTTGATGTACACGTGATAAAACTTGAATCTTGAATCATTTTTCGAGTTCCAAGTTTTCAACTGTGGCAAAACTTCACTCCTTACAATTGAAAGATTAAAAGATTGGCCTTGTCACGTGCACAGAAACGTACAGCGAAATGTGTTTGCGCTCACGACCGACACAGTCCGAGGCTGCGCTGGGGGCAGCCTGCAAGTGTCGCTGTGCTTCTGGTGCCAACGTAGCGTGCCTCCCAAGTTATGAAGCCTAACGGGTACATCTTTGGACTGTGGAAGGAAACCCACGTGTTCCCGGTGAGAAACGTAAAACTCCATGCAGACCGTGGCGGGAATTGAACCCCTGTCACTGACACTGTAAAGGGCTGTGCTAACGTTACGTTCCTGTACCAACACTGTACCAAAACTTCACTTGCCCCATCACTGAAATGTTCCCACAGCCAATGAACTTGCTTCCAAGGACTCTACGTCTCATGTTCTCAATGTTATTTATTAGTATTTCTTTCTTTTTGTATTTGCACAGTTTGTAGTCTTTGGCACACTGCTTGCACGCCCGAGATGGTGCTGTCTTTCATTGATTCTGTTATGGGTGTTACTCTATAGATTTACTGAGTATGCCTGCAAGAAGACGAATCTCAGGGTTGTGCGTGACGACGTATGTGTGCTTCAATAATAACTTCACTTTGAACATTAGACAGTGTTGCAAGTATGGGGTGCCCAGGGAGGGGTGAAGGGACGTGCGGTGTCCACTCTGGAGCCGCTCGCTCTCACCTGCGGCTCCAAGTAGCTGTTTTCACGCAAAAGCAGACGTGCCATTTTTTTGATGGGCAGGCTAGACCGTGTGAGGGTAGCCGGCAAAGCCCCCTGCGCTGGTGACGCAGGAACATGCCTGCCCTAGCATGCAAAGTCCACTCCGGCAGACTGGACGAGTGAGATCCAGTGGCTAGGAAGGCGATTCAGCGACGCTCCGCGGAGAGCGAAGGGCACGACGAGGCACAGCAGATGTCATGGTCGTCCGCTACAACCAAGGAAGACCCCAGTTTGTGACGACTACTCGTACCCCTGGACCTGGACCCCCATGGCCGAGAGAGTGATTCTGCCCCCGGTGTAACAGCTTTCCCAGTTTTTAACTCTCCGCACAGATCTTCTGTCGTTGTCAGATACGATGGGTTATTAGTGAAGTTACTAAGTTTGGATCTGTGGCAAAATAGTGATTGATATGCTTGTCTAGTTCTTAAGAGACCAGGTCGTACCTCTGCCTGGGTTGTCCTCTGGGCAAGGCTGGAGCTAGTACTTTCTGAAGAATGATTTTGGTGTTTTTTAATGAGTAATATTGTGTCTTTTCCATTAAAGCCCAGGGTCAGTCATCACCAATGTAGGATCTACCTTCACGAAAAGCAACAACATAAACGCTGCATTACTTGAGGACACTTTTAAAAATGCACTGGTCGATGGCACCATCAACTCTTTGCGTATTGAAAATATAAAAGGTAATAATTTTTTCCCCCTATTCTTGCCTCACCTGCCCAACACCTTGCCCTGGTGGCCCCCCCCCCATTCTTTTTCCCATGGTCCACTCTTCTTCAGCTCTTTACCTGCCAGCCTTTCTTCATCCCTCTTCCCCCCCCCGCCCCCTCACCTGGCTTAACCTATCACTTTCAAGCTAGTCCTCCTTCCCAACCCCTCCCTTCTTTTATTTCTCCCGTTCTTTCCTGCCCGAGCAGGATAGTGTGTTTGCCGCTTCCCTGGCTGTTGTCCCGTGGTCCCCCCCCCCCCGCAGCCCCCCTTCCGCCTTACTCATTTGTGAAGTGGATAAGGCACTGAGTTAATTTCCTGTGGAACCATGACGCCTGTTTGTTTTTAAGATTAGTCTGTTTAATCTTTGTCAGCGTCTGAACGCACGATGAAATGTGTCTTCTGCGGCAACAGCCAGCACAATGGAAGGGCGAGGTGGGGCAGCCTGCAAGTGTCACTATATATTCTGGCACCAACAGTGACTTTCAACCCTCGCTTTAAACCACAGGCGCTCTGGTTTTCCACTCCTGCCCCAGGAGAGAGGCTACCCCTTTTAATATATCCCACTGCAAGGTCACTCCAAGAAAATATTCCAAGCCTGTTCAATCTCTCCTCGCACCTCTAACCCTCTGGTCCCAGTAACTTCTGTGTGACTCTTTGCTGTGTCCTCACTTGTTTTTTTTTCATAATTTCATAATTTACTGCCATAATTTACATATTACTATTCAACTATTTATGGTGCAACTGTAACGAAAACCAATTTCCCCCCGGGATCAATAAAGTATGACTATGACTAATTGCAAGCTTCCTGTAGCAAGGTGGTCGGAACTGCGCGTGATGCACCTACTTTATTTGTCACACGTAAATGCGTCCTTGGCGTCAAAGTGTGACTACGCTTCCGGCACGCCAGTGTAGCATGCCTGCAACTTGTTAACCCCAACTCGTGCACCTTTGGAATGCGGGAGGGACCCCCCCCCCCCCCGCCGCCGTGTTCGTGGAGAGACGGTTACAGACAGCGGCGGAAGTTGATCCCCGGTCACTGGAGCTGTAAAGCACGAGGCCAGCCGCTACACCGCCGTGCTTTTGGAGCGAGGGAGCGTGGAGGAGGGAATAGATGGGTCGATGATACAGTGCAGCGCAGTCAGCGGTTCCTCCCGTCCAGTCAGCTTCATGGAGCATTAGGGGCATAGAACAGCACAACACTGGGGCAAGTCTCTCAGCCTGTGATGTTCTGACAGCCTAATCCCTTCTTGTCTGCACATGGCCCATGCTTCCAGTATGGCTGACGATGCCTGCCACCATGGCCTGCCCCTTTTCCATCTTCTCCCTTCAGGGCAAATGTTTCGAGCCCCAACTTGAACAACTTCTTCCCCGCACTTATCAGAACCAGTCATCTCCTTCATATCCCCTTCCTGGCAGTTCTGCCACATTCTACACCCCCCCTGCCCCGATACTGTTTTTACGTATTCATGGTGGAGTGGGGGCTGAGGCTGTCTGCTGGAACAAGTTGGGGGCAGGGTTGATGCTGTGCTGCAGTTTGTGCAGGGGAGGTCGGCTTTGGGGGTTCGAACGTTTTTCCTGTCATTCTTCCTCTGTTTTGTGGATGTCTGCAGAGAGTAACAATTTCAGGCTCTCTGATGTTAAGTGGAGCCATTGAAATTGGCATGGTAACAGGACCCTCTGGCCCAGTGAGCCTGCACCCCCCCCAGTCACACCCATGTGGCCAATTAACAGAGTCGCCTGTACATCTTTGGGATGCGGGAGGAACCCAGAGGGAGATCGTACAGTCACAGGGAAGAATACGTAAACTTAGACAGCAGTGCCAATTGAGCTGGGGTTGCTGACGCTGTAATTTCATTAAGCTGACCCTACTCTCTCTCCCAAATCTATACTTTGCTCAAAACTGTATTTCTGGTATTTATTGACTGAGTGTTTGCAGGCAAGGAATTTGATTGCACTCTGACCTGCATGACGATAAACTAGCCTGAAGAGTACAAAAGGGTGGCGGGGTGGTGATACATCTCTACCAAAGGAGGTGTAAGGCGCTTCTTCCCTCTGCTAGGCCGTAGGTTTCCCTCGGGCAAGGGGTAGCTCCCGCTTAGCTCCCGATCAGGGTCATGGTACCACGGGAGCAGGTGGTGGATGATTGTACGAACAGATAATGTTGTACCGACCTTTTAACCTTCTCTAAGATCAATCTAACCCTCTCCTTCCATATAGCCCTCCATATCATCCATGTGCCTATCTAAGAGATTGGAATGTCCCCAGTGTAGGAGTGTAAAGACAAGGGATGGCAGGCATGGTTGTTCCCTGTGGAGATTGGCTGCAGAGGTTTCCCAGCCAAATCAGCGTGGAGGTTGTTGTCAGATCTGGGCCTGGACGAAAGGAGCAAAAAACAAGCAGCTCGTAGGATGGGGGAAGAGGCAGAACGAGCCTCTCGTTGGAGTTGGAGTAGGCGAGAGGAGGGGAGCTGGAAGCCAGGAGCAGATGGGCAGTGATTTGGCCACCACTGCCAGCCCACCAACGGGAGAGTGTCGTGGTTAAGGGTCAAACACCCTGTGACATCTGCTCCTGGCTGAAGGCTACGATTACCTTATAAGATAACTAGAGAATGCACCCTAACAGGTGTATGTACAAGTATCGGCCTCTATCACACGCCCCCCGCCCCCCCAGCGTTCCATGCACCCACCACTCTGCTAATAATAAAAAGAACCTCTGACATTTATCCTCCTCTTTCCCCGCCCCCCCGCCAACTTTCCTCCAACCCTCAATTTACTGTAACGTTATGTCCCTCAGATTAGCGATTTCTGCCCTGGAAAAATGTCTCTGGCTGTCCGCTCTGTCTATGCCTCTTATTGTCTTGTGCACCGCTATCAAGTCATCTCTCATCCTCCTTCACTCCGAAGGGAAAATCCCTAGCTCGCCCAACCTATCCTCAGAAGCCACGCTCTCTAGTCCAGGCAGCGATCTGTTAAATCTCCTGTGCACCCTCTCTGAAACTACCACATGCTTCCTGTAATGAGGCGACCAGAGCTGAACACAGTGCCCGAATGGTCTAACCGGGGTTTTGCGGAGCTCTAACATTACCTCACAGCTCTTGAATTCATTCCTTGAGTTCCAGCATGAACCTTTTGAACCACCTCATTAATCTGTGTGGCAACTTTGAGGGATCTGTGGACCTTCCTCCCTTCGGTGGCTGCTGAATGACCCCTAATGAAGGGGGTCTGAGTGTACTGGGGAGGGCAGTAGTGATTTAATGCAAAGCACGTGAAATTCTGAGGGAACTCAGCAGGTTCAGCAGCATCTATGGAGAGGGTGTTGGGCACGTGGCCAAGTGGTTAAGGCGTTCGCCTAGTGGTCTGAAGGTCGCTAGTTCATAGTCATACTTTATTGATCCCAAGGGAAATTGGGTTTCGTGCTCAGTTCGAGCCTCCGCTATGGCAGTGTGTTTGTGCCCTTGAGCAAGGCACTTAACCACACATTGCTCTAGTATCTGTGCGAGGAGTGGCGACCCACACAGACTTCCAATCTGCGCCTTGTAAGGCATGAAAATGCCGGACGCAGGCCTCTCATGGTCTGAGTCAACGTTCCCCCTCCTGTGGAGAGGAGCAAACAGTTTTGGGCCCTGTAATGTAATGAACGTATTGGAAAACGATTGCAATGGAATGCAAGGGGGGATGATTGTTCTGAGTGAGCATGGACCTGATGGGCCAAATGGCCTCTTTCTCCATCATGTGGGAGTTAACAGCTGCCTGTTGCAGTGTCAGTTCTGCTTGTATTGTCCAGAGGAAAGGTGTGTTCAGTAAATATTTCTAATTTTGTTGTTCAGTGTCGGAGATCAGCCCCGAAGAGGGGTCACCCTTGGTGCCCGGATGGGGTATCGCTATCCTGGTCCTCGTTTGCATTATCCTCTTCATCATCCTGCTTGTCCTGCTCGTATTGGTAAGTCGTTGTCTTTTGGTAAGTGTCCGTGCTCTTTGCTAAATCCAGTTGTAGCCTTGCTTGGCCCTCCCCTCACCGCAAAGCCACAGAGCGTAACCATCTGGTGAACTAAAATCCTTCCAAGGGCAACTTGATGAAGCTAAGTTCAATTCAAAGGTGACCAGAGGGAGATTTTTTTTTTGTGAAGCATCAATCCTGAAGTAAAAGCAGGAGATGCTGGAAGCTCTGCGGTTCAGAAAGCTCCTGGACAACATGCTGGAGGAGCTCAGCAAGTCAGGCAGCATCTATGGAGAGGGCTTAAGCAGTCTCCCCAAAACAGCCGCGGTTTATTCCTCTCCATAGATGCTGCCTGACTTGCTGAGATTTAGAGATACATCACAGAGTCGACCCCTTGATCAATGCCGCCCCAGCAGCCCCGCGACCCCGATGAACCCTGACCTAACCACGGGACGGTTTACAATGACCAGTTAACAAGCCTGGAATGTCTTTGGACTGTGGGAGGAAACTAGATCACTTGGGGGAAACCCACGCATTCCACGGGGAGGACATTGCTCTGTACGTGAAGCTGCTTAACAAGATAAGAGCCCGTGGTATCCCGGGAAAGCTACTAGCATGGATGTGGTGCGTGGCCAAGCGGTTAGGGCGTTGGACTGGCGATCTGAAGGTCGTGGGTTCGAGCCCCAGCCGAGGCAGTGTGTTGTGTCCTTGAGTAAGGCACTTAACCACACGCTGCTCCAGTCCACCCAGCTGAAAATGGGTACTGGCACAATGCTGGGGGTTAACCTCGCGATAGACTGGCGTCCTATCCGGGGGGGACTCTCGTACTCTCAGTCACTTCATGCCATGGAAACCGGCATAAGCACCTGCCTGATGAGCCTATAAGGCTCGGGAGACAGACTTTAACTTTAACTAACTAGCATGGATAGAGCAGTGGCTGATTGGCTGGAGGTAAAGTGGGAATAAAGGGAGCCTTTTTGGGTTGGCTCCTGGTGACTAGTGGTGTTCCACAGGAGGTCTGTGTTGGGACCGTTGCTTCTCGTGTGTTTTTTTTATTGTCATCTGTACCTGGATACCCGGATGATGAGATATGTCTCTACCAGAGGAGGTGTAAGACTCTCCTTCCCTCTGCTAGTCTGCAAGTCACCCTTGGGCGAGGTGTAGCACTTAGCCAACCCCCCCCGCCCCCCGATCGGGGTCTAATGAAGCCATGGGAGCAGGTGGTGGATGGTGATGGCCGTATGAGGAGCTGGTGTATTAGTTGGCTGCCCGTGACTAGTGGGTGGTCCACAGGAGTTGCTGCTTCTCCCATTCTATGTCAGTAGGTTGGATGGACAGAATTGGTGGCTTTGTGACTAAGTCTGGGGACGGTATGAAGATATGTGGAGGGGCAGGTAATGTTGTGGAAGCAAGGACGGCTACAGAAGGACTTGGACAGGTGAGGAGACGGGGCAAAGAAGTGGCAGATGGAATACAGAGTGAGGAAGTGTATGGTCATGCACTTTGGTAGAAGATATAAAAGCATAGAGTATTTTCGAAATGAGGAAACGGAAAAAAATCTGCAAAGGGACTAGGAAGTCCTTGTGCAGGATTCCCTAAGGGTTAATTTTCAGGTTGAGTCGGTGGTGAGGAAGGTCAATGCAATGTTGGCATTCATTTCGAGAGGACTGGAACATAAGAGCAAGGATGTGATGCTGAGGCTTTATAAGGCAGCAGAGAGTCCTCACTTGGAGTGTTGTGAGCAATTTTGGGGCCCCTTATCTAAGAAATGTTATGGTGATGTTGGAGAGGATTCAGAGGATGTTCACAAAAATGATTCTGGGAATGAAAGGATTATCGTATCTGGATTGATTGATGGCTCTGGACCTGTACTCGCTGGAATTGATAAGAATGAGGGGGGACCTCATTAAACCCTGTCTCCCCAGTTTTATTCAGTGGAGGCTGGGACCCTTTGTCATATCTGGGCCAGCTTTCTCCCTCCACAAATGCTGCCTGAATTACTAAGGCTTTCCGGCATTTCCTGTTATACAGATTTCTACAAGCTTTTTGTTCGGTTTATTATATAAATTCCAAGCTGTAACAAAAGTTTGAGGTTTCTGCCAAGTTACAGCAATCCTGTAATTTTATCCTCCTCTAAAATTCTGGAATCTGAAACTGAAACTTGTGGTCATTTGATGACGTAAATCGCGCAAAATTGTCCTTTCCAATCCTGCATTTTGATTAAACAGTATCCCAATGTCAAACATAAACACAAGGGATTCTGCAGATGCTGGGAGATTTGTACAACACACAAAATGCTGGCGGAACAGCAGGTCGGGCAGCATCTATGGAGGGGAGTAAATAGTTGCTGTTTTGGGACAAGACTCTTCATCAGGACTGGAAAGGGAGGGGCCAGAAGCCAGAATAAAAAGATGGGGGATGGGGAGGAATACAAGAAGACAGGTGGGACCAGCTGAAGGAGAAGTGATGGGCAGGTGAAGAGAAGAGGTAAGGGGGGAACTTAGAATGGAAAATGGGAAAAGAGAAGAGGAGGAAGGGGGGGGAGTAATTACTGGAAGTTTGTGCTGTCGGGTTGGAGGCTACCCAGAAGGAACAAGTGTTGCTCCTCCAACCTGAGTTTGACCTCAACATGGAAATTTCTCAATCTCAACCCACCGCATTGCTCCAGAACACGAGAGGTTCTGTAGATGGCGGAAGTCCATAACAACAGACACAATGCTGGAGGAACTCAGCAGCCATAAGCAGTCAACATGTCGGGCTGACGACCTTCATCGGCACTGAAGAAGAAAGGTGGGGGAGAAGAAGCCGCAATAAATGGGCTGAGGGGAAGGAGTGAAAACTGGCAGGTGACTGGCGAGGCCCTGTGAGGGGGAATGTGGGTGTGTGGTGTGGTGGGGAGGGTTGAAACCAATTCAGCAAGAACCAAAATGAGGGGAGGCTGAGCGAGCTGGGGCTTTTCTCTTTGGAGCAAATGAGGATGGGAGCGTACAAGATAATGAGAGGCTTAGACAGAGTGGGCACCCGGAGTTTTTCCCTGGATCGAAATGGCTAATACGAAGGGCATAACTTAGGGTGTTTTGGAGGGGGTGGGGGTGTAATGTTGGAGGTGCTCTTTTTTTATATACACAGTGGTGGGTGCATGGAATGCCTTGTCTGGGGTGATGGTAGAGACAGGGATGTTTAGATAGGCCTGTGGCATAATGGAAAGTGGAGGGATGGGTAGGAGGGAAAGGTTAGGTTGATCTTGGACTAGGTTAAAGGGTCAGTACAACATTGGGGGCCAAAGCTCCTTAACTGTGCCATTCTGTTCTATGTAATTCCACTGCAAGCTCTGTGATGGGCTAGTAACCGGGAAATTACCATATTTACAACTGGAAACCAGCTACACGAGTCTCCCACACAAGCATCTATTTACTTAGAAATCCAGTGTGGAGTAGGCCCTCTCAGTGCCTCGATTTAATCTGAACCTAATCACAGGGCAATCTACACCGGCCAATGAACTATCCAATACCTGTTTGGACTGCGGGAAAACCCAGGGAAAGGCCTCACGTTCCACGGGAGGACGTGCAGATGCCTCGCGGAGGACGGAGGGATTGAACACCGCCCTGAGCTGTAATGGCGCCGCACCTAGCGCTACGCTACCGTGGCGCTGTTTTTCAAGGCATAAGCCGTGTAAAGGGAGTTGGTTGGCGAGCTGGGGCTCTGCACGACTGAACCATCTCATACCACCAGTAATTACGCGCTCTTTAATTCGGTGAGTGGCACAGTGGTGAGATGCACTGGTGCAATGAGGCTGTCCTGGTGAAGGGTCTTGGCCCAAAACGTCGGCTCTTTATTCCCCTCCGTAGATGCTGCCTCACCTGCCGAGTTCTCCCAGCGTTTTGTGTGCGTTAGAGACGCCGAGTTAGAGTGTTAGAGACATTGAGTTCCCTCAGCATTTTGTGTGTGTTGCTCTGGATTTTCAGCATCTCCAGAATCTCTTGTGTTTCTCTGCCTTGATCGGAACTGTCTCAAGATTTGAATACAGGATCTCTTGGAGGGGAAGACAGGTTCTATCTCTAAGGAGTTTAGAACCAGGATCAGTATGACAAGGAGTGAAATGAGAGATTTCTTCACTTGGGTTGTGAAATTTTGAAATTCTCTACACTGATTATTACCATTCAAAATGGAGATAAGTGGATTTTTTTTTTGGCCTTTATGGGATTAAGTTATGTGGGGACGACATTCCGTCTGGTTAGCCTCCAATCTGATGGCACGAACATTGCTTTCTCCAACATCCAGTGATCTCCCCCTCCCCCTCCCCTCCCCCATTCTGGCTGTTCTTTTGTCCCCTCACCTGCCTATCACCTCCCTCTGGTGCCCCCGTCCTCCATTCATTCATTCATTACTCTTCTATCAGATCTCTCCTCCAGCCCTGTACCTCTTCCACCTATCACCTCCCAGCTTCCCACTTCACACCCCCCCCAACCTACCTACCTTCCACCTCTCCTCGTCCTACCTATCACCTGCCAGCTTGTACTCCTTCCCCTCAGCCGCCACCTTCTTATTCTGACTTCTGCTCCCTTCCTTTCCAGTCCTGCTGAAGGGGCTTTACCTGAAACATTGACATGTTTATTCATTCCCATAGATGCTGCTTGACCTGCTGAGTTCCTCCAGCATTGTGTGTGTGTGTGTTTTGCTCGGGATTTTCCAGCATCTCCGTTGTTTGTGAGGGTATGGGCGACTCCTCACGTCCACCTGTTCTTCTTTCAGATCTTCTGCTTGCGTCGACACAGGATGCAAAGGCATTTTGAATTGTTTGGTTCCAGAGGGACGTACGTCCCAATGGCGGATCGAAACGATTACCCGCAGTACTTGTCGCACAGCCGGTTCACAGCGCCCTCTACTGATAAGAACATCTATGGACAGGTAAGACCACCTGTGTGAGGGGATCCCAGTTGCTTAGTTGATCACACTCTTGGTAAGGATGAAAATCTGCAAGAAGTGTGCAAAGCTCCTGGCCAAGGAACAAAGAACTGAGAGAGATTGAGAAAGCAGTGTGGCTGTAACTGAATTTCTTTGCACTGAGGAGCTCATTGGAGACTTACACTTCAGCACTTGGACGACATAGTGGTGTGGTTAGTGTCGAGCAGCTGTTGTAAGATAGCGGTGCAATTCCTGCCACTATCAGTAAAAAGTTTGTATGTTCTCCTTTTGACTGCGTGGGTTTCCTGCGGATGTTCCAGTTTGGTGCCACAGTGCAAAGTCGTACGTTTAGGGTGCCTCATAATCCTCGCTGATTTGATGTGATACAGATGATGCATTTCACTGTAACAAATAAAGCTCATCTTTTCAATTGACTTGGAGAGACAGAATAGGCCCTTCGAGCCACGTCACCCAGCAACCCACCAATTTAACCCGAGCCTAATAATAATAAAGCATCCGTTAGTCTTGCGAGACCATGGATCTGCACCTGGAAAGTCTTCACTCTCCAGGGCGCAGGCCTGGGTGAAGTTGTATGGAAGACCGGCAGTTGCCCATGCTGCAAGTCTCCCCTCTCCACGACACCAATGTTGTCCAAGGGAAGGGCATTAGGACCCATACAGCTTGGCACCAGTGTCGTCGCAGAGCAATGTGTGGTTAAGTGCCTTGCTCAAGGACACAACACGCTGCCCTGGCTGGGGGTCGAACTCGCGACCTTCAGATCGCTAGTCGAATGCCTTAACCACTTGGCCAAGTGCCCAACCCAAGCCTAGTCACAGGACAATTTACAACAACCAATTAACCTACTAACCCACAGGTCTTTGGGCCGTGGGAGGAAACCAGGGCACCCGGAGGAAACCCACACAGTCACGGGAAGAAGGTGCACGCTCCCTCGCTCTGAGAGCACAGTGGAGTAGTGGTTAGCATACCGCTGGCCTGCGCCAGCGATCAGGGCTGAATTCCCGCCGCTGTCTGTAAGGTGATTGAATGACCACATGAGATTCCTGCAGGTTTCCTTCCACATTCCATTTGTAGGTTAAACTGGCCAGATGGGTGTAATGGGGGTCAGCAAGACCTGTTACTGTGGTGTACCTCTTTTTTAAAAAAAAAATAAATAAATTGTTTTTGTAGCAGAATTACAGAGGCATATAATTGCCATGAGTTATCAAACTAAGTTTTTAAAGAAATGGTTTCTGGACCATTCAGAAATTGATGGTAGAGGGGAAGAAGCTTAAACAGTTTTCTCTGTATCTCAGTCATATGACAGCATCTTGTGCCAAGTTGTATGACATCATTACGTGCCACGTCATATGGTGTAGGTGGTCATGGTATCATTTCTGTAGGAAAAACTTGCCTAGAACAACCATGGTATCATGACCACGGTAGTTCTAGGCAAGTTTTTCTACAGAAACAGTTTGCCATTGCCTTCTGAGCAGTGTCTTTACAAGATGGGTAACCCCAGCCATTATCAATACTCTTCAGAGATTGTCTGTCTGTTGTCAGGGGCAAGGGACTTAGGAGTCCTTGTGCAGGATTCCCTAGGGGTTGGTTAACTCGCAGGTAGGGTCAGCAGTGAGGAAGGCAAATGCTGTGTTAGCATTCATTTCAAGAGGACGAGAATATAAAAGCAGGGACGTAATGCTGAGGCTTTATAAGGCACTGGGTTAAAGCGGCCAAAGATGAGCTGGCATTGAAGAGGATCCAGAGGAGGTTCATGAGAAGGAGTGTGGAAACAAGGGGTGGTTTGATGGCTCTGTGCCTATACTTGCTGGAGGTTAGAAGAAGGGGGGGAGGGATCTCATTGAAACCTATGGAATATTGAAAGACCTACAGTAGATAGTGGAAGTGGAGAGGATGGGGAAGTCTAGGGCCAGAGGGCACAGCCTCAAAGTGCAATTGATTAGTAAGGGGAGAAGGCAGGAATATGGGGTTGAGAGGGATAATAAATCGGCCATGATGGAATGGCAGAGCAGACTCGATGGGCTGAATATCTCGGGGTCTTATTACGAACTGTAGGTACAAGTATATCGCACTCCTCAGGACTGGAGAAGCTGTTCAGAGGACAATATTGGAGGTATAGGAAAGGTACAGGGGAATGCACAGGGTGTAATGACTTGCCTGACAGTTGTAGGGGTGGAGGCCGGCTAGCTCCTAGTCACCCACCCCAATTTATAAACAGCCCCCTTAAAATTCGGTACGTTGACTTTTGTTACATGTTCAGCAGCATCCCCCGGCCCTTTCTGGAGACCGGGGGTGGGGGGGTGGGGGGGAGGACAACTTTAGCTTAACATGTATTTTGAAAGGTTTGTGTGTCACTGCTCATGTTGGTGCTACAGTAACATGGAAGTTCGCGTGACGCTGTCTGAGCTCGGGGCATCGGAGTTGTGAGTCTCACTGTCTAGGAGGAGTGTGCCCGTTCTCCTCCCACAGGCCAAAGACGTACCGGTTGGTAGGTTAAATGGTCTTTGTAAATTGTCCCGTGATTATGCTGGTGTTAAATTAGTGGGTTGCTGGGCAGGCTGGTGGAGCCTGTTCTGTGCTGTATCTCTAAATGAGTATAGTCCTGTAAGTAAGGTGTTGCTTTGATTTCTCAACCTGGCTTCTGTTTATACAGCAGACTCCTCACCAAGAGCTAACTCCCTGCATTATTTGTGCTATTCCCCATATCTGTTTACAGTCACAGACTCGATAATCTCACTTGGGCACACACGAGGAATTCTGCAGATGCTGGTAATTCAAGCAACACACACCAAAGTTGCTGGTGAACGCAGCAGGCCAGGCAGCATCTCTAGGAAGAGGTGCAGTCGACGTTTCGGGCCGAGACCCGTCCTGACGAAGGGCCTCGGCCCGAAACGTTGACAATCTCACTCTGGGCACGTATAGAGCCACTTTTGTTTGCTTATTGTTACGCAGGATGTCCCTGCCGGGAAGGATTTAGATTGGAGTCTAATTCCATTGTCTGTTGGTGAGACCCCCCCCGGTCTGGTTTCTTAGCCTGAGGGTTGAATTTGGGTTTCTGTCTGAGTTCAGTACGCACAGGAGCAGCAGTCAGCTGTGCTGTTCACTCGAACCTGTCGTTCAGTGAGCGCACAGCTCTAAACTCTGCCTTTTCCTGCCTCATCCACTGTAAGGAGGCTGTATGTTCTTCCCGAGTGCATGCACAGGTTTCCCCCGGGCTCTCAGGTTTCCTCCCACAGTCCACAGCTAGTTGGATACTTCATTGATCCCAAAGGAAATTAGTGTCACAGTCACATTACAACTGCACAGATATACAAATATTAGGAGAAAAGTAAGAAAGAATAAAAAAAAAAAAAATTCCCTCAAACAGTCTAACGGGAGGGAGGTTATCACTTCCCCAGCTATGGGTTGACTCATTATAGAGCCTGGTGTCCGAGGGTAAGAATGACCTCACATAGCGCTCTTTGGAGCAACACAGTTGTCAGCGTTTATTACTGAAAGTGCCCCTCTGTTCAGCTAAGGCGGCATACGGATTGTGAGAAACATTGTCCAGAATTTCCAGGATTTTCCGTAGTGTCCTTTGCCCTTCCACAGCCTCCAGTGTGTCCAGTTTGACTCCTATAACAGAGCCAGCCTTTCTAATCAGTTTATTGAGGCTGTTGGCATCAACCGTATTGATGCCAATGCCCCAGTATGCCACCACATAGCAAACGGTGCTGGGGACAACAGGCTGGTAGAATGTGTGAAGGGGAGGCCTGCATCCTCAGTCTCTTCAGGAAGTCGAGACGACTCTGGTCCTTCTTGGGACACAGCCTCTGTGTTGTTGCTCCACTCAAGTCTGTCATCCATGTACTTGTAGGTCCTCACCGTCAGTAGTAACCGGGAGCAGGGCCAGCTTAGTCTTCCTAAAGTCCATCACCATCTCCCTTGTCTTACTGATGTTGAGCTGCAGATGACTCAGCTTGCATCATTTGACCAAATTCTTCACCAGGGCCTCATTCATCCTCCCATCCTCTCTTTATACACCCAATTATTACTGAGTCATCAGAGAATTTCTACAGGTGCCATGACTCAGTGTTGTGCCTGAAGTCGGAGGTATGCAAGGTAATGCCAATACGGCTCCCCAGTGGGGCCCAGTTCTGCTCATAACCACGTCTGGCACACAGCTCTGAAGTCGCACATTAGGTTAATTACTCATTGTAAATGATCCCGTGATTAGGCTAGGGTTAAATCGGTGGGTTGTTGGGCGGTGTGGCTCAGTGGACTAGAAGGGCCTGTTCCATGCTCGCCACCCTCTTGCAGTTGACACTTCGATGTCTTTCAGCCTTGGGTACAGATCAGTACATTAGCACAGTAGCCAAGCAGTTAGCATAAGACTGACGCCAGAGACCGGGGTTCAATTTGTGCTGCTGTCTGCGTTCTCTCCGTGACTGCACGGTTCTCTGGCGCTCCGTTTTCCTCCCATATTACAAGGACGTACAGGTTAATTGGCTAATTGGACCAGAATGGCCAGTTACTCTAAATTTAGCAAGGCACAAGATCTCCAATCTTCATCTGGGGTCCATAGTTCTGACAATGTAGGGGGGAAGAAATTTTGTCCCATCAGATCTCTGCTGGTCTACAGATCAGTCCAATTCCCTCCTAACTTTTTCCCCCCTGGAGACTACTTTCCCTGCATCCTCATCAACTTTCTCTCACCCGGTCCGGCCCCTCGCCAGAACGCTAGGGGCAACTTGCGGAAGCCAGCCGCAAACTCACAAACCAACCGACACGTCTTTTGCACGTGGGAGAAACCTGGAGCACAGGGGGTCACGGGAGAGTACGTGCACGCGCGCGCACACAACCACACGTACGCGCGCGCGCCTTGGGACTGAAACAAGTTGAAAAGCAGCGGGTCACTGCTGTCAGTGGGTCCGTCCTTATCGTGAGTCATAACGGGCTGCATCCCCGTCTGGCGTGGAGGGCCACTGCACAGGATCAGAAAAAGCCGCAGAAAGTTGTAAACTCTGCCAGCTCCATCATGGGCACTCGCCACCTGGGACATGCCCCCTTCTCACTGCTGCCATCAGGGAGGAGGTACAGGAGCCTGAAGACTCACATACAGCTCCTTCCTCTCCACCATCAGATTTCTGAATGAGCAGTGAAGCCATGAACACTACCTCATATCTTTCCTTTTTTTTTGGCACTTTTTATTTATTCATGTTTTTTAAATGTATTGTTTTTGTTATTTTAATTGCCATGTTCTGCCACAAAAATGTTTCACTACCTATGCTGGTGGTGTTAACCTGATGCTCATTCAGACATATTCCCCTAGTTTGAGGAGCGCCGGGAGTAAACCCACATATTCGCGGGGAGGAACGTTTGAATTCCAAACCCCAAAGCCCCGAGTGGTTAGCGTGCCACTACCTTAGTTGTGCTACACGAGGAAATCTGCAGATGCTGGAGTTTCAAGCAACACACGTAGAAGTTTTATGTGTGTTAGTTGTGTTACTGTCTGTTTCAATGTACATGTGGTAAATAAATTTGAATTCAGGCTCACTCGAGAGATTTTTTGCTGGTTTGGATTAGCTGGCACCTTTTGTGGATAGTCAGGAGGAAACAAGGATAGTATTCAGTATTCTGGGTTGGGATAGGTCCTGTTAAACCGGCTAAGCAGGAAAGGTTTCTGGGAGCTGTTGGAAATTGGTGCCTGGTTTGAAATCGACAGTTTTGATGAGGTTAGAGAGTGAGACTGCAGCCAAGATAAATTTGGAAGAGGTTTGAGTTCTCAGGTTTCATTCTCATGTCACTTTCTGAGTATGCGTTCACAACTCCATATTCAGCCGCAAGCACATGATGAATAATGGTGCTTTCCCTCTTTGTTTCTTGTTCTCCTAGAAACAGGCCCTCTTCCTCCCCCCTTCGCTCCCAATTCCAACCCCCCATCTAACACATGCCAAATGAGTAATCTCCCTAGTCCCATTGATCTGCACCCAGACCATAGCCATCCATCCCCTTCCCATCCATGTAATTATCCAAATTTCTCTTAAATGTTGAAATTGAACCTGTATGTCCTAAACCCAAAGCACTTAACAGTACAAGTGACAACATTCTGATTCAGTCAATTTAAAGTAATTAATTAATTAGCAACCCTTAATGGAGTAGGCCCCTCCAGCCCTCCGAGACATGCCACCCCGGTAACCTCACAACCCTGATTAACTCAACTTGTCATGGGACAATTTACAATGAGCAGTTATCCTCCACAGTACATCTTTCGGGAAAACCCACGGGATGGACGTACAGAGACTCCTTAGAATAGCGCTGGTATTGAACTACGGAGTGCCCTGAGCTGTAGTATTGCGCTAACCGCTTTGTTACCGCGATGCCCGTAACAACCAGCGTGTCTTTGGGATATGGGGAGAATCTGGAGCAACCCTGGGAAACTCACTCAGTTGAGGAGCGGATACACCCTGTGCGCAGACAGCACCGGGCGTCACGATTGTACCCAGTTCTCTGCTACTGTGTCACCATTTTCTTCATAATCATACTCTAGTGATTATTCCTGAGCTTGTAGTCTTCAGAAAAACAGTCACCCTGAGAGAAATTCAAAAATATGTGGTGCAGAGGGACTTGGAGTTCTTGTGCAGGGTTCCCTAAGGGTTAATTTGCAGGTTGAGTCAGTGGTGAGGCAGGCAAATGCAATATTAGCATTCATTTTGAGAGGACTAGAATATAAAAGCAAGGAAGTAACGTTGAGGCTTTATAAAGGCACTGATGAGGCTTCACTCGGAGTATTGTGAGCAGTTTTGGGCCCCGTATCTTAGAAAGGATGTGCTGACGTTGGAGATGGTCCAAAGGAGGTTTACAAGAAAGATCTCTGAATGAAAGGGTTAACATATGAGGAGTGTTTGATGTCTCTGGGCCTGTACTTGCTGGGATTCAGAAAAATGAGGGGGGACTCTCACTGAAACCTATTGAATGTTGAAAGGCCTTGATAGGATGTTTCCTGTGGTGGGGGGAGTCTAAGACCAGAGAGTTGTGAATCTGTGGAATAAGCCCGAGATTGATTGATTCTTGATTGGTCAGGGCATGAAGGGATATGGGGTGAAGGTAGGAGATTGGGGCTGAGAGGGAAATGGATCAGCCTTGATGAAATGGTGGAGACTGGCCCGGGCCAAATGGCCTAATTCTGTTCCTTTATCTTCAAGTCTTATGGACTTGAGATTTAACCTGACAGATTTCACGCAAGATGACAGTAAGCAGGGATCAGTCTTGTGCAGGTGTGCCTGAGTCTCCTCTTGCTACGCCTTACCAGATAGCAACTGGCCTGGAATGCACGTCCTTGATTGACTGGGATTAAATCACTAACTGCATTATCACTATGCATCATCATTATGTGCTGTGTTGTATGACCTGGACGATCATGATCTATTACCCGTGACTGTTCTTGGCAAGTTTTTCCTACAAAAGTGGTTTGCCAATGCCATCTTCTGGGCAATGACTTTACAAGACGGGTGACGCCATCCATTATCAGTAATCTTCAGAGATTGTCTGCCCGGCATCAGTGGTCGCATAACCAGGATTTGTGACGGGCACCGGCTGCTCGTACGACCATCCACCACCTGCCCCCATGGCTTCCTGTGACGCAGATCAGGGGCCGGGCAGCTGATACACCTTGCCTAAGAGTGACCTGCGGACTAGTGGAGGGAAGGAGTGCTGTACACCACCTTTGGTAGAGAAATATCTCCATCCTGAAACCCATTATCACCGTACACATTTTTTATAGTGAATTATTTAGAGTTGTTGGAAGCATTTTTTTTCCCTTTCACTTTCTGACTGTTTCCACGAATGGAAGGGGTGGGTGGTCAGGACAAAGGGTCTCGGCCCGAAACGTCGACTGTACCTCTTCCCAGAGATGCTGCCTGGCCTGCTGCGTTCACCAGCAACTTTAATGTTTGGGGCAGCAATGAAGGTCTTCCATCTGTTTGTCCTTGGCGGTCCGTACGTTCCAGAAACCAGTTTTCGTCTTGGTGGTGTTCAGTGCCCCTTTCACGTCAGTAGCTTCCTGTCTGCTTTCACTACTGTCAGACATGCAAATCCCGGGTGGAGATACGGGAATACTGTCACACTCAGATGTAGAAGGACTCTGTGTTTCTGTAACAGATTTGTTTGGCCAGTCAGGGTTGTTAACCCCCAGGCTGAACCCCCCAAAACCTGGAGGGGGGGGGCTAATGGTGGAGAGGTGCTTTTCTGATGAGAAATCTGCAAAGATCGGTGCCGGATATCGTGTTTGTAATTTAAACGACTAGGACGAGAATTGAGAGGGTGTAATTAGCAAGACTGCAGACAACCTGATTCAGAACTTGCAGAGCAACTGTAGTGCGTCTGTCTCCAAACCAGAAGGCTGCATGCTGGGGTCACAAATGATGTGCTGGATTTTTATTATGGGTGGGAGGGGTATGGCGAGCTATGTTCCAGTGGCATTGGGCAGAATGATAGTGTTCTGAAGGACCTGTTTCTGTGGTGTCACTCTTGGTTCTCTTGCCATCGGGCTCCTGGACTTTGCATGGCTCAGTGGTGAACTGGCTCTGTATCTGAGGCCTGCAGCCAATGGGATCCTGGGCCAATTTCACTCACCTCAGCACTGAACAAGGCGATGTGGACTCACTTTCCGGGACTCTGCAGTTCACCTTCTGAGTATTACTTGTTTACCTTTTTAGCAGAAAGTGCGACTTGTTCTTTTATTTTTCCGCACATTGTCGGTCCTTGTGGAATTTCCCATGAACTACTGTGTTAAAGCTAACGGCATTGTGAAGGAGCCCACGCACCCCTCAGACAAACTCTTCTCCCTCCTGCCATCTGGCAAAAGGCACCGAAGCATTCGGGCTCTCACGACCAGACTGTGCAACAGTTTCTTCCCCCAAGCCATCAGACTCCTCAATACTCAAGAGTCTAGTCTGACATCTACATCTTTCTTTTTCAATCTTTTTATTAGTTTCATAATGATAGACATAACATAGTATTGATACAAAGTTATTGAGATTACATTGTTATAATTAACATTTAAATATAAACCCAGTTGGCACACTGGTAGACTGACATCTACATAATTTATTATTGTAATTTGTCCTCTACTGTGCCTATTGTCTTGTTTATTAATTAGTGCAGCGGTCCCCAACCACCGGGCCACAAAGCATGTGCTACTGGACCACGAGGAAATGATATGATTTGGCGATATGAAACGATATGAGTCAGCTGCACCTTTCCTCGTTCCCTGTCACGCACTGCTGAACTTGAAATAACTTATCGAATCATACCAAACAACACATAAAACCTAGAATAACACTAACACAGTAAAAACAGGAATGATATGACAAATACACAGCCTATATAAAGTAGAAATAATGTACATACAGTGTGGTTTCACCTAACAGAATCGGGAAGATTAAGCCAAAACCGATTTGTAGAAAAAACATCGGCACGTACGCATATGTGCACACAGGTGCCTGTGCAAGGCTTCATGGTCATGGTAGTCTTTCTCGGGGTAAACACAAGTGTCCTGTTTTTGACTGCTACCTTTGTCCCTTATTTGGGAGTGAGAAAGTTGGCAACCCTACTTGAACAATCCCCCCCGCCCCGGCGGCCGGTCCGCGAGAATATTGTCAATATTAAACCGGTCCGCGGTGCAAAAAGGGTTGGGGACCCCCGAATTATTGTACTGCCCTGCACTGTTTTGTGCACTTTATGTAGTCCTGTGCAGGTCTGTAGTCTAGTGTAGTTTTTATGTTGTTTTACGTAGTCTAGTGTAGCCTTGTGCTGTCTCATATAGTCTAGTGCAGTTTTGTGTTGTTTCATGTAGCACCAGGGTCCTGGAGGAACGTTGTTTCATTTTTACTGTGTACTGTACCAGCGGCTTATGGTCGAAATGACAATAAACTTGACTTGTTTTGTGGCAAGAAGATGAATCTCGAGGTGGTAAATGGTATACATACTTAAATTTACTTCGAAGCCTGTGAAAATTGGAGGAATCATAGTCAGCTAATGACGTACACCAGCTGGAAATTTGGGCGCAGCACAGGCAGATGGAATTTACTCCAGAAAAATGTGAAGTCAGGCACTTCAGGAAGTCATGTTCTTGTTGGACGTGTCAAGTAGATGTCAAGAATGTACAGAAAGATCCTGAAAATAATAACACGGGTGGTGAGAGTAGTTGAAAGGGAAACACACACACACACACACACACACACACACACACACACACACACACACACACAAAAAGCTGGAGGAACTCGACAGGTCAGGTAACCTCTATGGAGGGGCATAAACAGTCGACGTTTCATGACGAAGGGTCAGGAAGGATGTGGAAACCATAGAAAGCGTAGAGGAGATTTACAAGGATGTTGCCTGGATTGGGGAGCATACCTTATGAGAATAGGTTGAGTGAACTCGGCCTCTTCTCCCTGGAGTGACGGAGGATGAGAGGTGACCTGATAGAGGTGTAGAAGATGATGAGAGGCATTGATCGGTGGATAGTCAGAGGCTTTTTCCCAGGGCTGGAATGGCTAGCACGAGAGGGCACAGTTTTAAGGTGCTTGGAAGCAGGTACAGAGGAGATGTCAGGGGTAAGTTTTTACGCAGAGAGTGGTGAGTGCGTGGGATGAACTGCCGGCGATGGTGGTGGAGGCGGATAGGGTCTTTTAAGAGACTCCTGGACAGGTATATGGAGCTCAGAAAAAATAGAGGGCTATAGGTAAGCCTAGGTAATTTCTAAGGTAAGTACATGTTTGGCACAGCTTTGTGGGCTGAAGGGCCTGTATTGTGTTGTAGGTTTTCTAAGTTGCTTCGTCTCTGCCCAAAAAGTCAGCTTATTCTAATTTTGCGGATGCAGCTGAGATCCTCGAGAAAGCCCCCTCCCCCCCACCCCCCAAATCTACATCGGGCCTCACCGCTGTAGAGCAGACTGTGTCACCAGCGCTGGATACAGCAGATGACCTCAACAGGTGAAGTGTTGTCTCACTTGGTATCCCGTACGGTTTTTTTTGTACAGGTGACACTAATTGGCTGTAGATCAGATCACAAGAGATGCTGAATGACTGTTCATGTAGAAAACCCGCTTTTGAAATGGCTGATGAGGAATGCTGTGGCAGAGTTGTTCCTCCGTGATGCAAATGGATCATTGTCTCAAGTGCTTCTCCATGGAAACTGCTAATCACGTCAATTCTTTCTAGCTTAGTTACTGTTTTAAGTGTAGTATTGTGTACGGTTCTGGTCACCCCTCTGTTGAAAGGATGTCCAGGTTTTGGAGAAGGTGTAGAAGTGGTTTGTTTACCAGGAAGCTGTCTGGTTTAGAGGGCATGCGCTATCACGAGAGGCTGGGTAAACTTGGGTCGTTTTCTTTGTAGTGCCAAAGGCTGAGTGGAGATCTGATAGGTTTACAGGATTGAGAGCATGGATAGAGTGAACAGGGAGTATTTGTTCCCCAGGGTAGGAATGTCTCATATCAGAGGGCATACGTTGAAGGTGAGAGGGGGTAGGTTTAAAGGGGGGATGTGAGGGGCAAGTTTTTTAATACCCAGAATAGTGGATGCCTGGAATGCACTGCCCGATATGGTAGTAGAGGTAAATACCTTAGAGGCTTTTAAGATGCACATGGATGCAAGGTAGATAGAGGGAAATGGACATGATGTAGGTGGGAGGGGTGTTTTTGATTTGGTTTTAGCCAGTTTGGCACAACATTGTGGGCCGAATGGCCTGTTCCTATACTGTACTCTTCTATTAATCTATTAATATGCGTTGCAAGTGTCGCCACGTTTCTGGGGCCAATGTAGCACGCCAACAACTCACTAACCCTAACCGTACATCTTTTGGGATGTGGAGGAAACCCGCGGGGAGAACTCCTTACAGACAGTGGGTGGGAATCGAGCTCCGGTCGCTGGTGAGAGCTGAGTGTCTGATGGCGACCGAAGGTGAATGAGCCGCCCCCCCCCCCCCGATCGGACGCAAGCCCCTCCCTGTCCACCCCACACACCCCAATTTTGCTGTCACCTAAAGGTTAATATTGCAAGTCCGGTTTGCAGTGCACTATGCTAACATGTTGTTCTCTTTTAGGTGCACAAGAATGGTAAGAAAACATACTCGTACACCAACCATGCCGTGGAGTCTGACAACTTGTGAGCAAACTGGATGCAGAAAGCTGCCTCTGGCTCGTTCCCGAAGTGGGCAGCTATGAAGCTTAATTTTATATCCATTATATTAGCTTTCTATTAAAAAAAACTTTCAAAAATGTCTTTGCAAAAGAATGTTGGATTTGCTCCACTGCCAATTGTAATGTTTGAGATGCCTAGACCATGAATATTATGGATGCTTAATAGTACACATTTTTTAAGTGCGATTTTAGGGGAAGGTTTGGGCTCTGCTGACTGCAAGTGGTGGGCTAGTAAGATCAGAGAGGATATACACTGGGAGGGGAGGGGGGTCAGGAATATTCAAAGTCTGATGCTCCAATACTATGTCCAAAAATACATGTGCATCTACCAGTTGGTGGGGTGGGAGAGCAGGGTCTGTAAGGAGACCAGATGGTCAGATGGACCAGATGGTAGTGGTCAACGATGTATTTTCATCACCCAGGTCCACATGAATTGCAATACCCCACAAGAGGGTGAGGCGTTTTGTATGGGAATGTTCGGGAGCATTGCTAAGGACTTGCTGGGTTTCGTGCAGAGCGCAGTCCTATCTACACGTCTCAGAAAGGGCTTCCAGAATAACTGTTGGATTGTGTTTCTCCAGCAGGAGTGTGAGGGCCACAGATCCCGGACTGATGCCTCATCTCTACCTTTCTCTGTTGGGAATATGACAGCGTAGCTTTTGTCACTTTGTTGTCATTTAAGTCAGTTTTGCGACAAGGGGCCACTTGGTGTGTGGATTCTAAGCAGCAGCATCATCCCACCAACTATCCTGTACCCTTTCAAGCTTTCTGAAGGAGCTGTTGGTGCAACGGTAGTAAGGTTAACATCCAGTCACTGCTTGAAGATATC
This sequence comes from Mobula hypostoma, assembly GCF_963921235.1. Taxonomy (NCBI): domain Eukaryota; kingdom Metazoa; phylum Chordata; class Chondrichthyes; order Myliobatiformes; family Myliobatidae; genus Mobula; species Mobula hypostoma. Next base: position 241,105,615 of record NC_086098.1, read on the forward strand.
CAACACCCAGATGTGTTTTTTTTTGACTTTGAGAATTATTCCTGTTCTCCTTTGAGGTTGTGTGCGGAAGCCTTGCAACCAAATGGGGAAGGGCAAAAAGTAAGTCCGCAATGTTATATTGTGTTTAATTTTATCTGTGTATAGTGATTCCATCCACAACATGCCAAGCCACATATGTAAATAGTTAAACAAATGTTCTTTGTGTAAATTACACATTTGCATCGATGTTTGATTTCTCTAGTACCTCCTTCAGCTTCTTTTTGAATAATGTGCCTGTCTCTGTCCTGGCCTCCCTGGATTCCACTGACAGTAAGTTGGTTTGGACTCTTGCAAACAATGGAAAATTGGTTATCCCTGCCCCTGCCTTTTTTTTTTTAAAAACCATTTGAAAGGAATGTTCCCATTGAATGGAAGTATAAGACAAGGTAGCCATTTTGAAAAAGTTCTCCCAATTTTGCTATTTGTAACTGTTCTCGACCAAGGTTGGGAAAATTGGCCAAGAAAACTGAGCAAAAGGAGGAAGTGTGAATTAACCCCGTCTCCCCTGTGAGCCCCTGGGATGCCAGGCGCCAAATTTTAACCACCTTGCTCAATTAAAGCTTTTTATTTGAAGCCTCGAGATTCGTTGAGCTCTGGACCAACTGGAGTTTCTTCTATGGACTACAAAACCAGTTGCATGAAGGAGCTTTTCAAAGGTTGATAGCTAGTAATATCCAATTTTGTGCACTTGCTTGAGACATGTCTTTGTTACTTGTTATTTTTAAACGTACCTGTATAATTTTCATCTCAGCTGTATATATGTAAAGGCTATGATTCTATTAGAATGCTTTTTTAAAAGTATGATTGTGGGATTGTGTAGGTCTAGGGGTAGTTCAAGCTTTGACTACCCTGTGACCACAGCCCAGTGTCTCTTCTGGGATTAAACACTGTCAGGCTATAGTTCTTCATTGGGATAGCTTTGTTTTCCATTGGGGATTATCAATGTCTGATTAAGATGGAGAATATTTTCTAGGGCAGCTGACAATGAAGGAACTATTCTGGAACAAGAAGCTCCCGTGATGTAAAAAAAAATTACTTTTCACATTTTAATTGGAGTTGCACAGATTTTCCAATGCCCACATTAGGCATTTTCAGGTGTGCACTCAATTTTTGAGTTGAATTTTACTCAAAACTACAGTGGCAGGTACAGCAATCCAAGATGGATTTCTCTGAACCAGTGCATGAATGTGCAGGTAAGGCATAAACCCAAGATGTTGAGATTGAATCTGTGGAGAAGGAAGTAGCATTAATTATTTGATTTCAGGGCTGGGATATAAGCTATTATTTTCCTGTTTGAATTCCTCATGTTATTAGTAATCATGAAACCATTGCTGTAATCAGAAACCTATTTATTGCATTGTCCTTGGTATCTCAAATAACGTGATTCGCTGCTAATTATATTTATAAACAGGCTGAATTCAACTCCACTCCTTTTTGAGGACAGCAAAATATTTAAAGCAAGTGCATTGATTTTTTTTTGGGTGTCAAAATCCTTTACATTGCAATATTGGTCTTAAACCATGTGTGTTATAAAAGATTTTTTTTTTGAAAATTGTCAAATGTAGGAGATATTGTGAAATGTGTTATTGATGTAATCTGTAATTGAAAAGGAAATTTAAAAAAATAAAATATTTCGTTTCCTTTGATTATTAATTGGTCCCATGGTCACGGGGAAAAACTCATTTGCTTCAGGTTCAAGATTGTTTAATGTACCCAAGTGAAGTGGAACAGAACAGCTCAGGAACAGATCCTTTGGCCCACAATGTTGTGCCAAACCAGCTAAAAGGTAAATCCAAAAACACCCAAACAGTAAGCCCCCCTACCTACACAATGTCTGTCTAAATCTTAAAAGCTTTTAATGAATTTGCCTCTACCACCATACCAGGCAGTGCACTCCAGGCAAAAAAAAACTTGCCCCTCACATCTCTCTTCGAACCTACTCCCTCTCACCTTTAATGCATGTCCTGTTATTTGATATTTCAACACTGGGAAATAGATGCCTATTCTAGCTATGCCTCTCATAATCATATAAACCTCTGTCAGATCTCCTCTCAGCCTGTGCCGCTCCTGAGAAAACAACCCAAGTTTGTCCAGCCTCTCATGACAGCCCACGCCCTGTAAACCAGGCAGCAACCTGCTTAAACCTCTTCTACACCCTCTCTGAAGCCTCAACATGCTCCCCACAGTGGAGCGACCAGACCTATGTGCAATACTCCAGATGTGAGTACAATTTACCTTCCCCAAGCAGTAAGCCCTGATCAACACCACCTCCCACTTACTCCACTGCTTTAATATTTCCCATTGGTCACCTTGTGTAGTGTTAATTTTATGGAGATACAATCAATGTAAATAAGCTATTTTATGTATAATATTTGTGTTTTTATTAACATTTTTAATCCTTTTTTTGTGATGTACCTCATTTGGAGGACAATTATTTCATTCTGTTGCAACTATATCTGGAGTTTTGTTTTTTGGTCTGATGGCCCTCCGAGGGATGCTACGTAGCATCCTCTGACAGGAGAGGGGTAAACCCCCCATGAGCAGAGTGGGTGGGGTCCTTTATGATTTTTCTGGCCCTTTGTTTGTACATCCATTAATAGGTGTGTCAGTTATTGTGGTGAACCGTGTGTTATTTAGTAGCAAGTATTTACAACAACAGACTGCACTTGTATACCATCAGTTGACAGCCAGACTACCTCAAAATACCACGTAGGCTCCAGTTAATTTTTTTTTGTCTCTCCTCCAAGGCTTGTCATTTGTAATGTCAAGAACTTCAGAAGGCCCTCTGGCCAATTGCATCTTAGCTCTTCTACAATCAGTCGATGCACAAGCCAGGGTAGGTCAAGGAGAACGAATGTGTATGGTGTAGTTGTCCATGGGGTGTTCGTGGAAAAATACGGAAGTAGATGGCCAGTTCTGTCTTCCGCACAGATACTGCTGCTGCCCGGGTTGGAACCCAGCGGATTCAAACTCTGGGCCCTCCAGTGCTGATGCCAGTACACCACCAGCCAGCCGACCTGTAGTTATCTTAAAGTTCCCTAAGGTTGTTACAGCTGTTGGGGCAGGCCTGGACAAGGTTGTATGGAAGACCAGCTGCAAGTCTCCCCTCTCCACGACACCAATGTTGTCCAAGGGAAGGGCATTGGGACCCATACAGCTTGGCACGAGTGTCATCGCAGAGCAATGTGTGATTAAGTGCCTTGCTCAAGGACACAACATGTTCCCTCGGCTGGGGCTCGACCTCACAACCCTCAGGTAGTTAGTCCAATGCCTTAACCACTTGGCCACGTGCCGGTAGCGGGATAAGCTCCCACTATCCATTAAGTGTTCCCAATGGTGTGTGTCTCAAATAGCCTCTGACAACCAAGTCCACCTCCTGGCCTTCGCATGTGGCTTAGCTGCTGAGCCCGGAGGAACTGCTTCCATTGACAGGAAGGGGCAAATGTGGGTTACTGGCGCCAGTCACTTTGGGCAGATGGAGCTCGTCAGCTGTGGTTGGCAGCTCACCTGGGAGAAGGGAAACTCTGACCTCAAACCACCGCTGCCTTGCGGCTAGCCCCACTCATGGGGAAGGCTTCGGGAGTAAACTCCGAGAGAATGTGTAAATAGAGCTACCTTTTCAATCAGGTCCGCAATCAAGATTTAAAAGGCAGAGCTATGCAGCAGTTTCTCAGAGACAGGCTGCAACCAACCAATGAGAGGTTCATTAGTGAGGGCGAATAAAAATAACACAAGTGAAAGCAGAGTGGCATTCTTTTGAGCGAGCCAGTATTTAGAGTGGCTTTGGCTCATCAGGCTTGGGCTGGTAAGTTACACTTTCCACTCTTATTTGTTCATTCCACTTCTGATAGAGCATAGTATAGTGAGATTGGCTCCAGGGAAGTGTTTTTGTACTGTGCGGGATGCAGGAAGTCTGGGGGACCTCCAGTCTCCCGGATAAACACGTCTGCACCAATCTACAGCTCCTGAGAGAAAGCACTGAGGAACTGGAGCTGCAGCTCGATGACCTTCAACTCCTACGGGAGAATGAGGTGATAGATAGGCTACAGAGAGTTAGTCACCCCGAGGTTGCAGGAAACAGATTTTATTTATTTATTTACTGGGGGGAACAGTGGAACGGGCCTGTCTGACCCTCTGAGTCATGGTGCCCAACAACCCAGGCCTATTCACGGGACAATATATGGTGACCAATTAACCTACTGACCGTGGACTGTGGGAGGAAACCTGTGCACACGTGGGAAGGAACATACCAGGATGGTACAAGATGGAACTTGGAACTCCGACAGTCCCAGCATCACGCTAACTGCTTCACTACTGTTGCTGCCCTTAAAAATCTTACAGTTTTAAATTTCAAGACTTTAGATTACACAGCTAATGTGTTGTACCAAGCACTCCCCTTCCTCTAGCAGTGGGGCATTGGAACATTCTGGAATGTCCTGATGCAGCTTTACAAATGTCTGTTGCTGCTTCATAAACGTACAATTTCCAACAAACCCTGCACACCCTAATTACAATTGATTTTTCAGACTCATGGCAATTTTCTCACAAAATCTTCCAATCCGCATGGTCCAGTATTATGATTAATTCCCTTTTAAGCCAATAGAGCATTTGGTTGTCTGTTGCTCTCTGAAATGAATCCATTACAAGTCAAGCCTGCTGTCTTCAATCTGAACGGGTGTTACAAGAGAAAGACTGCTGCCTCCTATTCTATTTCTGCTATAGGTTTTGCACTTTGGGATAACAAAATGAGATGGTCTTACACAGCGAGTCGTAGGGTACTAACGAGGTGGGTCTTACACAGCGAGTCGTAGGGTACTAACGAGGTGGGTCTTACACAGCGAGTCGTAGGGTACTAACGAGGTGGGTCTTACACAGCGAGTCGTAGGGTACTAACGAGGTGAGTCTTACACAGCGAGTCGTAGGGTACTAACGAGGTGGGTCTTACACAGCGAGTCGTAGGGTACTAAGGAGTGCGGTAGAACAAAACGATCAGGGAATGCAGATCGATAATTCCTTGCAAGTGGGGCCACAGGTCATAGAGAGCTTTTGGCACATTGGCTTTCATATATCAGTGCATTGAGTACAGGAGTTGGGAAGTTACCTTGTAGTTGTATAAGACAATGGGGAGGTCTAATTTGGAGTATTGTGTGAAGTTCTGGTCACCTACCGACAGGAAAGATGTCAATAAGATTGAAAGAGTGCAGAGAAAATTCACAAGGATGTTGCTGAGGCTTGAGCGCCTGAGTTCTATGGAAAGTTGAATAGGTCAGGACTTTATTCCATGGATTGTAGGAAATTGGAGAGAGATTTGATAGACACATACAAAGTTATGAGGGGTTTAGATACGTAAATACGAGCAGACTTTTTCCACTGAGGTTGGGCAAGACTAGAACCAGAGGTCATGTAAAGGGTGAAAAGTGAAATATTCTTCACTCAGAGGGTGGTGCGAGTGTGGAATGAGCTGCCAGTGGAAGTGATAGATTTGGTTTAACTGTAACATTTAAAAGAGGTTTGGACAGGTGTATGGATGAGAGGGGTGGGGAACACTGTGGACTGGCTGCAGGTAGATGGGACGAGGTTGAATATCAATTCGGCATGGACAGAAGGTCTTGTTGCTCTGCTCTGACTGGTTATTGATAACGTCATAACTCCAGAATGATCCCTAACAAACCTTCATAAAATTTTACTGAAGGAGGCTGTGGATACTCCAGGCACTGAATAAATTAAATATGAACAGACAAACAAGGTTAAGGGATTTGGCTATGAAGGTGTTCTTGAGTAATGGGTTCAGCAGCTATCATGGTAGATACCAGAGCAACACTTAGGGGCCATATGCTCATTCCACCTCCAGTTGCTGATCTTTTTATGAAATTATGCTAAATGTCAGCAGTCCCCAGCTGCAGCAACATGTTCAATTTGTGCACTTATTTAAAGAAGGATATCAAGATGGTGAGGAAGGTGCAAACTTTGATAGTCTTCCTCACCGTCCACTACTCCCCCAGTTTGGTGTCAACTGCAAATTTGCTGATCCAGTTAACCACACTAACTTCCAGATCATTGATATAGACAACAAGCAACAACGGACCCAGCACCAATCCCTAGTCACAGGTCTCCAGTCAGATAAGCGACCGTCCACTATCACTCTCTGTCTTCACCCAACGTTGAATGCAATTGACTACTTCCTGAATGCCAAGTGACTGAACCTCCTATGCAGGACCTTGTCAGATGCCTTAATAAAGTCCATGTAGACAACATCCACTGCCCTGCCTTCATCAGCTTCCCTGGTAGCCTCCTTGAGAAACACTAAAAGATTGGTTAGATATGACTCAACATGCAGAAAAACCACATTGACTATTCTTAATCAGTCCCAAATACGATCCAAAGACTTTACTACACACTACTGACATCAGACTCACCAGCCTATAATTACCCAGTTTATTTTTAGAGTCTTTCTTGAGCAACATTAGCTATCCTCCGGTCTTCAGGAAATAAAAATGGCACCTCCCAGCTTCTTACTCATCCCAGCACTCCCACTCACCTCCTAGCTGGTAATCCTTCCCTCCCCCCACCTTCTTATTCTGGCATCTGCCCCATTCCTTTCCAGGCTCGATGAAGAGCCCTGGCTAAAAACATCGACTGTTTACTCTTTTCCATGTGTGCTGCCTAGCCTGCTGAGTTCCTCTGCCAATACCTTAGATTTCCAGCATCTGCAGATTTTTTTCCAATTTCCAAACTAACTTCCAGCTGATACTTTGTGGCTTGTGAAACCAACCATTGTGACTCTGTCCCATTGAAATTACAGAGGGGAAGGCAAATGATGAACACGACATTGATGAATCTTCCTGCTGTGGGCACTTTGTTGAAGGTCTATCTCTGTCACTGGAAGCACATTTCAGCACTGAGCTGTTTAGTCACTTAAACTTCTGGTTAATTGTATGTTCATGGAGACATCCTTCAACACTGTAACAAAAGGGGTATATTCTGGATGTCTGGTGTTTGTACTTGGAGGCTTTTGGAACCAGTATTGAATATTCAAATGGGTTTTGCTAGTTGGGATCTGCTGCCATTGTAACTATGTAATTCTGTCAATTTATGTGACTATATTCCAAATATTAAGGTGAAGTAGGTGACCACAGCAATTGAAACAGTTGTTACCTGTTTATTTATTTATTTTTACGTAGCGGCAGAGCGAGAAACAAGTCCTTCTGGCCCTAAGAGCCATGTTGCCTAGCAACCCACATATTTTAACCCCAGTCTAATCACAGGATAACCTACTAACCGGTACGTCTTTGGTCTGTGGGAAGAAATTTATGCGTTCCAAGGGGAGAACGTACAAACTTACAGAGAACGCCGCAAATGACCTCTGAACCCCGATGCCCCCAAGCTGTAATAGCTTCGCACTAACTACTAACCTACCATGGTGCTTTGTGTCGAAGTATAAAACATTGTGTATGGAGAGTGAGATTGTCTCCTCTCTCTCTTTCCTATTAGTAAGGAATTTTCTTCCAGTACTTTTCCTAAATGGCTAACACCTTGATACTCAGTGCTTAATTGTGAACTTCGTTATTGTTCAGTCATTTACTCGAGTCTGACTCTTCATGACCTCATGGACCATTGGGTCCATGTGGCAAGATATGGTAGTAGATCGCCAGGCCTTTCTTCTGCACAGATTCTGCTGCTGCCCAGGTTGGGGCCCGGCTGGATTTGAACTCAGGACCATCTGCTTTGAAGTCCAGTGCTGATGCCACTACACCACCGACCGGCAACCATAAACTTATTGGAAGATAACTCGGGCTCAAGAATCCTCCTCTTCTGCTTCTTATGTCTTTGTGTTTAGACAATGTAAGGCAGGTAATATAGCACATTCCAGAGCCTAGTAGGTGCCAAATTAGATTATGAGAACACTCAGTCCTCTTTTATTGTCATTTCAAAATGCATACATGCATTAAGAAATGATACAATGTTTCTCTGGAGTGACATCACAGAAAACAGGACAAACCAAAGACTAGCACTGACAGAACCACATAATTATAACATATAGTTACAGCAGAGCAAAGCAATACCATAATTTGATGAAGAACAAACCATGGGCACAGTAAAAAAAATAGTCTGAAAAATCCCCGAGTCGATCAACTCCCGAGTCCCCAATAGCAGGCGGCAAAAGGGAGAAACTCCCTGCCATAAACCTCCAGGCACCGTCAACTTGCCGATGCCTTGGAAGCAGCCGACCACAGCTGACACTGAGTCCGTCCGTCCGAAAACTTCGAGCCTCCGATACAGCCTCCCAAGCGCCTTCGACCTAGCCCCGGCCGCTGAAACACGCAAAACCAAGGATTCGGGGCCTTCTGCTCCAGAGATTCTGGTTACCACACAGTAGCAGCGGCAGCAAAGCGGGCATTTCAGAAGTTTTCCAGATGTTCCTCCATACTCTCATGTCCGTCTCCATCAAATCAGAATTGTGCACGGTCCCCTACTTGACAGATTACCGATATTCATCACCCGAAAGGCAGCGCGGGCTGCCCTCACTCCGCCATCTTCTGCTCCCTTAAGCTACAGTCAAGTACTGACATTAATAGGATCCCTATACATAACCTCAGTAACCTCAGAATTGAAGGACGTCCCTTTAGGTAGAGATGAAGAGGAACTTTCTTTAGCCAGAGGGTGCTGAATCTGTGGGAATTCATTGCTCTTACTGATCAATGGGAATATTTAAAGTGGAGGTTGATAGGCATTTGCTCAGTAAGGGTGTCAAAAGCTATGGGGAGAAGGGAGGAGAATGGGGTTGAGGGGGAAAACAAATCAGCCATAATCAAATGGTGGAGCAGATTCGATGGGCCAAATGGACCAATTCTGCTCCTATATTTTATCATCAGTCACGGGCATTGACCTCACCAGCATCGAGAACTGGTGATGCCTCAGCAAACTGGCATCCATCGTTAAAGACCCCCATCGCCTAGGACATGCCCCCTCTCATTTCAACCATCAGGGAGGAGGTACACACTCAACGGTTCAGGAACAGCTTAGAAACACAGAAAACCTACAGCACAATACAGGCCCTTCAGCCCACAATGCTGTGCCAAACATGTACTTACTTTAGAAATTACCTAGGGTTACCCATAGCCCTCTATTTTTCTAAGCTCCATGTACCTGTCCAGGAGTCTCTTAAAAAACCCTATCGTTTCCACCTCCACCACCGTCGCCAGCAGCCCATTCCACGCACTCACCACTCTCTGCCTAAAAAAACTTACACCTAACATCCCCTCTGTACCTACTTCCAAACACCTTAAAACTGTGTCCTCTCGTGTTAGCCATTTCAGGCCTGGGAAAAGCCTCTGACTATCCACACGATCAATGCCTCTCATCATCTTCTACACCTCTATCAGGTCACCTCTCATCCTCTGTTGCTCCAAGGAGAAAAGGCCAAGTTCACTCAACCTGTTTTCATAAGGCATGCTCCCCAATCCAGGCAACGTCCTTGTAAATCTCCTCTGCACCCTTTCTATGGTTTCCACATCCTTCCTGCAGTGAGACGACCAGAACTGAGCACAGTACTCCAAGTGGGGTCTGACCAGGGTTCTATTTAGCTATAACATTACCTCTCGGCTCTTGAACTCAATCCCACAATTGATGAAGGTCAATGCACCGTATGCCTTCTTAACCGCAGGGTCAACCAGCGCAGCAGCTTTGAGTGTCCTATGGACTCAAACCCCAAGATCCCTCTGATCCTCCACACTGCCAAGAGTCTTACCATTAGTACTATATTCCGTCAACATATTTGACCTATCAAAATGAACCGTCTCACACTTACCTGGGTTGAACTCCATCTGCCACTTCTCAGCCCAGTTTTGCATCCTATCAATGTCCTGCTGTAACCTCTGACACCCCTCCACACTATCCACAACACCCCCAACCTTTGTGTCATCAGCAAATTTATTAACCCATCCCTCCACTTCCTCATCCAGGTCATTTAAAAAATTCATGAAGAGTAGGGGTCCCAGAGCAGATCACTGAGTCACACCACTGGTGACCAACCTCCAAGCAGAATATAACCCGTCTACAACCACTCTTTGCCTTCTGTGGGCAAGCCAGTTCTGAATTCACAGAACAACGTCCCCTTGGATCCCATGCCTCCTTATTTTCTCAATAAGCCTTGCATGGGGTACCTTACCAAATGCCTTGCTGCAATCCATATACACTACATCTACTGCTCTACCTTCATCAATGTGTTTAGTCACATCCTCAAAAAAATTCAATCAGGCTCGTGAAGCATGACCTGCCTTTGACAAAGCCATGCTAACTATTCCTAATCATATTATGCCTCTTCAAAAGTTCATAAATCCTGCCTCTCAGGATCTTCTCCATCAGCTTACCAACCACTGAAGTAAGACTCACTGGTCTATAATTCCCTGGGTTATCTCTACTCTCTTTCTTGAATAAGGGAACAACATCTGCAACCCTCTAATCCTCTGGAACCTCTCCCATCCCCACTGATGATGCAAAGATCATTGCCAGAGGATCAGCAATCTCCTCCCTTGCCTTCCACAGTAGCCTGGGGTATATCTCGTGCAGTTCCGGTGACTTATCCGACTTGATGCTTTCCAAAAGCTCCAGCACATCCTCTTTCTTAATGTCTATACGCTCAAGCATTTCAGTCTGCTGTGTCATCCCTACAATCGCCAAGGTCCTTTTCCGTAGTGAATACTAAAGCAAAGTACTCATTAAGTACCTCCACTGCCTCCTCTGGTTCCGTACACACTTTTCCACTGTCACACTTGATTGGTCCTTTTCTCTCACGTCTTATCCTTTTGCTCTTCACATACTTGTAGAATGCCTTGGGGTTTTCCTTAATCTTGTCCGCCAAGGCCTTCTCGTGGCCAATTCTGGCTCTCCTAATTTAATTCTTAAGCTCCTTCCTGCTAGCCTTATAATCTTCTAGATCTCTATCATTACCTAGACTTTTGAACTTTTCGTAAGCTTTTCTTTTCTTCTTACTAGATTTACAACAGCCTTTGTACACCACGATTCCTGTAGCCTACCATCCTTTCCATGTCTCATTGGAACGTACCAATGCAGAACCCCACACAAATATCCCCTGAGCATTTGCCACATTTCTACCGTACCTTTCCCTGAGAACATCTGTTCCCAATTTATGCTTCCAAGTTCTTGCCTGATAGCCTCATATTTCCCCTTACTCTAATTAAACATTTCCCTCACTTGTCTGTACCTATCCCTCTCCAATGCTATGGTAAAGGAGATAGAATTGTGATCACTATCTCCAAAATGCTCTCCCACTGAGAGATCTGATACCCGACCTGGTTCATTTCCCAATACCAGATCAAGTACAGCCTCTCCTCTTGTAGGCTTATCTACATATTGTGTCAAGAAACCTTCCTGAACACACCTAACAAACTCCACCCCATCTAAACCCCTCGCTCTAGGGACATGCCAATCGATATTTGGGAAATTAAAATCTCCCACCACGACAACTCTGTTATTATTACACCTTTCCAGAATCTGTCTCCCTATCTGCACCTTGATGTCCCTGTTACTATTGGGTGGTCTATATACTCCTTGCATTAAAATAGACACATCACAAGCCATCGGTCTGAGCACGTCCCTTCTCTATCACCTGTGACTACCTGCCTGTAGCTCCTATCTATCACCTCCTCACTTTCCCTGACCAGACGAAGTTCATCGAGCTGCATCTCCAGTTTCCTATCATGGTCCCTAAGGAGCTGCAGCTTGACGCACCTGGGCAGATGTGCCCGTCCGGGAGGCTGGGAGTCTCCAGGACTTCCCACATCTGAAACCGAGCACACAACACTGGCCTCACACATTCTTCCTGTCTGTATTCTACACAGATAACCTCCCTTGTCTCCATCCTTTATCACTGAAGCCCCGTTGAGCCAAAGCCTTCCTACTCTGTCTCCTGCTCCTCTATCGCTCACTCTATAAGGCCTTTCTCCTTTTAAACTCTTCTCGATGTTCTCACTAGCTGACGTCAATGCGCTTGCGCGGTCGTGCCCTGATCGAACCGCTGAATAAAATAACTGTCTCCTTTTAAACTCTTCTCACTTTTAATAGTCACAACATCATAGCTCCGAGTACTGATCCATGCTATAAGCTCATCCGCTTTGTTCGTGATGCTTCTTGCATTAAAATAGACACATCTCAACCACCATTCTGAGCGCATCCCTTCTTTATCACCTGCCTGTCCTCCCTCTCACACTGCCTACAAGCTTTCTCTATTTGTGAGCTAACCACCTCTTCCCCAGTCTCTTCAGTTCGATTCCCAACCCCAGCAATTCTAGATTAAACTCTCCCCAATAGCCTTAGCAAACCTCCCCGCCAGGATATTGGTTCCCCTGGGATTCAAGTCCAACCCATCCTGTTTGTACAGGTCACAACTGCCCCAAAAGAGGTCCCAATGATCCAGAAATCTGAATCCCTGTCCCCTGCTCCAATCCGTCAGCCACGCATTTATCCTCCACCTCATTCTATTCCTACACTCACTGTCGCGTGGCACAGGCAGTAATCCTGAGATTACTACCTTTGAGGTCCTGCTTCTCAGCTTCTTTCCTAACCCCCTTTAGTCTGTTTTCAGGACCTCCTCCCTTTTCCTACTTACGTCGTTGGTACCAATATGTACCACGACCTCTGGCTGTTCACCTTCCCACTTCAGGATATCATAGACGCGATCAGAAACGTCCCGGACCCTGGCACCTGGGAGGCAAACTACCATCGGTGTTTCTTTCCTGCGTCCACTATCACTGCTGCCATCCTCTTCCTTTCCCTACCCTCCTGAGCCACAGGGCCAGACTCTGTGCCAGAGGAATGGCCACTGTTGCTTCCCCCAGGCAGGCTGTCCCCCCCAACAGTGCTCAAACAGGAATACTTATTGTTAAGGGGAGACAGCCACAGGGGTGCTCTCTAGTATCTGACTTCCCTCGCCTGACTTACCCACTTATCTGTCTGCCTAGGCCCTGGTGTGACAGCTAAGCTTCTTCCCCTCTGCCATCAGATTTCTGAATGGACAATGAATCCATGAACACTCACTCATTCGGACATGGTGTGGACACGGTGGAGGATTACAAATACCTGGGGATACGAATTGACAATAAACTGGACTGGTCAAAGAACACTGAGGCTGTCTACAAGAAGGGTCAGAGCCGACTCTATTTCCTGAGGAGACTGAGGTCCTTTAACATCTGCCGGACGATGCTAAGGATGTTCTACAAGTCTGTGGTGGCCAGTGCGATCATGTTTGCTGTTGTGTGCTGGGGCAGCAGGCTGAGGGTAGCAGACACCAACAGAATCAACAAACTCATTCGTGAGGCCAGTGATATTGTGGGGATGGAACTGGACTCTCTCACGGTGGTGTCTGAAAAGAGGATGCTGTCCAAGTTGCATGCCATCTTGGACAATGTCTCCCATCCACTACATAATGTACTGGGTGGGCACAGGAGTACATTCAGCCAGAGACTCATTCCACCGAGATGCAGCACAGAGCATCATAGGAAGTCATTCCTGCCTGTGGCCATCAAACTTTACAACTCCTCCCTTGGAGGGTCAGACACCCTGAGCCAATAGGCTGGTCCTGGACTTATTTCCTGGGATAAATTACATATTATTATTTAACTATTTATGGTTTTATTACTATTTATTATTTATGGTGCAACTGTAACAAAAACCAATCTCCCCCGGGATCAATAAAGTATGACTATGACTATTTTTATTTACATTTTACTTTCTTTGATTTCTTATTGCACTACCTGTTTATTTTTAAATATATTTTTATTGTAATTTATAGTTTTTATATTATTGTATTATTATTTTATTTTTACCTTATTATGCCTTCCAATGTACTGCTGCCACAAAACAACAAATTTCACGACAAATGTCCAGTGACATTGAATCTGATTCGGAAGATCGACATTTCGGTTCAGGAGCTTGCCTTGGGTGTGAGAGTGAAGAGGGAGGATAGACAGGAGCTGGCTTGTGATTGGTGGAATCAGTGGAGATGAGAGGTGATGGGCAGATGGAGATGTGGGTGGGAGAGGGGAGGGGAAGATAGACAGGAGTTGGCTTGTGATTGGTGGAATCAGGTGAGATGAGAGATGATGGGCAGATGGAGCTGTGGCGGGGGAGGGAAAGATAGGAGCTGGTGTGTGATTGGTGGAATCAGGGGAGATGAGAGGTGATGGGCAGATGGAGCTGTGGGGGGAGAAGGGAGGGGAAGATAGACAGGAGCTGGTGTGTGATTGGTGGAATCAGGGGAGATGAGAGGTGATGGGCAGATGGAGGGGAAGATAGACAGGAGTTGGCTTGTGATTGGTGGAATCAGGAGAGATGAGAGATGATGGGCAGATGGAGCTGTGTGGGGGGGGGGAGGGGAAGATAGACAGGAGCTGGCTTGTGATTGGTGGAATCAGTGGAGATGAGAAGTGATGGGCAGATGGAGCTGTGGGTGGGAGAGGGGAGGGGAAGATAGACAGGAGCTGGCTTGTGATTGGTGGAATCAGTGGAGATGAGAGGTGATGGGCAGATGGAGCTGTGGCGGGGGGAGGGAAAGATAGGAGCTGGTGTGTGATTGGTGGAATCAGGGGAGATGAGAGGTGATGGGCAGATGGAGGGGAAGATAGACAGGAGTTGGCTTGTGATTGGTGGAATCAGGAGAGATGAGAGATGATGGGCAGATGGAGCTGTGTGGGGAGGGGGGAGGTAGAGATGGAGGCTGAGAAGTGATGTGGAGCTTCCCTTAAGTGAGGGACGATGGGCAGATGAAACCAGGTGTGGAAGGGGAGAGTTTGAAGAGGTGGAGGCCAATAAGAAAAAAGGAACAGAAAATGGAGCCGTGTAGTCGGAGGGAAGGTGGGAGGCAGAGACTGGGGTTAGAAGGTGAAAAGTGGAACAACGCATACAAAGTGCTGGAGGAACTCAGCAGGTCAGTCAACATCTGTGGAAATGGATATTTTCAACATTTTGAGCCATGATTCTTCACCATGACTGGAAAGGAAGGGGACAGATGTCAGAATAAGATTTTGGCGGGGGTGGAGGGGAAGGAGCACAGGCCAGGAGGTGGTAGGTGAAGCCAGGTGGGTGGAGGATGGGGGATGAAGTAAGAAGCTGGGAGGTGAGAGGTGGAAAAGGTAAAGGGCTGGAACTGATAGGAGATGAGAGTGGACCATGGGAGAAGGGGAAGGTGGAGGGCACCCAGAGGGAGGAGAAGAAGTAAGAGGCCAGAATGGGGAATCGAAGAAGAGGGAAGGAGTGAAGGAAGGGGACAAAAATTACTGGAAAGGAGAAATTGATAATCATACACCAGGTTGGAGCCGATCGAAACAGAATGGGAGGTGAGGCTCCTCCAACCCAACAGTGGCCTCATCGTGACAAAACAGGAGGCCGTGGACCAACTTGCTGGAACAGAAATGGGGAGAGAAATTAAAATGGTTGGCCATCTGGAAATTCCGTTTCAGCAGATGGAGTGGAGGTGCTCGACAACGTGATTCCCCCCATTTACCTCAGGTCTCACCAGTGTAGAGGAGGCCACATCGGGGGTCACTGGACATAGTAGACAAGCCCCAACAGATTCACGGGTGAAGTGTTGCCTCGCCTGGAAGGACTGTTTGGGGCCTGAGATATCAACTTCCATAAATGGTACTTTGTGGCTTTGTGCAACCAAAGATTGGGTGTGGAGCATTCTGATTCTGTTCCAGTGAAGCTACATGGGGGAGGACGATCGATGAATGTTCCTGCTATTTGCACTTTGTAAAACTCTATCTCTGCCAGTTCCGGACAGAGCTCTTTTGTTACTTAAACTTCTGATTAGCAGCTGCATATTTGTGGCTCCATCTTTCGACACTAACAACAGGAGTATGTTTTGGGTGTCTGGCCCTTAGAACAGACATCAGTATTGAATATTCAAATGGGTTTTGCTAGTTGGGATCTGCTGCCATTGTAAATATGTAATTCTGTCAATTTACCTGACTACGTTCAAGATGCTAAAGTCAAGTTGGCGATCATAGCAATTGAAACTGTAGTTAATCGTTTATTGTTACCTTTGTGTTGAAGAAGTATAAAATATCATGGAACACACACATGAAATGCTGGAGGAACTCAGCCAGCCCGGCAGCATCTATGGAAAAGAGTACAGTCGACGTTTCGGGCCCAGATCCTTCAGCAGAATTTTCTCTTGTTTATAAAATGTCATGTCAGGAGTGGGAGATTCTTTTCGATTTGTCCTCTCCTGGAGGTTTGTTGTGTGAATAAAGTCTTTTATTTTTCCCCCCAAGTTACACCTCCCACGTGGCTCAGTTTTAGTCAGTCCCAACAGGGATGGGGAAGGAAAGACTTGGCAAAGGAAATCCAGATGGATCGGTGTGTGGGTGTTGGCCAGAAGGAACCAGGTGGGGAGGGTGACAATCACAAACAAGGGAAGATCTGCAGATGCTGGAAATCCAAGCAACACACACAAAGTTTTCATTTTAAAAATCTTTTTTATTAATTATTATTAAAGATCAACAAAAAATACATTAAGGTAATCAAGTCAATATGTCAATATGTACAATAAAGAAATAAATTACCAAATAACTGATTGACAAAGCTAAGCAATATATCAATAATAATAAGAAAAAAATAAAGTGTTAAGAATATTTTTTTGAAAGAAATAAAGGAAAAAAAGAACCCCTACTAACTAAAACAAAAAAAACCCTACTAACTAAAACAAAAAAAAATCCTACTAACTAAAAAAAAACAAAAAAAAAACCCCATTGGGAGCACGACCCCGGAGCTATACGCCATGCAAGCTTCCATTAAAAAAAACATCAATCCGCCAACTCAAATCCATTTAAACAAAAATCAGAAGGAAACCATCTTAATTAACTCAAATCAGATGATAGTAGCAGGCAAATGAACCCCACCTTTTCTCAAAATCAAATCGAGGATCAAAAGTTCGACCTGATTTTCTTCAAACTAAGACATAACACCACCTGAGAGAACCATTGTATCAAAGTGGGAGCAGAGGCATCTTTCCATTTCAATAAAATAGCCCTCCTGGCCAATAATGTAACAAATGCAACACACACAAAACGCTGGAGTAACTCAGCAGGCCAGGTAGCATCTATGGAAAAGAGTACAGTCAACATTTCAGGCCGAGACCCTTCATCGGGGGGTGACAAATCTAGGTAACGGAGGTGGTAGTGGGGGGCGGTGTGAGATAGAAAGAGTGAACGAAGAGAGAGAGAAAACCTAGGTGGACAGGTAAGTCTGGGAAAGTAATACTGCGGGGTGTGAGTTACCTCCCTCAGATTTCTGGAGAGCATTCAGCCCTCTTCTCATTGCTACCATCAAGGAGGAGGTACCTGAGCCTGAGGACACACACTCAGTGTTTCAGGAACAGCTTCTCTCCTCTGCCATCAGATTTCTGAATGGACGATGAACCCATGAACACTTTCTCAGTATTCTTCCCCACTCTGTTTGCGTACTTATTTAATTTAATATTTTAGATATATACTTACCATCATTTATAGCTTTTTTTATTAGTATAATACCCTGGGGAAGATTTCTACTTCAATGCTGTGAAGTAGTTTTATTTCAGCAGTTTTCTGTAAGAGCAGTGTGTCTTGCTGGTAAGACTGTTTTGGCTTCGGCTAAACATAAGGAGCCATGTTGTCCAACTTGGGAATGTGGTATCAGCCAATCCGGATTGTCTTGTTACATGTAACTTTCTGCCTAGTGGAACATCAGGGAGTGCTGGACGGGAACAGATTTCTGAAGGGCAGTAGTCTGGTTTGGGTTTTTTTAGGTGGGAGCTGCAGGGTGGGGGACAAGGTAAGGTGCTGCAGGATGCTGTTTGAAGGTGAGCCCCCTTTGGAAGAAGTGCTTTGTGCAGATGAATCTCTCCAAGGAGGAAGGGCCAATACTCTGGTGAGAGCCAGTTCAGTTAAGATGGTCTTCAAGGGAGGTTCAAACTGTGGTAGGTGCCTTCATGCAGACCATGGGGTAGGTACATGAGTAAAGTGATAAACCGGACTACTCCAGAAATGAGCTCCAATGTTTATGTGCACATTTAGACTGGTTTAACAATAATGGGCCCTTTTATTTCTTTTCTTTTCTATTAATTGTTTAATAAAGTTGAAAATTGGTAAATATACTCTTTATAATTTAATGCTGGTGTACGATCTGTCATTCCTTGCTGACCAATAATTGTGTGTGAGCCGTATTTACACAGCATTCAGTACAATCAATGTTCCTTAATCAGAACGTCCCAACTTTCTTCCAGCACTTTGTGTGTGTTGCTTGGATTTCCAGCACCTATAGATTTTCTCTTGACTGTTGTGATCCCAACTTTCCTGTTTGGTGGAACCCTAATCATACTGACGCTAGACGTGTACTGCTTGTGAAAGGTGGCGTTCTCACCGATGAGTCATGTGGCTGTTAGCGGAGTTGGCTAACGGGCCAAGTTTGTGTTCGAGCCCGGTGAGAGGGTTACATTTGTATATATTCAAATGTACTGCTGCTCAAAAACAATAAACTTTATGATATATACTGGTGATATTAAACCTGATTCAGATTCAGAAAGGATTTAATTACTGGTTAAGTTTTGCACTGCATCATACACTGAATGACCTGTTCCTGAGCCGTACTCTTCTATGTTCACGGTGGTGTAGTGGTTAGCCCAAGGCTTTACGGTTTGGGCGACCCGGGTTCGATTCCCACTCCTGCCTGTAAGGAGTTTGTACGTTCTCCCTGTGACCCAATGGGTTTTTTCCGGGTGCTCCGGTTTCCAAAGATGGCCGGTTGGTGGGTAATTGGTCACTGTAAATTGTCCCGTGATTAGGCTAGGGTTAGATTGGGCGATTGGTGGGCAGTGAGGCTCGAAGACCTGGAAGGGCCTATTCTGTGCTGTAGCTCAATAAATAAACAATTAATTCAAGCTTAGTGGAGGAATTTACAAACTAAAGACACAACGACTAAACAGAGCCACCACTTGCCCTTGTCCACACTGCAACACAATATGCGGGTCCCAGATCGGCCTCTACAGCCTCCTGAGGACCCACCAACAGACAACCCCTTAGGAGAACGTCACACTCGCACTACCAATGAAGGAATGGTTATTGCATTTCCAAGTCAGGGTGCATTTGTTATCCTTGCCTTTCTCATTGATGGAGGTCATGGGTAACTTCACCCATAGAGATAACTTCACTTGTGAAGAGTTTATTGGCTGTTAAACTATTTGAACCAGATCGAGATATGAATGGCAGTCCACAATACATTCCTTTTCATATTTCCACACAGCGTCGGCCACAGATGATGGGCTTTGTTTCGCTCCAAGTGCATGGCAGGGAAAAATGTTCTGATGCAGGGTTCCAACACGAATCGTCAACAATTCCATCCCTTCAGACGCAGACGCTGCTCGGTTGGCCGAGTTCCAGCAACAGGCTGGTGCTGCCCATCTTGGCATCTGCCACCCCCGGTGTCACTCGGTACAGTTCAGTCAGTCACAGGATCAGGCCCTTTCATTTCATGCCCCAAAGGTGGCCTTTGGAAACAGCCCTGATGCTTCGTTGCACACTCTGCTCTTTTTCTTGTGATTCCCCTTTTTGAAGCCTAACTCCAATTCCTTTCTAAAATTATTCCTGCAATCACCTGCAAGATTCATTAAATATGTTTTTATCTTCTAATCCTTTCTATTCCCGTGTTTAACATCACACCCCTGCCTTTGTACTTACTTAACGCCCGTTACACCGCTGGCGTTTCAGGCAGTAATGGAGGTCCTCCATCTCTGGTGGTGTTCAGGGCTTCCTTCATCATGTCAGTAGCTTCCTCTCGGTTTTCACTACAGTCAGCCATGTAAGCCCTGGGTGGAGGCTCGGGAATACTGTCGCACTCGGATGTAGAAGGATTCCCCATTGCTGTTCCCATAACAATTTTGTTTGACCAGTCAGGGTTGTTGGCCCCGATCCTGAAACCCTGAACCTGGAGAACCGGTGGACCACTCTTAGTGCGGCCTCTACCCTTTGACCTGTCCACCATGGGTGACCCTACCAAGGGCCAAAACGTAAAGCCCTGACCCCAGCCAGCATAGCTCTCCAGGTCATTGAGGCACACCAGCTTCCAAACCCTATGACAAGATTGTGGTCCTCTTGGAGATGCTGCCTTTGTACCTCAGCTTTTTTCTGTGTGTGAACTTCATCAGTGCACACAGAGCTGCAAACAATATTTACACTCTGGCTATCTGCAGATATTGATGGGGGATCTCATTATAACCTACCCAATATCGAAAGGCCTACACAGAGTGCACGTGGAGAGGATGTTTCCTACAGTGCGAGAGTCCAGGTTTTAGGAATTGTAGAGGAGCTTTGCCCCAAAGTGGAGCAGTGGAGATGATTTAGCAGTGCGTGATAACTTTAATAATAGATCGCAAAGTAGTAAGCCACGAGGAGCCAGAGGAAGGAGAGAACAGAAACCGAACACAAAGGGAAGCAAGGTAAACCTCAGGCAGGGAGATTGAAAGTGAGGAGCAACTGACAGGCCGGCTGGTTCGATGAGTGAACAGGGTCTGTGGGGTTAAATAGGCTGCAGGTGGTGAGGCCGGAGTGAACGGTAGGTGAATTCTGTTAGCTGGGTGGAGACAGGGCGGTGTCAATGAGAGCAGGCCTGACAATAGGACCAGGGGGCAAGGATGTCCCTTTAGAGTATTAGATTATTAGATTATGAGGACACGCAGTCCTCTTTTATTGTCATTTAGTAGTGCATGCATTAAGAAATGATACAATATTCCTCTGGTGTGATATCACAGAAACACAGGACAGACCAAGGCTGAAAAACTAACAAAACCACATAATTATAACATATAGTTACAACAGTGCAACAATACCATAACTTGATGAAGAACAGGCCATGGGCACAGTAAAAAGTTCAAAGTCTCTCGAAAGTCCCACATCTCACGCAGACGGGAGAAGGAAGAAAACTCTCCCTGCCATGCCCGACCACAGTCCGACTCTGAGTTGTCCGAAAACTTCGAGACTCCGATCAGCCCTCCGACACCGAGTACTGAGCACCATCTCTGCCGAACGCTTCGACCCCAGCCTCGGTCGCCAGCAGCAGGCAAAGCTGAGGATTTTGGGGCCTTCCCTCCAGAGATTCTCGATCGCACAGTAGCAGCGGCAGTGAACCGGGCATTTCAGAAATTTCTCCAGATGTTCCTCTGTGCTTCTCACGTCTGTTTCCATCAAATCAGAATTGTCCACGTCCCCTATTTAACAGATACGATATCATTTCACCGGAGAGCTGCGCGCGCTGCGTTGTGCCGCCATCTTCTCCTCCCGCCAACCAGGAACAGAGATGAGGAGGAATTTCTTTAACCAGAATGGGTGAATCTGTGGAATTTAATGCCAAAGACAGCTGTGGAGGCCAGGTCATTGAGTACATTTAAAGTGGAGGTTGAAAGGTTTTTATTTCTGTTGAGATACAGTGTGGAGAAGTCTCTTCCGACCTTTCAAGCTGTGCTGCCCAGCAATCCCCGATTTTAATCCTAGCCTAATCACAAGACAATTTACAATGACCAGTTAACCTAACAACCAGTACATCTTTGGACTTTAGGAGGAAACCCATGCGGTCACGGGGAGAATGTGAAAACTCTTTACTGGCAGCAGTGGGATTTGAACCCAGGTTGCCTGTACTATAAACCACGCTGCTAGCCACTGCGCTACTGTACCACCCATTAGTAAGGGTATGAAAGGGTACAGGAAGAAGGCAGAAGAGTGGGAAAATAAATCAGCATTGGTGGGATGGCAGAGCAGACTCGATGGGCTGAATGGTCTCATTCTGCTCCAGTGGGAATAGAAAATCTCTTTCAACGGCAATGAGCAGAATATCTGTTAAAATGAGACCTTACCTTAGTGTTTATGTCACGACACATCATAGTTCCAGTGAAAAATTGTTGTTAATCATTAAGTTGTTTAATTTTTAGATTCCTGTGAAGTGACTTGACATAATGCGACGTATTGATGGGAGTGTAACCAGGTGAACTGGTTTACAGATGGCGTGGCCGTGATGAAGAAATTAATCAAACATGAGCTTATTGCTCCTGGGATTTAAATGCTCGTGGTTCAGTGTGTCACTGCCTGGCACAGTCATACTCAGCAGAGAGGATCTAAATTCCTCACAACCACGGCTCCCGACTCCCGCACACAACCGAGTGAGGAGTGAACACGCTTCAAGTTGCAGGGTGGAGATTCCCTGTCACACAATACAGTATAGACTGTACTCCAACTTCCAGTGTCAGAATCAGGTTGAATATCACTGGCCTATGTCAGAAAATTTGTTGTTTTGTGGCAACACATAGTAATTTTAAAAGCTATAAATTACAAAAAGAAAAAAATATATAAAAAAATAAGTAGTGCAAAAAGAGAGGGAAAAATAAAAAGATTGAGGAGGTGTACACGGGTTCATTGTTCATTCACAAATCGGATGGAAGGGGGGAAGAAGCTGTTGCTAAAGTGTTGAGTGTGTGTCTTCAGGCTCCTGTACCTCCTCCCTGATGGTAGCAATGAGAAGAGGGCATGTCCTGGGTGATGGGGGCCCTCCATGATGGATGTGGCCTTTTTGAGGCGTTGCCTGTTGAAGATGCCCTCGATGCTGGGGAGGCTGGTTCCCAAAGTGGAGCTGGCAGAGTTTACAATCTCTGCAGCTTTTTCTGACCCTGTGCAGTGGCCTCTCCGTACCAGACGGTGTTGCAGCCGGTTAGAACGCTCCCCATGGTACATCAGTAGAAATTTGCGAGTGTCTTTGGCGACATACCAAAAAACCTACACAGCGTCCATATCTCTCCATTCTCTTCACGCTCATCTAAGAACTTTTTAAATGCCTCTATCATATTTGCCTCCAACCCTGCCCCTGGAATTGTGGTCCAGGCACCCACAGCTCTTTGAATAAAAAAAAGCTTTCCCCTCACATCGCCTTCCAACTCCCCCCGCTCACTTTAATGCAAACCCTGGTACTCTCTTCCCAGCAGCACGTTGAGATGGACTGCACTGGTTAAACAAGAGGGAAAGGAATGATTAAAGGTTAAAGATTAGCTTTATTTGTCACACGTACATCGAAACATCACAGCACGTAATGAAATGCACGGTTTGTGTCTACGACCAACACAGTCTGAGAATGCTGGTGTCAGCTCACAAGTGTCACCACGCTTCTGCCACCAACTTACTGACCCTAACCCTTATAGACAGTGGCAGGAATTAAACCCCGGTTGCCGATGCTGTAAAGCATACGCTAATGGATGCCACAATAACAGCGTGACACTATTACAGCTCGGGGCATTGGAGTTTGGAGTTCAATTCTGTCATCCTCTGTTAAGAGTCTGTACGTTCCTCCCCATGAAACGTATGGGTTTCCTGCCACAGCCCAAAGACATATGGGTCAGTAGGTTAATTGGTCATTGTAACCTCTGCCATAGTTGGATGCATCAGCAAGGGAGATGAGGCTGAGTACAGGGCTACGGTAGGAAACTTTGTCACATGGTGTGAGTAGAATTATCTGCAGCTTAATGTGAAAAAGACTAAGGAGCTGGTGGTAGACCTGAGGAGAGCTAAGGTACCGGTGACCCCTGTTTCCATCCAGGGGGTCAGTGTGGACATGGTGGAGGATTACAAATACCTGGGGATACGAATTGACAATAAACTGGACTGGTCAAAGAACACTGAGGCTGTCTACAAGAAGGGTCAGAGCTGTCTCTATTTCCTGAGGAGACTGAGGTCCTTTAACATCTGCCGGACGATGCTGAAGATGTTCTACAAGTCTGTGCTGGCCAGTGCGATCATGTTTGCTGTTGTGTGCTGGGGCAGCAGGCTGAGGGTAGCAGACACCAACAGAATCAACAAACTCATTCGTAAGGCCAGTGATATTGTGGGGATGGAACTGGACTCTCTGACGGTGGTGGCTGAAAAGAGGATGCTGTCCAAGTTGCATGCCATCTTGGACAATGTCTCCCATCGACGACATAATGTACTGGTTGGGCACAGGAGTACATTCAGCCAGAGACTCATTCCACCGAGATGCAACACAGAGCGTCATAGGAAGTCATTCCTGCCTGTGGCCATCAAACTTTACAACTCCTCCCTTGGAGGGTCAGACAGCCTGTGCCGATAGGCTGGTCATGGACTTATTTCATAATTTACTGGAATAATTTACATATTACTATTTAACTATTTATGGCTCTATTACTATTTATTATTTATGGTGCAACTGTAATGAAAACCAATTCCCCCCCGGGATCAATAAAGTATGACTATGACTGTGACTATGACTAAATTGTCCCGTGTCCCATGACTAGGCTAGGATTAAATTTTGGATTGGTGGCGGTGTGGTTTGAAGAGCCAAAATGGCCTATTCAGCATAAATAAATAAAAGCCTCTACTTTACTGGCCTGAGTGATAAATGCTTGCCTTTCCAGCAACACATAAACCCTATGACTTTAAAAAGAACCTCCAAGAGGACCACACACTTTGTCGTGGTTTGGAGGCTCGCGCGCTTCAATGACCCGGAGAGTTACGTTGGCTGGAGTCAAGTCTTTATGCTTTGGCTCTTGGTAGGGTCACCCATGCCCAACAGATAGAGGCTAGACTCAGAGTGGTCCACCAGTCCTCCAGGTTCAGGGCTAACAACCCTGACTGGTAAAGGCAATGAAGATTTCTTCTGCATCTGGCGCAATGTATTCCTGAGTCTCCACCTGGGACTTGCATGGTAGTGAAAACCGAGAGGAAGCTGCTGACTTGATGAACACTGCCAGAGGTGGGGGACCTTCATTGCTGCCCTAATCACCAGCGGCGAAACGGGCAGGAAGTAAATGGGTTCACAAGGAAGCTGGAAACACTAAAAATATCTGTTGGAGGACCTCAATGTGGCCAATTCCTTCCTTCCTCGGATGCTGCTCGACCTGCCGAGTTCCTCCAACAGATTGTTGTGTGCTCCTGATATCTCATCAGTTTCCAAAATGAAACTCTGAACATGCATAGTGAGTTTCAATATGTGGCAAAAAACCACAAGGAGGTTTATAGTGAGGTAAATATCGACCAGTACAAGGAACTCTGCCTTCTCTTTGAAGTAGGCCAGGGGTACTATTTGCATACATAAATCAGCAAGATGACGACAAAAATTCAAAGCAGGGCTTGCTATTTATCTGCATGTCACAGTCATGTTCAGAGTTTGTCACAGTTCTCACCAAGTTTAATGTCAAGGCAACAGTGTTTACCAAAGGAGTTGACAATGTTGAAGTTAAAATGGTAGAGCTTTGGCAGCAACTATATTTACCTCAGCCTCACAATCGCAACTTGCAACTATAGCTGCTATCACAGTGATGTCAACGGTGATTGCTGCCGTTCTGATATTATTGAGAATAGCTCCTATTCAAATTACAGTTTTATTGCCCTGATGCCAGCAGAGGTCCAGTTCTATTAATAGCTGGCTGTTCTTTTCATTTGGTTCAGCAATGTGTTGAAATTTCCTTCTGCGCGTCTTTCTACAGATGTACTGTGGAGGGCGTTCTGACAGGCTGCGTCAAAGTCTGCTGTGGGGGA
This sequence comes from Mobula hypostoma, assembly GCF_963921235.1. Taxonomy (NCBI): domain Eukaryota; kingdom Metazoa; phylum Chordata; class Chondrichthyes; order Myliobatiformes; family Myliobatidae; genus Mobula; species Mobula hypostoma. Next base: position 241,131,234 of record NC_086098.1, read on the forward strand.
GGTGGGGGTACAATTGGATCAAAGTAAGTTGCAGAAAGTTATAAAATTAGTCAGCCCCATCATGGTACCAGCCTCCATCGTATCCCAGATGTCTTCAAGGAGCGATGCCTCAGGAAGGCGGCATCTATTATCAAGGACCCCCGCCACCCAGGGCATGCCTTCTTATCATTCCTACCATCAGGAGGGAGATACAGGAGCCTAAAGGCACACACTCAGTGATTCAGGAACAGCTTCTTCCCCTCTGCCATCTGATTTCTGAATGGACATTGAACCCGTGAAGACTACCTCACTACTTAAAAAAAAATTTATTTCTGTTTTTTTGCACTACTATTTTAACTTAACTATTTAATATACACATATATATATATACTTACTGTAATTCAGTTTTTAAAAATATATTTATCATGTACTTACTCCTGCCATAAAGTTAACAGATAAACAGATTAAGAGATTAAGAGATTAACAGACTAACAGATAAAGTTTATTGCGTTCACTCTCCAGAAGTGGCTGCGTGACCTTGGCTTCACTAGAAGAGAGATCAAGTCAACCAGCAGGGCTGTAGCTGAGGCAGCAAAGACAGGATCAGCATGGGTGTGGACCAAGTATGTCCAGAGGGGCAGATAGTTAGACAGTGTATACACATCTTGCAAACCCTTCAGTAGTTGCATAGACACCTGAAGAGCAGACTGTCTGTTGGATGGAAGTGACCAACAACGCTGATAGAAGCAGATGCCAAGTTTTTAAGCTCACCAGTGGGAGTTGGTACTTTAGCACTGCTGACCCACCACCTCGAGGGAGTCTTGATCATAAGCGGGCCGAAACTCCTGAAGACAGGTGGCAGATCAACTGATGATCCCACTGGTGATAGCACAGGACAGTTAACATCTTAGTCCACGTGTATTTTGTAACAAATTTCACGCCAGTGATACTAAACCTCTGATTCTGACTCTGATGATCAATCTATGCATATAAGATATACTATACATTTATATGTATTGCTTTTTTAATTATTATCGTGTTCTTTATCTTTTGTGTGTGTTTTTTTGGGCTGCTTTGGATTCAGAGTAACAATTATTTTGTTCTCCTTTACAGGTGTGTACTGGAAATGACTTTAAACAATTCTGAATCTTGAAATTAAAATTCTTTCCATTAAAGCTACCTACTCTTTTATTGAACACTGGGATTCAGGTGCTTATTTTTCCTTCGACTTACGTAGGTACTGTTTATAGTCTAGGAACACCTTGCGTTTGTGCTCAATTGGCTACTGGAACTCCTGCTTGTTCTCGTTAACCAGTCCCAGTGTCTCCTAATGCTGTCTCTTCATTGGCACTAATTATGGCGAATGCCAGGTGATTATGACGAATGACATAATGATTTTTATTTAATTAATAACTTTATTTATTTAAGAAACAAAACAGTAACAGGCCCTCTGTCCAAATACATCCACGCTACCCAGTTACACCCATGTGACCAATTAACTCCTAACCCTTTGGACTGTGGGAGGAGACCAGAGCACCCGGAGGAAACCCACACAGTCAGAGGGAATTGAACCTGGGTCGCTCGTGCTGTGATAGTGTTACGCTAATGTTATGTAGAGCTGGAATTACAGTGGAATCAAGTTATTTGGGCCACCGGTTAATCAGGTCAGCCCCCTTAATTGAGACAAATCTCAAAGAACAAATCAGGGAAATAGCCAGGATTCCCTCCGTTTATTTGGGACACTATGCTGCTTAATTGGGACAGGACGCCATTGCCAAACAGTTGCCAATTAGCCTCAGTCGTGTGCAATTGTGTGCCCATTAGACGTTACGCCGGGCTTAGAGTGAGGTTTCAAATTGCATCAGTTGTTTGTGCTTGTGTTATGGTATTCATCTGGGTTGACGAAGGCTGATTCAAAAAGCAGTGATTTTTAAATAACAGTTCTTTATTTTGACTGAAAAAAATTTCAGACCCTTGCCAAGATGCAGAAGATCAATGAAGGTAATCCATTACCTCTACGAGGCATCTGCGTTGATTTTGTTCATTCACAGTCAATCACAACTACACGGCAGATGAATTCCTCTGTCAATAATTTTACAAACTAATACACAGTTTTATAGTACTGGTAGTGTTCTAACTTGTTCCATCTTTCATTTAAATATATAATTTGTCACTCAGTTAAATAGATTTTAATTTGTCTTTTTTATACTTTTTTTTTAACAATTTCTGTGACACTCCTCTTAATTGGGCCAAAATATACTGGTCCTGATGCGTCCCTATTAACTGGAATCCTACATCTATACTGTTGTAGCAGCAGTTCTGCGGAGTATAGCAGCAGGTGAAATTAATGCTGCTTCATGTTTTTTTGTAGATACCATAGTAAGTATCTGCCTTTACTTTGCTAAAAACTAGAGTAGGTTCAATAGGTTCCTTTTCAAAGAAAGGGGCTTCCCTTCCTCCACCACCAGTGCTGCTCTCAACCGCATCTCTTCCATTTCATGAGCGTCTGCTCTTACCCCATCCTCCCGCCACACGACCAGGGATAGGATTCCTCTTGTCCTCATCTACTACCCCACCAGCCTTTGCATCCAGCATATAGTTCTCCGAGACTTCCGCCACCTCCAGCTGGATCCCAGCACCAAACACATCTTTCCCTTCTTCTGCTTTCCACAGGGATCACTCCCTACCTGACTCCCTTGTCCATTCATCCCTCCCCACTGATCTCCCTCCTGGCACTTATCCTTGCAAGCGGAACAAGCCCCTGCCCCTACACCTCCTCCCTCACTACCATTCAGGGCCTCAAACAGTCCTTCCCGGTGAGGCGACATTTCACCCATGAGTCTGTTGGGGTCATATACTGCGTTCGGTGCTCCCGTTGTGGCCTCTTGTACATCAGTGATGCCCAACGTAGGTTGGGAGACCACCTTGCCCACTTTGCCCAGCGCCTACGCTCCGTCCGCCAGAGCAAGTGGGATCTCCCAGCGGCCACCCATTTTAATTCCACTTCCCATTCCCATTCCGACATGCCCATCCATGGCCTCTCCCACTGTCTTGATGAGGCCACACTTAGGCTGGAGGAACAACACTTTATATTCCATTTGGGTAGCCTCCAACCCGATGGCATGAACGTTGACTTCTCAAACTTCCAGTAATGCCCCCACCCTCCTTCACCATTTCCCATCCTCTTGTCCCTCTCTCACCTCATCTCCTGGCCCGCCCATTGCCTCCCCCCAGCCTTTTCTTTCTTCTATGGCCTCCTGTCTCCTTCGTCAATCAACTTCCTAGCTCGTTGTTTCATCCCTCCCCCTCCAAGTTTCAACTATCACCTGCATTTCTTTTCCCCTCCTCACCTTTTAAATCTACTGCTCATCTTTTTTTCTTCAGTCCCGCCGAGGGTTTCGGCGCGAAACATCGACTGTACTTTTTCCATAGATGCTGCCTGGCCTGCTGATTTCCTCCAGCATTTTGTGTGTGTCAGTGGGTACCTTTTCAGTTTGGAGTCATCGCGTTTGCCCGAGTGGAGCATTTTCTATGGGTTCTGAGAAACCTACGTCCTGGATTTAACTTCAGCAGAGTTTCTGTTGTCCCGTGGTCACCATTTACAGCCAGGATGACAGAGAGCAGCAAAAAACTGCAGATGCTGTAAATCTGAGATAAAGCCAGAAAAAACTAGAGATACTTAGCAGGTCTGCCGACATCTCAGTTTCAATTTCTCCTTTTGGCATTTATCCTCCCATCCCCGTTCCCTCTTCTATTCGCCACTCTGGCCTCTTACCTCTTCACCTCACCTGCCTATCACCTCTCCCTGATGCCTTTCCTCTTCCCCTTTCTCCCATGGTCCACATTCTTATCCAGTTCCTTCTTCTCCGCCCTTTGCCTTTTCAAGCTATCAGCTCCCGGCTTCTTACTTCATTCCTCCTTCTGCACCCTCCAGGTTTCACCTATCACCTTCCAGCTTGTCCTCCTTCTTTCCCCTCCCCCCCCCCACACTTTCATATTCCGGAATCTTCCCCCTTCCTTTCCAGTCCTGAAGAAGGGTCTCAGCCCAAAACGTTGACTGTTTATTCCCTTCCAGTGATGCTGCCTGACTTGCTGAGTTCCCCCAGCATTCTGTGTGTATTGCTAAAGACGGTTAATGTTTCTGATTGATCTTCCTATAAATCACCATCAGTGTCTTTCTCCACGGGTGCTCCCACCCCTGCTAAGTAGTTCCAGTATTTTCTGATTGCATTGTGGTTTAGCAGCTTACAGTGGAGTACGTGGGATTGTGAATGCTCCCTCTGAAATTCGGTGTACCAAAGGTGTGACATTGAGAGTTGCCTGACATTCATTACTGTTCTCTGTTTACTGTTTAATATGTAAACTATCACGCCAGCTAACATATCCGTCACAGACCCTGCCCAGTGCGTAATAGGGTCAGGCAAGGTTGCATTCTCACACCAACCTGCTTCCCAATATTGCTCGCTCCAACAATCTCTGCTCGAAAGAGGAACGAATCTACAGCACACACAGTGAACTGCTCGGCCTTCACCTGCTCGTAGAATCAGCCACCTCCGTCACGGGCACCAACCTCCCCGCCGTCGAGGGCACTTTCAATAGGCGATGCCTCAAAAAGGTGGCCTCCCTCATTGAGGACCCTCGCCACCCAGGACACGCCCCCTTCTCAATACCACCATTAGGAAGGAGGTACAGGAGCCTGAAGGTGCACATTTGATGTTTTCGGACCAACTTCTCCACCCCAGCCATCAGGTTTCTGAACGGCCCACAAACTCATGAACACTTCCTCACTATTTAGTTGCTGGTGAACGCAGCAGGCCAGGCAGCACCTCTCGGAAGAGGTAGAGTCGATGTTTCGGGCCGAGACCCTTCGTCAGGACCGTTCACCAGCAACTTTTGTGAGTGTTGCTTGGAATTCCAGCACCTGCAGATTTCTTCGTGCTCACTATTTAGTCCTTTTTTTGTATATTTTTAACTGTTTGTTGTGTTGTACTGCTGCAAGAAAATATTTTAAAGCATATGTCATGATAATAAACCTGTTCTGTTTCTCATTCTGAAACAAAAACACTCCAATTCAATATACCATATAAAGAATATGCCTGCATACATGCCGGACTGTAAAGGCTGGACCTGAACGATAACATGTGAGGGTAGACCATGCAACAAGCTTCCAAAGGATAAGGGTCTTTACCAGCCTGCTCCCAACCCAACAGTCCACAAGAGAACATGGATCACTTTCTGCGTCTACCCTGGCAGCCATTTCTTGGTGCTGGGGGGGCATTCCAGCACAGCTGAGAAAAACAGGCCTCAAGGCCCAGAACCTCAGACCCTGCACTGATCTCACGGTCCGTCCAGCTCCGAGTCAGAATCGGGTGGAATGTCACCGGCATGCGCCATGAAATTCCTTGTTTCACGGTAGCGGTACGTTGCAATGCCCGCGCAATGATGGCGGGCTCTTCGCTTGCAGAGATCAGAAGGGGCAAAGTCTCCAGGGCTGTAGGACTTTCCTTCCCGCCTGCGTTGTGAAGGTGTACAGTGAAGATCGGTGCGCGCGGACCCATTCCACTCTTTAGGCCAGGGGACGTTCCACAATGGCACCGCGAGCTCCGACGGCTGCAGCAGTTACAAATCTGTAGGTTGAGTACCGGAGTCTTCCTCCTTCTAGACAGATTGCCTGGTGAGGCTAACGAGTCCCATCTACCCAGGTTTGGAATCAGAGCTGTCCTTCTCCTAGACTGGCTACCAACCGAGACCGATGAGCCCAGCCTGCCCGCCCAGTTATACTGGACACTCCGTCATGCCATGACATCGCAAACTCAGTAAGAACAGGGACACCACGTGAAGGCGTTGTTATGGGCACAGTAGTGTAGGAGAGGCCATATGCGAGTGAGCCCTTGCATGGCGAGCCAAACAGAGGTTCTGTGGCGATCACTCCACCCGGAAAGGGAATTCGCCTCAACCCAATTCTCCATAACTCCCATAGCCACTGTTGTGCCTCTTTTGTAGCTGCATCAATATGTTGGGACCAGGATAGATCTTCAGAAGTTTTCGGATGACTCTGCCATAGTTGGATGCATCAGCAAGGGATATGAGGCTGAGTACAGGGCTACGGTAGGAAACTTTGTCACGTGGTGTGAGCAGAATTATCTGCAGCTTAATATGAAAAAGACTAAGGAGCTGGTGGTAGACCTGAGGAGAGCTAAGGCACCAGTGACCCCTGTTTCCATCCAGGGGATCAGGGTGGACATGGTGGAGGATTACAAATACCTGGGGATACGAATTGACAATAAACTGGACTGGTCAAAGAACACTGAGGCTGTCTACAAGAAGGGTCAGGAGACTGAGGTCCTTTAACATCTACCGGACGATGCTGAGGATGTTCTACGAGTCTGTGGTGGCCAGTGCGATCATGTTTGCTGTTGTGTGCTGGGGCAGCAGGCTGAGGGTAGCAGACACCAACAGAATCAACAAACTCATTCGTAAGGCCAGTGATGTTGTGGGGATGGAACTGGACTCTCTGACGGTGGTGTCTGAAAAGAGGATGCTGTCCAAGTTGCATGCCATCTTGGACAATGTCTCCCATCCACTACGTAATGTACTGGGTGGGCACAGGAGTACATTCAGCCAGAGACTCATTCCACCGAGATGCAGCACAGAGCGTCATAGGAAGTCATTCCTGCCTGTGGCCATCAAACTTTACAACTCCTCCCTTGGAGGGTCAGACACCCTGAGCCAATAGGCTGGTCCTGGACTTATTTCCTGACATAATTTACATATTACTATTTAACTATTTATGGTGTTATTACTATTTATTATTTATGGTGCAACTGTAATGAAAACCAATTTTCCCCGGGATCAGTAAAATATGACTATGACTCTGACACCCAGGAACTTGAAACTCATCATAAATCCCTTCCGCGGCCGTCTTTACAGCTTACATGACATTCTCTCTTCTGTGTAAACAGAAAATACGGCGTTATCTACTGTGATAAAGATGATCTTGGAACCCAATGAAAGAGAGATTAGGACGGCTTGTGAGTGGTCGGATTACGGGATACACCTGTACTGGCCACATCCGTGCACCAAAGGCAATGCAGCTGCCTTCCAGACAAAGCACAAGAGGGTTTTGCATTTGTCATCCCCTGACATGCTTGTGGATAAAGAAAGAAAGATTAGCCGTATTTGTCAATGTGGAGCGGAGTGCGAGTCTGAAAACCTGGCGGGAGCAGAGGACGTTGGGAATGGTGAGGGTGGAGCACCGCGCAAGGGGTGTGGGACAGGTGGCAGGGAAGGAGTGCCCGGAGCAGGGGGTGCCCCGGGGTCTAGACACACCCAGCCCTGAGGTACCAGGCAAGGTCATTTGATTCCAAACAATTGGTTTATTGGTCATTATAGAATGTCTCTCTGGTGCTTCCAACTCCCTCCCCTCTCCTTTCCCCTTTTCCCAGACATGATTCCCCTCTCCGCGTTCCCTTCCCACTCTCAGTCCACAATGGAGACCCGTATCAGAATCAGGTTTATCATCAGTCACATATGTCATGAAATTTGCTTTATTTTTGTGGCAGCAGTACAGAGCAAAACATAAAATCACTACAGTACTGTGCAAAGTCCTGTTAGGCATCCTCGCTATATATGCGTGCCTAAGACTCTACAGTACTCAGTACTCTACAACGAAACATACAGTGAAATGCGTCATTTGTGTCAAATCAATTCAGCCAGGATTGTGCTGGACCATGCTTCCGATGCCAACATAGCATGCCCACAACTCACTTACCCTGACCATGCCAACTTTGGAACGGGGGAGGGAAATGGGGCATCCAGAGGAAACCCGTGAGGTTTCGGTGGGGGGGGGGGGTGGGAACTGAACCCCGATCGGTGGTCGCTGTAAAGAAAGGTGTTGACCGCTACACCAGCATGTCGCCCCCTGCAGGTAATAAAGCGAAAATACGCCTTTACTGACCTGCAACATGGTAGCCATTGTCACAACACCTACTGGGTTGGGTTCGATACGGATGATCAGATGAAATTCTGACCCAGATGTTATCCGATAACCACACACTCATTGGCCACTTTATTAGGTACACCTGCTCGTTAATGCAAATATCTAATCAGCCAATCGGGTGGCAGCGACTCAATGCATAAAAGCATGCAGACATGGTCAAGAGGTCCAGTTGTTGTTCAGACCAAGCATCAGAACGGGGGAAAAAAATGTGATCTACTTGACTTTGACTGTTGGTGCCAGACCGGATGGTTTGAGTATCTCAGAAACTGCTGATCGCTGAGAATTTTCACACACAACAGTCTCTAGAGGTTACAGAGAACGGTGCGGAAAAAATAATCCGCAGAGCGGCAGTTCTGTGAGTAAAAACGCCTTGTTAATGAGAGAGGTCAGAGGAGAATGGCCAGACTGGTTCAAGCTACCAGGAAGGCGACAGTATCTCAAATAACAACAGTGGTGTGCAGAAGAGCATCTCTGAATGCACAACGTGTCGAACCATGAAATGGATGGGCCACACAGGGTTCCTCTCCTGTACCCACACCTGTGGCCACTGAGTGAATGATGTTATCAGATAGAATATTGTTATCCTATCTTTGGTTTTAAAGCCTAACAACTGGGCTATTGGTTTCTCTAAGGAAGGAGTAGCTGATTAGTTAAAATTCTGACAACAGTTCTTGGTACTAATTTGCCTCACATCGGTCAGGAAAGATTCATCTCTCGTCTCTCTTTAGTCCTCTCTTCTGGAGTAGTTGAGGATGTCTTGCTTGCATTCTGGTTTTGTGGGTTCTGAAGTGGCTATGATGCCGGCTGGTGGCGAAGTGGCTTCAGCGCTGGACTTCGGGGCGAGAAGTCCCGAGTTCGAATCCGGCCGGCTCCCTTGCACACTCTTCATCCGTGCCTGGGTTCAGTGTTGAGTTAACAACTCGACCTGGTTAAAAAAAAACCTGGAGGGGGATGGGCTCCGCCAGGTTTCAGATGCCCAAGGTAGAAGGAGATGAGTTATACAGCTCTTGTTACATGCACGTGCAGTTCAACTCTTTGAGTGAAAATGCAGAAAGTTTGAAGTTAATAACTGATCTCCTTCTACCTTAGGCCACAAACTTATAAATCACCCCTGCTGTGGACCACTTTCTGGAGATCCAAGATGCTGACTTCTACAAAGAAGTGATCCGTATGCTCCACGACCGCTGGACTAAGGAAAAATAAATGTGCTAGGTTTTCTAAAATTGACTCCTTCTACCTTAGGTCACGAACTTATCAATCACCCCTCGTACAGGTGTACCCCATACTGATGTTATACTGAAGGAGACTTTAAAATTTAACCTGAAGTGAATTTATTCTGAAAACCTCTAATGGCAAGAGCTTGGAGTAGTCTACTTCTAATCTGGTGTCAGGTTTGCTGGCTGCGTGTCTCTCCCGCCACAGATACTGGAGGTGTTAGCCTACAATGGGGGCATTAGGGGGGCTTCTTCTCCCAAGAACGTCTCAGTGTGATGTCTGCTGCTCGTTTTACTGATCAAAGCACTTCCATATCCACTAGCGTCAGCAGCCCGCCGCTGAGGTCAGCACAACATGATAGAACATAGAATAGTACAGCACAGTACAGACACTTCGGCCCACAATGTTGTGCCGACCCTCAAACCCTGCCTCCCATGTAAGCCCCCACCTTAAATTCCTCCATATACCTGTCTAGTAGTCTCTTAAACTTCACTAGTGTATCTGCCTCCACCACTGACTCAGGCAGTGCATTCCACGTACCAACCACTCTCTGAGTAAAAAACCTTCCTCTAATATCCCCCTTGAACTTCCCACCCCTTACCTTAAAGCCATGTCCTCTTGTAGTGAGCAGTAGTGTCCTGGGGAAGAGGCGCTAGCTATCCACTCTATCTATTCCTCTTATTATCTTGTACACCTCTGTCATGTCACCTCTCATCCTCCTTCTCTCCAAAGAGTAAAGCCCTAGCTCCCTTAATCTCTGATCATAATCCATACTCTCTAAACCAGGCAGCACCCTGGTAAATCTCCACTGTACCCTTTCCAATGCTTCCACATCCTTCCTATAGTGAGGTGACCAGAACTGGACACAGTACTCCAAGTGTGGCCTAACCAGAGTTTTATAGAGCTGCATCGTTACGTCGCGACTCTTAAACTCTATCCCTCGACTTATGAAAGCTAACACCCCATAAGCTTTCTTAACTACCCTATCCACCCATGAGGCAACTTTCAGGGATCTGTGGACATGTACCCCGAGATCCCTCTGCTCCTCCACACTACCAAGTATCCTGCCATTTACTTTGTACTCTGCCTTGGAGTTTATCCTTCCAAAGTGTACCACCTCACACTTCTCCGGGTTGAACTCCATCTGCCACTTCTCAGCCCACTTCTGCATCCTATCAATGTCTCTCTGCAATCTTCAACAATCCTCTACACTATCTACAACACCACCAACCTTTGTGTCATCTGCAAACTTGCCAACCCCCACATCCAGGTCGTTAATAAAAATCACGAAAAGTAGAGGTCCCAGAACAGATCCTTGTGGGACACCACTAGTCACAATCCTCCAATCTGAATGTACTCCCTCCACCACCACCCTCTGCCTTCTGCAGGCAAGCCAATTCTGAATCCACCTGGCCAAACTTCCCTGGATCCCATGCCTTCTAACTTTCTGAATAAGCCTACCGTGTGGAACCTTGTCAAATGCCTTACTAAAATCCATATAGATCACATCCACTGCACTACCCTCATCTATATGCCTTGTCACCTCCTCAAAGAACTCTATCAGGCTTGTTAGACAGGACCTGCCCTTCACAAAGCCATGCTGACTGTCCCTGATCAGACCATGATTCTCTAAATGCCTACAGATCCTATCTCTAAGAATCTTTTCCAACAGCTTTCCCACCACAGACGTAAGGCTCACTGGTCTATAATTACCCGGACTATCCCTACTACCTTTTTTGAACAAGGGAACAACATTCGCCTCCCTCCAATCCTCCGGTACCATTCCCGTGGACAACGAGGACATAAAGATCCTAGCCAGAGGCTCAGCAATCTCTTCTCTCACCTCGTGGAGCAGCCTGGGGAATATTCCGTCAGGCCCCGGGGACTTATCTGTCCTAATGTATTTTAACTACTCCAACACCTCCTCTCCCTTAATATCAACATGCTCCAGAACATCAACCTGACTCACATTGTCCTCACCATCATCAAGTTCCCTCTCATTGGTGAATACCGAAGAGAAGTATTCATTGGGGACCTCGCTCACTTCCACAGCCTCCAGGCACATCTTTCCACCTTTATCTCTAATCGGTCCTACCTTCACTCCTGTCATCCTTTTTTTCTTCACATAATTGAAGAATGCCTTGGGGTTTTCCTTTACCCTACTCGCCAAGGCCTTCTCATGCCCCTTCTGGCTCTTCTCAGCCCCTTCTTAAGCTCCTTTCTTGCAACCCTGTATTCCTCAATAGACCCATCTGATCCTTGCTTCCTAAACCTCATGTATGCTGCCTTCTTCCTCCTGACTAGATTTTCCACCTCACTTGTCACCCATGGGTCCTTCACCCTACCATTCTTTACCTTCCTCACCTGGACAAATTTATCCCTAATATCCCGCAAGAGATCTCTAAACATTGATGGGCCGAAGGGCTTGTACAGTACGATTGGGTTCCAAAAGGATCACAACCATTTCAACTAGTGAGTGTGAAGACACACACTCAGCGATTCAGGAACAGCTTCTTCCCCTCTGCCATCCGATTCCTGAATGGATATTGAACCCACGAACACTACCTCACTACTTTTTTATTTCTATTTTGCACTATTTATTTCATTTAACTTTTTTAATATACTGTAGTGTAATTTACTTTTTATGAATATGTGTGAGGGTTGGGTGAGTCCTGGGCTGGTCGTCCTGCTTACTTAAGGAAGGTGAAGCGTCTTCCGTAGCCTGTGAATGCGGAGCAGCGCATATTGACCAGACGGGGTGCACGGTGGAAACCCGCATCAAGGAACACGGGAGGGGTATGAGTTTGGGTTACCTGGAGAAATCGGCAGTAGCAGAACATTGCATTTGCAATGACCATAGGATTAACGTCAACAGCACAAAACCGCTGTGCCCTGCCAATGGCTTTTGGGACTACCTGGCGAAGGAAGCCTTTGAAATAAAAATAGAGACTAAGAATATTAAGAATGACAAAGGTCTCTCTCTAAGTAAGACCTGGGATTTGATTGTAAACAAGTTGGGACAGAGGAAATCTGATCGGATGATGATTAACCAACGGGGGGGACAGATGACGGGGGTATATATAGCATCAGGCTAGATATGTTCAGGCATCATCCCTGATGAAGGTGACAGAGTTTGTCATTAAAACCACGGTTAAAATGACACCTGTACCCCAACTGGAAGCACGAGAAGAGTCTATGTGAGAATTGGTTTGTCACCAAACACACTCACACCTACAGATGTACCATTCGAACTTGATGCATCACCGTCTGGTACGGAGAGGCCACTGCACGGGATCAGAAAAAGGCTGCAGAGATTGTAAACTCAGCCAGTTCCATCAGGGGCACCAGCCTGCCCAGCATCGAGGACGATGGCCCAAAAGAGGGGGCATTCATCATTCAGGACTCCCATCAGCTGGGACAAGCTGCTTGCAGGAGAAGGTACTCCAGCTGAGATTCGGTGTCCAGGAACAGCTTCTTCTCTGAAATCACATTTCGGAATCGACAATGAACCCAAGAACACTGCCTCAGTAGTATTTTTGCGACCTTTTTGCCTTGCTTACTTAATTTAATTACTTATACAGTATATATATACCTCATTGTAATCTGTAGTTTTTATTATTATGCATAACACTGTACTGCTGCCACAAAACGACAAATTTCACAACATATGCCGGTGAAATGAACCCGATTCTGGCTGTAGCAATGGAACAGGGAAATGGGACTGAGATTATGATCAGTCAGTGGTAAAACTACAAAGGCAAACAGCCAAGATGATGATCACATCCGGGGAGACCTTTCAAAATGTGCTGCCCTACCGTCTTCACCGCTGTTGACCTGACCGCGGCCTTCACTTTCCTCAGCCACTATCTCCTCCTCCGTCTCTCCTCTCTTTCTCCGGTTTGATCTCACCTGCTTCCATTCCGAAGCACCTCTTGCAGATGTGACCTGGGTCAGTAAGAGGCTTCTGCCAGGCACTTGAGCACGAAGCACAGGGCTGTGGATTTAATGCAGACAACTGGGATTAGTGTAGGTGGTTGGCATAGACGTGGTGTCTTCAAGTGCCTATTTCGATACCGTACTCCTGAACAAGTCTAAAGTTAAGACTTTTTCTTTACCCCGATAAAGCCAATTATGTTCTTTATCCTCTATATATCTCTGCAGTCCTTTCACTCCAGAAACTCCTTCGGCAGCTACTCTTCCATATACCATCTACTCTTTGTTTTCCCTTCCTCCTCCTCCTCCTCATCAGCATCATTACGTGCCGTGTCATATGACTGGGGTGATCGTGGTCTCTCGGCAAATTTTTCTACAGAAGTGGTTTGCCATTGTCTTCTTCTGGGCAGTGTCTTTACAAGTCGGGTGACCCCAGCCATTATCAATACCCTTTAGAGATTGTCCGCCTGGCATCTGTGGTCGCATAACCAGGACTTGTGATATGCACCAACTGCTCGTACGACCATCCACCACCTGCTCCCATGGCTTCACATGTCCCTGATCAGGGGGCCAGCAGGTGCTATACCTTGCCCAAGGGCGACCTGCAGACTAGAGAAGGGAAGGAGCTCCCTACATCTCCTTCGGTAGAGTCGTGCCTCCACCCGGCCACCTGTACCCTCAGCCCTCTTTTAAACCCTCTCTCTCTCTCCCACATTAAACTCAGCTCTCTAGTTTTGGACAACCCAACATGGGAAACAGCCCGTGGCTTTCTGCCCTATTGATGCTCCTCATAATTTTAGATACCTCTATCATGTTGCCTTTCGCCTCCACTGCTCTAGCAGCAGTGGTGCTTTCACTGTGAGTGGAGTGTGATGGTCTCCTAAGGGGTTGTCTATTGGTGGGTCCTCAGATGGCTGTAGAGGCCGATCGGGGATACACATATTCCGGTGCAGTGTGGGCAAGGGTAGGTGGTGGTTGTGGTTCGTGGTTGGGTTTTTGGTTGTTCAGTCTCTTTCACAGCTGCCACTTGTTCTCTGCGACACAGTGGAGTCGCTCTCTCGTATTGCAGCTCCCTCTTGGACAGATTTCCCCCAGGTGTCTCTATTGAGTGCAATGTCTTCCCAGTTTGTAGATGTGGTGTTGAGTTTCTCCAGGCTGATTTTGATGTTATCTTTGAAGTGTTTCCTTTTCTCACCAGGGGCTGACAGTCCGACCTTCGCCTGGGAGTAAAGGATCTGTCTGGGGAGATGTGAGTTAGGTATTCAATGACATGACCTATCCATTGGAGAAGGTGTTGCTTTATCACGGTGGAGATGTTGTTCATGTTGGCCTCCTCCAGTACACTGGTGAAACAGTCTCATCTTATTAAACTCAAACTTAAGCAAATTTGTGGATGACACCACGACTGGGGTGTAGTGAAGAGCGAGGAAGACTATCAGAGCTTGCCATGGGATCTGTTCCAGCTGGAAAAATGAGCTGAAAAATGGCAGACGGAATTTAGTGCAGACAAATGTGAGGTGTTGTGCTTTGGAAGGACCAGCCGGGGCAGGTCTTATGTGGACAACGGTAGGGCACTGAGGAGTGCAGTGGAACAAAGGGGTCTGGGAATACAGGTCCATAATTCCTTAAAAGGGGTGTTGCAGGACGATAGGATTGTAAAGAGAGCTTCTGGCACGTTGGCCTTCATAAATCAAAGTATTGAATACAGGATGTTGGATTTTATGTTGTAGCTGTGGAGGGTTTGAGTTATGAGGAGAGAGTGGATAGGCTGGGTCTTTTTTTTCCCTTGGAGTGACCCTGGAGGCTAAGAAGTGACTTTATAGAGATTCATAAGACTGTGAGGAGCAGAGGACATTACAGCACAGGAACAGGACCTTCAGCCAAGTGTTGTCCCAAACCAATTAAATTAGTAATCACGAGGAAATCTGCAGATGCTGGAATTTCAAACATCACATATAAAAATTGCTGGTGAACACAGCAGGCCAGGCAGCATCTCTAGGAAGAGGTACAGTCGAAGTTTCGGGCCGAGACCCTTCGTCAGGACTAACTGAAGGAAGAGTTAGTAAGGGATTTGAAAGTTGGAGGGGAAGGGGGAGATCCGAAATGATAGGAGAAGACAGGAGGGGGAGGGATGGAGCCAAGAGCTGGACAGGTGATTGGCAAAAGGGATACGAGAGGATCATGGGACAGGAGGCTCAGGGAGAAGGGAAAGGGGGAGGGGGGGAAAACCCAGAGGATGGGCAAGGGGTATAGTCAGAGGGACAGAGGGAGAAAAAGGAGAGAGAGAGAAAGAATGTGTGTATATAGAATACACACATTCTGAAAGAATACAGGACGTTGGGTTTTATGTTGTAGCTGTATAAGATGATGGCGAGGCCTAACTTGGAGTTTCGCGTGCAGTTCTGATCACAGGAAAGACATCAATAAGATTGGAAGAGTACGAAGAAAATTTACAAGCACAAGAGATTCTGCAGATGCTGGAAATCTGGAGTTACACACACACAACGCTGGAGGCACTCAACAGGTCGGGCAGCATCGATGGAGAGGAATACAGTGAAAACATTTCCGGCCGGGACCCCTCATCAGGACTGGAAATGAAGGGGGAAGAAACCAGAATAAGGAGGGGGTGGGGAGGGGAAGGAGTACAATCTGGAAGGTGATAGGTGAAGCAGGGTGAGGGGGAAGGTAGGTGGGGGGGATGTTGAGAAGCTGGGAGGTGACAGGTAGAAAAGGCGTTTGATATGAAAGGAGGTGGACCATGGGAAAACATTCTGGCTTCTTCCCCCTTCCTTTCCACTCCTGGTGAAGGGGAAAGGCTTTGAAGCACTGACTCTTTATTCCCCTCCATAGATGCTACCTGACCTGTTGAATTCCTCCAGAATTTTGTGTGTGAGAGAAAATTAACAAGGATGTTGCCAGGACTAGAGGACCCGAGTTACAGGGAAAGATTGAATTTGTTAGGACTTTATTCCCTAGATTGTAGAAGACTGAGGGGAGACTTGATAGAGGTATACAAAATTATGGGGGCTATAGATAGCGTAAGTGCAAATAAACTTATTCTACTGAGGTTGGGTGAGACTGAAACTAGAGGTTGTAGGTTAAAGGTGAAAGGAGAAAACTAGGGTTGCCAACTTTCTCACTCCCAAATAAGGGACAAAAGTAGCAGTCAAATACGACACTTGTGTTTACCCCATGAAAGACTACCATGACCGTGAAGCTTTGTGCGGGCACCTGTGTGCGCATGCGTGTACGTGCCAATTTTTCCCTACAAATCGGTTTTGGCTTAATCTTCCCGATTCTGATACACTGTACATACATTACTTCTACTTTATATAGGCTGTGTATTTATCATATCATACCTGCTTTTACTATATGTTAGTGTTATTTTAGGTTTTATGCGTTATTGGTATGATTTAGTAGGTTATTTTTTGGGTCTGGGAATGCTCAAAAATTTTTCCCATATAAATTAATGGTAATTGCTTCTTCGTTTTACGCCATTTCGGCTTATGAAGGGTTTCATAGGAACACTCTACCTTAGCGGGGGAAATACGGGACAAGGGCGGTCCCGTATGGGACAAACCAATTTAGCCCAATATACGGGATGTCCCAACTAATACGGGACAGTTGGCAACCCTACGGGGAACCTGAGGGGGAACTTCTTCACCCAGTGACTGGCACGGGTGTGAAACAAGCTGCCAGTGCAAGTGGGTTTGATTGCAATATTTAAAAGAAGTTGGGTAGGAATATAGATGGGAAGGGGTTGGAGTGCTATGGTCTTGGAGCAGGTCAGTAGGACTAGGCAGAATAATAGTTCAGCACAGACTAGGAAGGCCGAAGGGCCGGTTTCTGTGTGGTGGTGCTCTATGATACAACAGACATCCTTGCTGGTCTCATTACCAGATTGATTCCTTCATTTTATGATCATAAAAAGAAAGAGGAGAATGGTAAGAACTTTGCAGCAATATACTGTACACATATGGTTGTGGTCTTCTGCTGCTGTAGCCCAAGGTTCACGTGTTGTGCACTCAGAGACCCTCTTCTGCACACCACTGGTGTAACATGTGGTTATCTGAGTTACTCTCACCTTCCTGTCAGCTTGAACCAGTCTGGCCATTCTCCTCCGACCTCCCTCAATAACAAGGTGTTTCCACCCACAGAACTGCCGCTCACTGGATGTCTTTTGGTGGCGCGGAGGCGTGGTGGCTAACACAAGGCTTTATAGTACCAGCGACCCGGGTTCAATTCCCGCCGCTGCCTGTAAGGAGTTTGTACGCTCTCTCCGTGACCGCGTGGGTTTCCTCTGGGTGCTCTGGTTTCCTCCCACAGTCCAAAGGTCGGCAGGCTCATTGGTCATTGTAAATTTAGATTATGAAGACACGCAGTCCTCTTTTATTGTCATTTAGTAATGCATGCTTTAAGAAATGATACATTATTTCCTCCGGTGTGATATCACAAAACACAGGACAGACCAAGACTGAAAAAACTAACAAAACCACATAATTATAACATGTAGTTACAACAGTGCAACAATACCATAACTTGATGAAGAAGTCCATGAGCACAGTAAAAAGTTCAAAGTCTCTCAAATGTCCCACATCTCACGCAGACGGGAGAAGGAAGAAAAACTCTCCCTGCCATGCCGACCACAGTCCGACTCTGAATCATCCGAAAACTTCGAGCTCTGATCAGCTCTCCGACACCGAGTACTGAGCGCCATCTCTGTCCGAACGATTCGACCTCCATCTCGGTTGCCAACAGCAGGCAAGGCCGGGGATTTTGAGGCCTACCCTCCGAAAGATTCCCGATCACGCAGTAATGACAGCAGTGAATTGGCGTTTCAGAAATTTTTCCAGGTGTTCCTCTGTGCTTTCACGTCCATCTCCATCAAATCAGAATTGTCCACAGCCCCTATTTAACGGACGCAATATCATTTTTCACCGGCGCGCTGCTCTCTCTCCTCCCAGGATTAGGCCAGGATAAAATCGGAGGGTTGCTGGGTGGCATGGCTCAAAGGGTCAGAAGTGCCTACTCCACACTGTGTCTCAATAAATAAATAAACTCTAGAGAACGTTGTGTGTGAAAATCCCAGGAGATCAGCAGATTCTGAGATACTCAAACCACCCTGTCTGGCACCAAGAACCATTCCATGGTCAACGTCACCTAGATCACATTTCTTCCCCATTCTGATGTTTGGTCCACCTGAACCTTGTGACCATGTCTGCATGCTTTTTTGCATTGCGTTGCTGTTGCATGATTGGTTGATTAGATATTCGAATTAACGAGCAGCTGTACAGGTGTGCCTGATAAACAGAGAGTATATAATAATTTAGGGAAGCAAGATATATTGAGCTGTAAATGAGGGATGGAAAATAGATATCAGGTCCCACTGCTATGTCTCTCTCAGAAATCCCTCTGCTCAGTTGCTGGCTTGCCAGGTACAATACGAAATATCCCCTTTGCTGCATAGGGATTGTAAATAGACTGAGTGATGAATGGATGTCTGTTCTGATCGAGGCGATTCAACAAAATAAAATGGTAAGGCTTTTAACAGCTCAATGGTGCCTTTGTGTTGGAACCTGAGCGCGAGGTCTGTGGTTGAATTCCGTCTTCCATGTTATCTTTTCTCCACTTAAGAAAAGATCCTTTTTATTTAGATTTACAAAGCAGAATAGCTAACATTCCAGTTTTAAACTCAGGAGTAAGTCTACTAATATGCAAAGCAATAGGAGGTGAATGTCCTAGTCTGGTCTCACCTTTCCCTTCCCCACCTTCCCATTCTGCCTTCTGTCCCCTTCTTTTTCTAACTTGTTTAAGCCCCCCACCCACAGATGCTGTATAGATTTCTAAATGGGCACTACCTCACTATATTTTTCTCTCTTTACGCATTACTTATTTAATTTATTTTTATATATACTATTTACCGTTTATGTTATCATGTATTGCGATGTACCGCTGCCACAGAACAACGAATTTCACAACACATGCTGGTGATATTAAACCAGGTTCTGATTTACGTTAATCACGTTGGTTATAGTGCAATTGTTTAAATCCTCACGCACACACCTTGCCCCCTCTCCTGGTCTCACCTGTCACCCACACACCTTGCCCCCTCTCCTGGTCTCACCTGTCACCTGCTGGTTTTTATTCTTTCCACCCCTCCCCATCTTCTTCTTCTGGCTCCTGCTCCCTTCCTTTCTAGTCCTGATGAAGAGTCTCAGCCCGAACTGTTGTCTCCATTCCCAACTCTGGTCACTTCTCCCTTCTCACCTGCCTAATACTTCCTCCTGGGTCCCTCCTCCTTCCTTTTCTCCTATAGTCAGATTCCTTCTTTTCCTGCGCTTTACCATTCCCAATCACCTAGCTTCACCTGTCACCTTCCAGCAAGCCTCTTTCCCCTCTCCCGCCTTTTAAATCGGCCATCTCCCCCTTCCCTCTCAGTCCTGATGTCGGGTCTGAAATGTCGACTGTTTACTCTTTTCCACAGATGCTGCCTAGCCTGCTGAGTTCCTCCAGCAATTTGTGTGTGTTACTCTTTTTATTCTCCTCCACAGATGCTGCCTGACCTGAATCAGAATCCGAATCGATCTATGTAAATAACCTATCTTCTGTTCTTATATTTATTGTGTTTTTAATTATTATTGTGTTCTTTATCTTATTGTGATTTTTGGGCTGCGTCAGATCTAGAGTAACAATTATTTTGTTCTCTTTAACCCCTGTGTACAGGAAATGACATTAAACAATCTTGAATCTTGAAAATTGGAATCACGTTTATTATCTCTGACATACAGTACTGTGTGAAAGTCTGAGGCACCCTAGCTATATATGCTAGTAGTAATTTTATGTATTGCACTGTACTGCTGCCACAAAAAAAAAGTTCATGCAGTATGTGAGTGGTGATTAACCTGATTCTGAAATGGATCTGTACTGCGGACTGAGAGAGGGGAGAGAATGGGAAGAACCAGAGCAACATTTGCTCCCGCCAGATTTACAAGCTCGCTCTCTGCTCCATGTTGACTAATACAATACTGTGCAAAAGTCTTAACAGTACTGTATAGTGTGAAATTTGTTTTGTGGCAGCATTCTAGTGCAATTCATAAACTATATTACAAATTTCAATAAGTATATACATATATATACATATATATACACACACACTCCATATAGAACAAAAAGATAACAAAAACAGTGAGGTAGTTTTCATGAGTTTATGGGCAATTGAGAAATCTGTTAACCATATAACCATATAACAATTACAGTTCGGAAACAGGCCATCTTGGCCCTTCTAGTCCGTGCCGAACTCTTACCCTCACCTAGTCCCACCAACCTGCACCCAGCCCATAACCCTCCATTCCTTTCCTGTCCATGTATCTGTCCAATTTAAATTTAAATGACAACATCGAACCTGCCTCAACCACTTCTGCTGGAAGTTCATTCCACACAGCTACCGCTCATTAGCTGATGACTTTCTGGGTTCCTCCAGATTTTGTGAGTATTGCAGATTTTCAACAACAGAGGAGGAAATATTTTACACAAAGGGCACAAACTTCCATAGATGTGTGGTGGAGAATATATTGACTGGCTGAACCATGGCCTGGTATGGAAACACCAATGCCTTTGTCCTGTGGAGGGGCATGTCTTATTCTCATTGTCAAAAGTCACTTCCGTCGTGATTGGTTTGTTTAGAAACTGCAGCTGCTTTTCCCATTGGAGAGCTGCCTGGCGTCCTGTCCGGGGTATATAGGGAGCACGTGTGGGAGGTTCTCTCTCTCTCTCTCTCTCTTCCTTTGTTTAAGGCAAGTGGTACACATGGCCTTTGGGAAGGTATGCTCTGTGCGTGCTTTTAGCTAAGTATATTTGTTGAATGCACATATATCTGTTGAGTATTCAACTTTGTAGTGTCTGTAACTTGGGGAACATGAATTGGTTGAATTTTTACTGTTTCTAAATGAATGACTGATATAACCCATAGTCAGTGTATTTCCTGTCTCACTTGCCTGATTCAACATTACAGCTTTTGAACGAAAAATCCTACAAAGGGTAGTGGATTTGACCCAGCACATCACAGATAAAGCCCTCCCAACTACTGAGCACATTTACATGAAACACTGTTGCAGGAAAGCAGCATCTACCATCAGGGACCCCCACCACCCAGGACAAACTCTCTTCTCACTGCTGCCATCAGGAAGGAGGTACAGGAGCCTCAGGACCCACATCACCAGGTTCAGAAACAGTTATTACCCCTCAACTATCAGGCACATTTGCCTCAGTCATTGAAATGTTCTTACAACTAATGATCTTACTTTAAGGAATCTTTATCTTGTTATTTCATGTTCTCAATATTTATTGCTACTTATTCATGTTTGCATTTGCTGTGCCGTCTTCTGCACTCTGGTTGATCTTTCATTGATCCTGTTATAGTTACTATTCTATAGATTTGCTGAGTATGCCCACAAGAAAGCGAATCTCAGGGTTGTATAAGGTGCATACACATAAATAAAGGCATCTGTTAGTCTTGCGAGACCATGGATCTGCGCCTGGAAAGTCTTCACTCTCCAGGGCGCAGGCCTGGGCAAGGTTGTATGGAAGACCAGCAGTTGCCCATGCTGCAAGTCTCCCCTCTCCACAACACCAATGTTGTCCAAGGGAAGGGCATTAGGACCGATACAGCTTGGCACTGGTGTCATCACAGAGCAATGTGTGGTTAAGTGCCTTGCTCAAGGACACAACACGTTGCCTCAGCTGGGGCTCAAACTCATGACCTTCAGGTCGCTAGTCCAATGCCTTAACCACTTGGCCACGTGCCCACGTGACATACACATACTCTGATAATAAAAGTCACTTTGAAATTTGGTATTCGGATTAAACTGCCAGAGGTGATGGTGAAGGCAGGGGGGGCACTGTAGTTGCCTTTCTCCATTATTCCAGGCAGACTATGACCCACAAAGCTAGACCAGCACAGCCCACTTAGCAACAGGCGAAACACACCCAAAGCACTGGTGATATTCTCCATTGGATACCCCCTTCATTGGGTTTTTACTTCCTCTTTACTTGTCACATGTAATACTGTGTCTGGCTCCAACAGGAGTCGATAATGGAGTCGTGCTTGGGGTGGGTCAGTGGGTCGGAGTGTTGATCAGTCTTATTGCTTGAGGAATTGCTTGTGGTCCCGCCCTGGATGCTACGTAACCTCCTCCCTGATGGGAGTGGGACGAGCAGTCCATGAGCAGGGATGGTGGGATCCTTCATGATATTGCTGGCCTTTTCCTGGCACCTTTCTGTAAATATGTCCGTTTTGGTGGGTAGAATGGTGCTGGTGATGCAGTGACAGGGAGGACGTAGGGACGTGGGTCTATTTCCCAGGAAGGGGGTGCGAAAAACAGGTTGAAAATCAGAGGCGCAGGTTTTAAAAAGAACATCAGGGACAGCTTCTTTGCACAACGGAGTGACCAGTCAGAAAGAGTAGTTGTGCCGGGTACATTAGCATCGTTTAAAAGCCACCTCGGTAAGTACGTTGACCAGACAAGATTGGAGCACTGTGGGCAAACGTGGGCAGATGAGTGGTGGAGCCTGCTGAACAAAATGGTTGGCATTGGCCCGTGTGGGCTGAGGGCCAGCTTCCGCGCTGTGCCATGAGTGCTGAATAGTTAATTGATCCAGACTGCCATTCTTATTGGAAATATGGATAATATATAGATGCTAAATCAATCACAGATGGAGGCAAAGAGGTGACAGATGCAAATGTTGGAACCTGGAGCAAATGTACCCCCATCACCTGGGACAGGTCCATCATTAAGGACCCCCATCATCCGGGACATCTCCATCGTTAAGGACCCTGATCACCTGGGAAATGTCCATTGTTAAGGACCCTGATGACCTGGGACTTGTCCATCATTAAGGACTCTGATCAACCAGGTAATGTCCATCTTTAACAACCCTGAATACCTCAAAAATGTCCATCATGATGGAATCCAATGACCTGTGACACGTCCATCATTAAGGACCGCCATCACCTGCAACATGTCCAACATGAAGGACCCCAATCACCCTGGACACATCCATCATTAAGGACCCCCATCACTTGGAAGATGTCCATCATTAAGAACCCGATGACCTGGGATATATCCATCATTAAGGACTCTGATGACCTGGGACACGTCCATCAATAAGGACCCCAATCATCTCAAACGTGTCCATCATTCAGGACCCCAATCAGCTGGAAATTGTCCATGATTGAGGACCCATATCACCCAGGATGTGTCCATCAGTAAGGACCCTCATCACCTGGGACATGTTAATCATTAAGGACCCCGATCACATGGGACATGTTAATCATTAAGGATCCTGATCACCTGGATGACATCCATCATTAAGGACCCTGATCACCTGAAACATGTCCATTATTAATGACCTCCACTATCAGGACGCGCCCTTGTCTCATTGCTATCATCAGGGAGGACTACAGGAGTCTGAAGACATAAGAGTTGCTTCTTCCTCTCAGCCATCAGATTTCTGAACAGGTAATGAACCCAGAAACACTACCTTACTACTTTTCCCGCTCTTTTTGCG
Organism: Mobula hypostoma; assembly: GCF_963921235.1. NCBI lineage: Eukaryota > Metazoa > Chordata > Chondrichthyes > Myliobatiformes > Myliobatidae > Mobula > Mobula hypostoma. Next base: position 241,154,926 of record NC_086098.1, read on the forward strand.
CTACTTATTTAATTTGCATATAGCTCTGAGGTGCAGGAGTTTAGCTCGAAGGTGATAGGTGAGTGGGATTGGTGGCTGGAGAGGAAGGAATCTGATAGGAGAGGAGCACGGACTAGAAGGGCCAAAATGGCCTGTTTCTGTGCTGTAATTGTTATATGGTTATATGGAGAGTGGACCATAGGAGGCATGGAAGGAGGAGGTGATAGGCAGGTGAGATGTGCTAAGATGCCAGAGTGGAGAATAGAGGAAAAGGGCAGGGGCTGGGATTTTTTTTTGCTGGAGGAGAAATTGATATTCATTCCATCAGCTTAAAGGCTACCCAGATGGAACATCTACCCCGAGAAGCCATGGACCGACACGTTGGAACGGGAATGGGGATTAAAATCTTGGCCACCAGTAAATTCCGCTTTTGGCAGATGGAGCGGAGGTGCTCGACGAGCTGGTTCCCCAGTTTACGACTGGTCCCATCGCTGTAGTGGAGGCTGCATCGGGAGTACCGGACACAACAGATTCACAAGCGAAGTGTTGCCTCACCTGCAGGGACTGTTTGGGGCCCTGAATGGAGGTGAGGGAGGAGGTGAATGGTCAGGTGCGGCACTTGGACTGCTTGCAGGGGTAAGTGCTGGGAGGGATGAATCGATAAGTGAGTCGTGGAGAAAAGCAGGGGGGTGGGAAGGTAAAGGTATGTTTGTTGGTAGGATCCCTTTGGAGATGACGGAAGCCGTGGAGGATGATGCGTTGGATGTGGAGGCTCATGGGGTGGTAGGTAAGGAAAAGGGGGAGCTTCTTCACTCAGAGGGTGGTGAGAGTGTGGAACGAGCTGCCAGGGGAAGTCGAGGATACGGGTATGATTGCAGCATTTAAGGGAAGTTTGGATAGGTACATGGGTGGGAGGGGTATGGAGGGCTATGGTCCCCGTCTGGGTGGTGGGACTAGGCAGAATAACAGTCCAGCATGGTCTATTAGGGCCTGTTTCTGTGCTGTAGAGCTCTAACACTATGACGCTGAAGGGGTATCATCTGATCTCAGACCTTGTTTATCTTTGAAGCCAAAATTCTGCACATACTGAAATTATGAAGTGAAAACAAGGAATGCTGGAAACACTCGGCAGGTCAGGCAGCTGCCATGGAAACAGAGTCACAGCGAACACAGTTGCTGGAACCTGGAGCAAAAAGTGAGTTACACATCACTAAACTTTTCACACAACCTATGGATTCACTTTGAAGGACTCTTCATCTCATTTCCTCGCTATTTATTGCTTATTTATTGTTATTATTACTTTAATTTCTTTTTTCTCAGCTCAAGCTGGTAAAATGCTATTTAATGCTATTGTGTAGTGACTTTGGGCTGATAACAGTTGTAGATATTACTATTGGGACCATGGATACTCCATTCATGTTCCATAGTCTTTCAATTTCCTCTTTTAATTCCATATATTTCTGGTATTTTTCACTTATTGATTTCAGTAAGTTATGTGTGTTTGGAATGGCTATATCTATTAGGTAAGTTGTTTTTGCTTGTTTATCCTATAATATTATATCTGAATGGTTATTATGGATCTGTTGTAATATAATTTGTGGAACTCTGACTCTAAACCTGGATCAGGCTTGTATTTATAGTAAGGTATAGTGTCTTTTATGAGTTTGTATTTTAAAGCAAGGTTTTTGTGAATGATGTTTGCCACTTGACAGTTCCTGTGTAAGTAATCGGATTGAGCTAAACCCCTGTAGGATCCCATAATGTGATGGATTGTTTCTGGTTTTTTTTTGCCATTTTCTGCATTTATCATCTTGAATTTGTTGGTCTTTTATTATGTATTGTTGATTTTTTTTGTGTTAACTACCTGATCCTCTTTTGCCACAAGGAACCCTTCTGTTTCTGGGAAGAGGTCTCCAACTCTGATCCAGGCGTTCAACACTTCCTTGTCAACATCCAGTCTGCTCCGATCACGGGGATATCTTCCATGAAGGGTCATGCTCTTCCATTGGTTAACTTTTTCTTCTGTGGTGATAATATCTTCATTTTTCTGGGCTGTGCTTTCATTTTCTTTTCATGTGTACTCCTGGCAGAATTGTATATGCTCATGTGGAATGCTGAATCCTGTTTTCGTGGATAAAGATATATCCTCAGAAGTTTTATCAGACTGTTGTGTAAATTTTTATGCCTGTTTTTCCTCTTCTTCCTCCTGTCCTAGGCAGGGTTAACCTAAGTGTGTTTGAGTGTACACAGAGTTTTCTAAAATCTGTCATTTCAGCTCTTATTTTTCTTTGTAAATTTTCCAGATCAGTTTTGGACCAAGATATTATGCCAAAGGAATATATTAATATGGGATCAGTGAAAGTATTATATTATTACTATTGAGTTATGTTTGACAGACTTTCTTAAGCTTTAAAGTAAATTCTATTGAAGGTTTTCCATTTATCACACTATATCTTTGTTTGTTGATATTCCAGAACCTTATGTTTCATATTCATCCATCAGTTGTATTGTACCGTCTGTTTTATATTCTATTGGCCCTATTGCACCTACCGTTACGTTTAATGTTCTGCATTTTCCAGTCCAAAGTTATGTTGATATCTTAAGAAAATAGTTCAACTGTTTGAATTAATTGCTTCAGCTTTACTGATGCAGGAGCGTATAATTTCAAATCGCCCATGAATTCTTTGCTATTTCTCATCTGATACCTGATTTTCGTCTGATTCAGTAAGCTCGAGGGCGAGTTTAAAGCTAGAGAGTCACGCTGGAAAATGCCTCGGTTTATTTTGATAAGGGCTTATTCTGCCTCTTTTTGATTGTTATAGATAAAGGTGATTCCGGTTTAAGAAGGCACTGGTGATGCCCAGCGACTATGTATTGGCAGCAATAAACAAAACAAAGCAAACTAAATACCTTATTAATAACACTTTATTGATAATGATCGATCAACGAGGAGCTGAGCTGTGGTGGAGGTGAGATTTGGCGGGAAGCATTTCGAGGAAAGCTGAGGCGAGTGGTGGCGGAGGCGAATCGGAGACGCAAGGAAGGCACGTTGAGGCAAGCGAAGGTGGAGGTGAGAGGTTGAAGCAGAGTCGCGGCGCTCCTGAGAGTGAGGAAAGTTCTGATATCTGCTCAACTTAAGAGCCAGGCCGCGCTGGAAAGGATGGGTACGGCTGAATCATGACGACAGGGTCCAGGCCCCAGAGTGGTCCGTGAACAAGGAATGACCCGATGTCTGGATGATTTAAGGACCGGGCCAGATTGAAAAGGTCAGGGTGTCGGGGGCGGAGGTGAGGTGAGGGCCGGTTCCAACTGGTTCTGCTCTCTGCCCCGCAATGTTTACCGGGCTCTGCGCTGAACCGAGGCTGTGGCCTGCTCTGACTACAGTGGTGCCTGGCTTCACATCTGCGGTCTCATAACATTTACTTGGCTTTGCGATGAACTGAGGCAGTGGGCTGCTCCGACTGCAGTGATTCCCGGTCTCGTGTCTTTCATTAAACCTCCGTTGTGAAGCCATCGTTTGTGCAATTTGTTTCTTTTCTCTTTGCTTTGTGACTGCCTGTAAGGAGATGAACCTCAAGGATATATAATGATCTTAGATAATAGAAGTACTTTGAACTTTATAGTATGTCAATGTTTCATCAGACAAAGGAGTTTCACAAGTGTTGCATATAGCTTATATATATTAGGAGCATCTATTAACCGCCAGTGTGGGACAGAATCAATTGCTTTTTGGTAGTCAATATAACAAAATGAAAGATTTCTGCTTTTCCTCTGGGCTTGAATTACGGAATCTATTATCAGTTGTTCTTTGCATCTTTTCAAACCCTTACGGCATCCGTTCTGCTCTCCTGTAATTATATTGCGGTTATCCAAGTGAGTGGTGATTAGTTGCGAGATGCATGATGTTACAAGTTTATATAGAGTTTGTAAACAAGTAATAGGACGATATTTAGATGAGTCATTTTTGATTTCCCCTTTAGGAAAATACCTAAAAAGTTAAAAATTCAGACACTTTTTCATGATTTTTAAAGTTGTTGATGTATTAATGTATTAATAAAGACAAGTAAATTTTTATACCAATAATTATGAATATAATCACTGCTGTTACTTTTCCAGTCGTGGGGTATTTTTTATAACCTCTTCAGCATATCCATTGTAACTTCAGGTATTTGCACATCTTCAGCTGTGCAAGTGCATTCCTCTTCCTCCCTAATCCAGCTTGCGTCTTGATTTTGCGTCACCTGTTTGACCAGATATTATGCAAAAGGATGCAGGGAGAAGGCAGGAGATTGGGGCCAGAGGGAAATGAGTCAGCCGTGATCAAATGGCAGAGCGGTTTCAATGAGCCAAATGGCTTAATTCACCTCCTATGCCGTACGTTCTTATCTAGTAGGTCTTCGGACTGTGGGATGAAGCTGGAGGAAACCCACTCACTCAGAGGGAGAACGTACAAACTTCCTACAGCGGATGTCAGAATTGAACTCTGAACTCCGATGCCCCGAGCGTTAATAGCGTCATGCTAATTGCTACACTACCATGGTCCCTCTGTCCTATAACACTCCCCTGGGCCCTAATCTTCCCTGTGAAAGTCTAACCCTGTTTTGACTTCCCAAAAGACAGCAGCTTGTCCTTACCTGGACTGAATACCATTCGCCATTCCTCGACTCACACACTAAGCTTATTGAGATCCGCCTTGTGCTTCTTAATAACCTTTCATCTGTAAACTGTCTCCTTCTTCACAAGTGTTGGCTGGGTATTTCTAGCAACACTTTGCTTTTATTTCAGATTTCCAGCACCTACAGATTGTTACTTTTTGATTAACAGTCACCATTTACTAAACCTAGTTCTTTTTATTCAAGATTTATTAACTAAATTTAACGCAAACACGAGGAATTCTGCAGATGCTGGAGATTCAAGCAACACACATCAAAGTTGCTGGTGAACGCAGCAGGCCAGGCAGCATCTCTAGGAAGAGGTACAGTCGACGTTTCGGGCCGAGACCCTTTGTCAGGACTAACTGAGGGAAGAGTTAGTAAGAGATTTGAAAGCTGGAGGGGGAGGGGGAGATCCAAAATGATAGGAGAAGACAGGAGGGGGAGGGATGGAGCCAAGAACTGGACAGGTGATTGGCAAAAGGGATACGAGAGGATCATGGGACAGGAGGTCCGGGAAGAAAGACAAGGGGGGGGGACCCAGAGGATGGGCAAGGGGTATATTCAGAGGGACAGAGGGAGAAAAAGGAGAGTGAGAGAAAGAATGTGTGTATAAAAATAAATAACGGATGGGGTACGAGGGGGAGGTGGGGTATTAGCGGAAGTTAGAGAAGTCGATGTTCATGCCATCAGGTTGGAGGCTACCCAGACGGAATATAAGGTGTTGTTCCTCCAACCTGAGTGTGGCTTCATCTTTACAGTAGAGGAGGCCGTGGATAGACATATCAGAATGGGAATGGGATGTGGAATTAAAATGTGTGGCCACTGGGAGATCCTGCTTTCTCTGGCGGACAGAGCGTAGGTGTTCAGCAAAGCGATCTCCCAGTCTGCCTCGGGTCTCGCCAATATATAGAAGGCCATGTCGGGAGCACCGGACGCAGTATATCACCCCAGCCAACTCACAGGTGAAGTGTCGCCTCACCTGGAAGGACTGTTTGGGGCCCTGAATGGTGGTAAGGGAGGAGGTGTAAGGGCATGTGTAGGACGAGGGAGATGTCCTCCTTTTTTAAAGAAAGGGGCTTCCCTTCCTCCACCATCAACTCTGCTCTCAAACGCATCTCCCCCATTTCACGTACACCTGCTCTCACTCCATCCTCCCGCCACCCCACTAGGAATAGGGTTCCCCTGGTCCTCAGCTACCACCCCACCAGCCTCCGGGTCCAACATATTATTCTCCGTAACTTCCACCACCTCCAACAGGATCCCACCACTAAGCACATCTTTCCCTCCCCCCCCCCACTGCTTTCTGCAGGGATCGCTCCCTACACGACTCCCTTGTCCATTCGTCCCCCCCATCCCTCCCCACTGATCTCCCTCCTGGCACTTATCCTTGTAAGCAGAACAAGTGCTACACATGCCCTTACATTTCCTCCCTTACCACCATTCAGGGCCCCAAACAGTCCTTCCAGGTGAGGCGACACTTCACCTGTGAGTCGACTGGGGTGATATACTGCGTCCCATGCTCCCGATGTGGCCTTCTATATATATTGGCGAGACCCGACGCAGACTGGGAGACCGCTTTGCTGAACATCTACGCTCTGTCCGCCAGAGAAAGCAGGATCTCCCAGTGGCCACACATTTTAATTCCACATCCCATTCCCATTCTGACATGTCTATCCACGGCCTCCTCTACTGTAAAGATGAAGCCACACTCAGGTTGGAGGAACAACACCTTATATTCCGTCTGGGTAGCCTCCAACCTGATGGCATGAACATCGACTTCTCTAACTTCCGCTAATGCCCGACCTCCCCCTCATACCCCATCCGTTATTTATTTTTATACACACATTCTTTCTCTCACGCTCCTTTTTCTCCCTTTGTCCCTCTGACTATACCCCTTGCCCATCCTCTGGTTCCCCCCCCCACCTTGTCTTTCTCCCTGGGCCTCCTGTCCCATGATCCTCTCGTATCCCCTTTGCCAATCACCTGTCCAGCTCTTGGCTCCATCCCTCCCCCTCCTGTCTTCTCGTATCATTTGGGATCTCCCCCTCCGCCTCCCACTTTCAAATCTCTTACTCACTCTTCCTTCAGTTAGTCCTGATGAAGGGTCTCGGCCTGAAACGTCAACTGCACCTCTTCCTAGAGATGCTGCCTGGCCTGCTGCGTTCACCAGCAACTTTGATGTGTGTAACTAAATATAATTTTTTTTTTCCCAAATGCCAAGCTGTGAATGATTATCCCAGTAATAACTGAGTTGCTATCCATTCCTTTTTTTCACTGAAGTGAATATAATGTAGTTAAGGTAATGTTTTCCAGACCTGTATTCCTTTCGTGCATTGCTGATGCAGAGGTCATACATAGGTGGACAGACAGATAACTTTTATTTTGTTTTTAATTTACCTAGAGATACATCATGGAATAGTCCCCCGTGGCCCTTTGAACATTGCCACCCCAGCACCCTGACAACCCCAATTTAACCCTAACCTAACCGTGGGACAATTTACAATGACCAATTAACCTCTGACACTCCGAGCTGAAATTGCTCCACGCGAACTACAGTAGTGCCCAATTAAGGCCAATTTATACTTGTGCATCAAATCGAGCCACGTACCCTATGCCTAGCCTGACGTGCACCTCCCCAAAAATGTAACTACGCGTTGCGGCGATGCAGACCGCAACAACTGTGATTGGTCCGCTTGGTAGCATCGCATTTCCTCCTACGCTGCAATAGCTTGCTGTTGGGCGACTGAAAGGCAGGGAAGGAACTCTGGCTGCAATGTTTTCCATAAAGCTTTACAGACCTCCGAAATTATGGAGGACCCTGTGCTTGACGCCAGTTTGTAGCTAGCTGCTACAGCCTGTTGACTTCCACCTGAAGCTAAAACCCGAGTGGTGATTGCCAGTCTCTGAGTATACTGCGCATACACTGATGCAAAATAAATGGTTGGAGACGATGAACCAAATCATCAAATCTACCTGCCGACATCTGAAAATATTTGAAATGCATTTCCTCGTCCATGTCTCTCAGTGGCCGGACAAGCACAGAAAATTCACCCTCCTTCAGTTTCAGTCGCCATTGTTTGAAGTTCGAGTTTCTTCGTGTTGAGTTTCAACACGAAGAAACTCAACACAGTGGCATAGAAACCCCACCGCCAACTAGCATTTTGGCGATGAATTGCAGAGAGACGCAGACACACCAATGCACAAGTGTAAATGCTCACAACGGCGTAGCCCACTTGCGTTGGCTACATACGCACAAGTATAAATCACCCTTTAGCTGTTACACAAAGTGCAATGAAGGAAAATATCACTGAGCAAAACCCCAACAATAACAGGTAACATTCCCAGACTGTGCTGAGTTAGGTAATCTTAGGCATTGCGGCATCTGGGGTGTTGCAAACAGCAAGGAGAGGGAGTGGTAGCTTGATCTTTCTACATTCAGTCTTCCAAGGACATCCCATGTGCTGGGAGTGATCCTTGTTTTGCAATGCACACTGAAACAGCTAAGGAACTAGGAAACTGATCACTATTCAGTAACGTCAGAGTAAGAACCTCATGGAATAAACTTGCGCAATGGGTGAGTTGATGATTGAACGTCTCTTTCAGAAAAGGGAACGTTTGAGCTTCATGGTGAGGTTCTGAGGGTTGATCAGCCTAGCACAATCGTCAAGCCTCAAATACAGATAAAATCAAACAGACAAAATGATGGAGAAATGATCAAATCCAGGAATCAGAATCTCAGGAGAAGATTCGCAATGATTTTTATTAACGACCTGGATGTTGGGGTAGAAGGGTGGGTTGGCAAGTTTGCAGACGACACAAAGGTTGGTGGTGTTGTGGATAGTGTAGAGGATTGTCAAAGATTGCAGAGAGACATTGATAGGATGCAGAAGTGGGCTGAGAAGTGGCAGATGGAGTTCAACCCGGAGAAGTGTGAGGTGGTGCACATTGGAAGGACAAACTCCAAGGCAGAATACAAAGTAAACGACAGGATACTTGGTAGTGTGGAGGAGCAGAGGGATCTCGGGGTACATGTCCACAGATCCCTGAAAGTTGCCTCACAGGTGGATAGGGTAGTTAAGAAAGCTTATGGGGTGTTAGCTTTCATAAGTCGAGGGATAGAGTTTAAGAGTTGCGATGTAATGATGCAGCTCTATAAAACTCAGGTTAGGCCACACTTGGAGTACTGTGTCCAGTTCTGGTCACCTCACTATAGGAAGGATGTGGAGGCATTGGAAAGGGTACAGAGGAGATTTACCAGGATGCTGCCTGGTTTAGAAAGTATGCATTATGATCAGAGATTAAGGGAGCTAGGGCTTTACTCTTTGGAGAGAAGGAGGATGAGAGGTGACATGATAGAGGTGTACAAGATAATAAGAGGAATAGATAGAGTGGATAGCCAGCGCCTCTTCCTCAGGGCACCACTGCTCAATACAAGAGGACATGGCTTTAAGGTAAGTGGTGGGAAGTTCAAGGGGGATATTAGAGGAAGGTTTTTTACTCAGAGAGTGGTTGGTGCGTGGAATGCACTGCCTGAGTCAGTGGTGGAGGCAGATACACTAGTGAAGTTTAAGAGACTACTAGACAGGTATATGGAGGAATTTAAGGTGGGGGGTTATATGGGAGGCAGGGTTTGAGGGTCGGCACAACATTGTGGGCTGAAGGGCCTGTACTGTGCTGTACTATTCTATGTTCTATGTTCTATGTTCTATGATGTGTTCAATGGTGGAGAAGCCCTTCCCAGCACTGAGCACGTCTACGTGAAGCGTTGTTACAGGAGAGCAGCATCCATCATCAGGGACCCCCACCACGCAGGTCACGCTCTCATCACGCTGCTGCCACAGGAGCCTCAGGATCCACACCACGAGGTTCAGGAACCGATATTATCCCTCGCCCATCAGGCTCCTGAACTAGAGGTTCCTTGTGGCAATGCAGGTGGTTAACACAAAAAAAATCATCAAAAATACAGAATAAAAGACCAACCAATTCAAAATGATACATGCAAGAAATGCTAAGAGAAACCAGAAACAATCCAAACATATCACAGCATCCTGCAGCAGTTTAACTCAATCTGATTTCTTTTTTTTATTTATTCATTTACGAGATGTGGCATTGCCAGCTAAGCCAGCGTTTATTGCCCATCCTTATTTGCCCTTGAGAAGGTGGTGATGAGCTGCCTTCTTGAACCACTGCAGTCCCTGAGGTGTAGGCACACCCACAGTGCTGTTAGGGAGGGAATTCCATGATTTTGACCCAGTGACAGGGAAGGAATGGTGATCTGTTTCCAAGTCAGGATGGTGAGTGACTTGGAGGGGGATTTCCAAGTGCTGGTGTTCCCAGGTGTCTGCTGTTCTCGTCCTTCTAGATGGTAGTGGTCATGGGTCTGGAAGATGCTGCCTTAGGAACTCTGGTGTGTTGTTGTGTCATCAATGGTGGAGGGATTGGATGCTTGTGGAAGGGCTACCAGTCAAGTGAGCTGTCTTGTACTGGATGGTGTCGAGCTTCCTGAGTGTTGATGGAGCTGCACTCATCCAGGTGAGTGGTGAGTATTCCATTACACTCCTGACCTGAGCCTTGTGGATGGTGGACAGGCTTTGGGGAGTCAGGAGGTGAGTTACACACCACAGGGTCTTAGCCTTTGACCTGCTCTGGTAGCCATGTGTTTATATGGCTAGACCAGTTCAGTTTCCTGTCAATGGTCACCCCCAGGATGTTGATAGTAGGGGACTCCGTGATGGTGATGCCACTGAATGTCAAGACGATGGTGGGAACCTCTCTTGCTGGAGATGGTCATTGCCTGGCACTTGTGTGGCTGGAATGTCAGTGGTCAGCCCGAGCCTGGACACTGTCCAGGTCCAGCTGCTCTTGGGTATGAACTGCTTCACTATCTGAGGAGTCACGAATGGAGGACGTTGTGCAGTCATCTGCGAACGTCCCCACTTCTGACCTTGTGACGGAAGGAAGGACATTGATGAATCAGCTGAAGATGTTGGTCCTCGGACACTTCCCTGAGGAACTCCTGCAGTGACGTCCTTATTTCTTACCCAGGCACTATCAAGTGGCAAACATCATTCAATAAAATATTGCTTTAAGATATAAATTTATAAGACACCATACCTTACTATAAATACAACCCTGATTCAGTTTCAGAGCCAGAGTCCTACAAATTAGGTTATGACTGAGCCATTATTAAAGATAGGACAATCCAACACAACCATCCAGATATCATGTTACAGGATAAAGAAGGAACAACAACTTATTTAATAGACATTGCTATTCTAAACACACATAACATACAGAAATCAGTAAATGAAAAGCACCTGAATTAAAAGAGGAAATTGAAAGACTATGGAACATGAACAGGGTATACACTGGCCCAATAGTAATATCAAAACTGGTATCATCCCAAATACACTGCACAATAGCATTAAACAATGAGGGCCACACAGCAATATCTACGTAAACCTTCAAAAAACCACAATACTAAACAGCACTAGAATAGTTCTTAGCAATTGACAAATGAGCATGCTTGCCTATTCCTGTACCTCAGGTTTTACCAGCTTGAGCTAAGAGAAAAAAATATTACAATAATATTCATAATTATTGGTATAATTACAGCAGTGTGCGAGGCCACTTTGGTGGTGATGTCTGTTATCCGTCAAGTAGGGGACCGTGCACAATTCTGATTTGATGGAGACGGAGGAACATCTGGAAAACTTCTGGAATGCCCACTTTGCTGCCGCTGCTACTGTGTGGTAACCGGAATCTCCGGAGCAGAAGGCCCCGAAATCCTTGGCTTTGCGTGTTTCAGCGGCCGGGGAGAGGTCGAAGGCGCTCGGCAGAGGATGGCACTTGGGAGGCTGTATCGGAGGGGCTGGTCGGAGGCTCGAAGTTTTCGGACGGACGGACTCAGTGTCGACTGTGGTCGGGTGCTTCCAAGGTATCGGCAAGTTGACGGTGCCTGGAGGTTTATGGCAGGGAGTTTCTCCCTTTTGCCGCCTGCTATTGGGGACTCAGGAGTCGATCAACTTGGGGACTTTTGAGATTTTATTTACCGTGCCCATGGTTCGCTCTTCATCAAATTATGGTATTGCTTCGCACTGCTGTAACTATATGTTATAATTATGTGGTTCTGTCAGTGTTAGTCTTTGGTTTGTCCTGTTTTCTGTGATATCACTCCAGAGAAACATTGTATCATTTCTTAATGCATGTATGCATTTCTAAATGACAATAAAAGAGGACTGAGTGTTCTCATAATCTAATCTAAAAAAAATTACTTGCCTTGATCTGTACCTATTAGTACATATCAACAATTTTCTTAAGTAACTGAAATTATGCCCGAATTTTTGACAGAAGGTGAAACATATCGCTTACCTAAAGGGAAAATCACAAATGACCCATCAAAATATCATTCTATAACTTGTTTACAAGCTATGTATAAACTTGTAACCTCATGCAACAAATCACCCCTCACTTGGATAACCACAATATACTTACAGAAGAGCAAAAAGGATGCTGTAAAGGTTTGAAAGGATGTGAAGAACAACTGATAATAGATTCTGTAACTCTAAATCAAGCCCACAGGAAAAGCAGAAATCTTTCATGTTGTTATATTGATGGCCAAAATGCATTTGATTCTGTGGTTAATAAAAGTTCATGATATATATAAACTACAACTAATATTCGTGAAATTCCGACAACATTTGATGAAGCATTGGCGTACTATAATTAACAATTATCAATTATCTATCTATTAACAACCAAAAAAAGAATAGTCATCATTACCAAAACTAACCCGAGGCATTTTCCAGGGTGACACTCTAACCCCACCATGGTTTTGTTTACTTTTAAACCCGCTCTCTGATTTACTGAATTGGACGAATATCCGGTATCAAATCAGAAACAACCAAATAAATTATACACCGGCCCACCTTCCATACATGAGCAATTTGAAATTATATGCTCCTTCATCAGTAAAGCTAAAGCAATTAATTCAAATAGTTGAATTGTTTTCTGAATATATAAACTTTGGATTAGGTAAGTGCAGAACATTTAACATAAAGAAAGGTGCAATAAGAAACAGATCACAGTGCGATAAAGGGAAAACTTCTGACAGAATTAACTTCAAGGTTTAAGAAAATCTGCCAAACATAGCTCAACAGTAAAACTATAACAAATATAACACTTTGCCAAGCCCATATTAACCCACTCTTTTGGCATAATAGGTTGGTCCGAAACTGATCTGGAAATTGTACAAAGAGAAGTGAGAATTGAAATGACCAATTTTAGATAACACTATGTGCACACAAACAGACTTAGATTAACATAGTCTAGGAAAGAATGAGGTAGAGGAATAACCAGCATTTAAAATTTACACAACAATCAGATAAAAATTCCAAGGATATATTCTCATCTACAAAAAATGTATTCAGCACTCCATGTGACCATATGCAATTCTGATTAGGAGTACACATACGATTAAATTTAGAAGAGAGCCCAACCCAGGAAAATGAAGAAATTATCACTACAGAAGTAAAGTTAACCAATAGAAGAGCATAACCCACCATGGAAGACATTCTCACGAGCTGAGCAGACTAGGCGTCAACAAGGAAGTGTTGAATGCTGGCTCAGAGTGGTCAGCCTCTCCCCTTGTGGCAATACAGGAGCAGGTGATTAACACAAAGAGATTAACAAAAATAGAGAATAAAAGACCAACAAATTGAAGATGATAGATGCAGAAAATGCCAAGAGAATCCAGAAACAATCCCAATATATTACAATATCCTGCAGCAGTTTAACTCAATCTGATTACTTACACAGGAATTATACTCCAAAATCTTGCTTTAAAATACACTCATAAAAGACACCATATCTTACTATAAATACAAGCCTGATCCAGTGTTAAAATTAGAGTCCTGTAAATTACATTACAACTGAGCCATTATTACAGATAGGACAATCCACAGTAACTGTCTGGATATAATATTACAGGATAAACAAGCAAAAACAACTTACTGCGTAGATATAGCCATTCCAAACACACATAACATATAGAAATCAAGAATTGAAAAACACCAGAAATATGCTAAATTAAAAGAAGAAATTGAAAGACTATGGAATATGACCAGGGTATTCATTGTCCCAACGGTATCATCACATTTGTTATCACCGGCACGTGATGTGAAATTTGTTAACTTAGCAGCAGCAGTTCAATGCAATACATAATATAGAAGAAGAAAACAAAATAAAATAATAATAAAAATTAAATAAATAATAAACCAATGACAGTATACGTATATTGAATAGATTAAAATCAAGCAAAAAACAGATATAATATATATTAAAAAAGAGAGGTAGTGTCCATGGGCTCATTGTCCATTTAGGAATTGGATGGCAGAGGGGAAGAAGCTGTTCCTGAATCGCTGAGTGTGTGGCTTCAGGCTTCTGTATCTCCTACCTGATGGTAACAGTGAGAAAAGGGTATGCCCTGGGTGCTGGAGGTCCTTACTAATGGACACTGCCTTTCTGAGACACCGCTCCTTGAAGATTTCCTTGGTTCTTTGCAGGCTAGCACTCAAGACTAAATTTACAACTCTCTGCAGCTTCTTTCAGTCCTGCGTAGATATGTGTTTGAATCCAGAGTTGGGATCCACAACAACAGGGGTCAGGAGAATGGGAAGGTTCGTGGCTGTAATCAGCATCTGGAATACTTGTACAGATTACCCTTTCCTTAAGGTTGCCAGGTTCATTGGAAAATGTGTTATACGATGGCATAGCATAACTATAACTATAAAATGGAACAGAACTAGGCTATTAGGTCTATCAAGCCTGCTCCGCTATTCCATCATGACTGATTTATTATCCCTCTCAACCCCATTCTCCTGCCTTCTCCCCATAACCTCTGACACCCTAACTTATCAACATCTGCTTTAAATGTACTCAATGACTTGACCTCCACAGCCGTCTGTAGCAATGAATCCCACAGTCACTCGCCACCCTCAGGGTGAAGACATTCTTCCTCATCTCTGTTCCTAATGGACGTCCCTCTCGTTTGAGGCTGTGCCCTCTGGTCCTAGACTCACCCACTATAGGAAACATCTTCCCTACGTTCGCTCCATCCAGACCTTTCAACCGTCATTAGGTTTCCATGCGATCCCCCTCATTCTTCTAAACACCAGTGAGTACAGACCCAGAACCATCAAATATCCTCATATACTAACTCTTTCATTGCCAGGATCATTCTCATGAACCTCCTCTGGACCCTCTCTAATACCAGCACATCTTTACTTAGATAAGGGGCCCAGTGGTGTGGGCAGCCCAGCGCATCTGTAATTGCAAACTTCCCATGATTCAGGACATTTACAGAGACAGGTGTGTAAAAAGGGCCCGCAGGATCATTGGGGACCCGAGTCACCCCAACCACAAACTGTTCCAGCTGCTACCATCCGGGAAATAGTACCACAGCATAAAAGCCGGGACCAACGGGCTCTGGGACAGCTTCTTCCACCAGGCCATCAGACTGATTAACTCAGGCTGATTTGAGTGTACTCTATGTTACATTGACTGTTCTATTTATTATAAGTTACTATAAATTGCACATTTGGATGGAGTGTAACATAAAGATTTTTACTCCTCATGTATATGAAGGATGTAAGAAGTAAGGTCAATTCGCTTCAGTACTGCTCACAATACTCCAAGTGCTGTCTGACCAATAGAAAATGAAACTGATGTTATTGCAATGAGAGACGCAGAGATGGCAGAGGAACTGAATGCGTATTTTGCATCAGTCTTCACAATGGAAGACATCTGCAGTATACCGGACATTCAAGAGTGTCAGGGAAATTAAGTATGTGCAGTGAAAATTACGACTGAGAAGGTGCTCAGGAAGCTTAATGGTCTGAGGGTGGATAAATCTCCTGGACCTGATGGACTACACCCTTGAGTTCTGAAGGAAGTAGCTGGAGAGATTGTGGAGGCATTAACAATGATCTTTCAAGAATCGATAGATTCTGGCATTATACCAGATAACTGGAAAATTGCGAATGTTACTCCGCTATTTAATAAGGGTGGGAGGCAGCAGAAAGGAAACTATAAACCTGTTAGCCTGACATCAGTGGTTGGGAAGTTGTTGGAACCGATTGTTAGGGATGAGATTATGGAATACCTGGAGGTACATGACAAGATAGGCCAAAGCCAGCATGGTTTCCTGAAAGGAAAATCCTGCCTGACAACTACTGCAATTCTTTGAGGAAATTACAAGCAAGGTAGACAAAGGAGATACAGTAGATGTGGTGTACTTGGATTTTCAAAAGGCCTTTGACAAGGTGCTGCTCATGAGGCTGTTTAGCAAGATGAGAGCCCATGGAATTACAGGGAAGTTACTAGCATGGGTGGAACATTGGCTGGCCGGCAGAAAACAGAGAGTGGGAATAAAGGGATCCTATTCTGGCTGGTTGCTGGTTACCAGTGGAGTTCCACAGGGGTTGGTGTTGGGACCACTGCTTTTTATGATGTATGTCAATGATTTGGACAATGGGATTAATGGATTTGTGGCTAAATTTGCCGATGATACAAAGATAGGTGGAGGGAATGGGTAGTGTTGAGGAAACAGTCTGCAGAGAGACTTAGATAGTTTAGGGTAATGGGCAAAGAAGTGGCAAATGAAATAGTGTTGGAAAGTGTATGTTCATGCACTTTGGTGGAAGAAGTAAATGGACAGACTATTATTTAGATGAGGAGAGAATTCAAAATGCAGAGATGCAAAGGGACTTGGGAGTCCTTGTGCAGGATACCCTAAAGGTTAACCTCCAGGTTGAGTTGGTGGTGAAGAAGGTGAATGCAATGTTGGCATTCATTTCTAGAGGTAGAGAATATAAGAGCAGGAATGTGATGTTGAGGCTCTATAAGGCACTCATGAGATCACACTTGGAGTATAGTGTGCAGTTTTGGGTTCCTTATTTTAGAAAGGATATACTGACATTGGAGAGGGTTCAGAGAAGATTCACGAGAATGATTCCAGGAATGAAAGGGTTACCATATGGGGAACATCTGGCAGCTCTTGGGCTGTATTCCCTGGAGTTCAGGAGAATGTGGGGGGATCTCATAGAAACATTCCGAATGTTAAAAGGCCTGAACAGATTAGATATGGCAAAGTTATTTTCCATGGTAGGGGAGTCTAGGACAAGGGGGCACCACCTCAGGATTGAAGGACGTCCATTTAGAACAGAGATGAGGAGAAATTACTTTAGTCAAACGGTGGTAAATCTGTGGAATTTGTTTCCACAAGTGGCTGTGAAGGCCAAGTTATTGGGTGCATTTAAGACAGAGATAGATGGGTTCTTGATTAGACAGGGCATCAAAGGGTATGGGGAGAATGCAGGGGAGTGGGGATGACTGGAAGAATTGGATCAGCCCATGGTTGAATGGCGAAGCAGCATCAATGGGCCGAATGGCCTATTTCTGCTCCTATATCTTATGGTCTTATGGTCTTTCAAAGCCTCAGCATTACATCCTTGCTCTTATATTCCAGTCCTCTCAAAATGAATGCTAATATTACATTTGCCTTCCTTACCGCTGACTCAACCTGCAAGCTAACCTTTGAGGAATCCTGCACAAGGGCTCCCAAGTCCCTTTACACCTCTGAGTTTTGAATTTTCTCCCCATTTAGAAAATAGTCCATGTCTTTATTATTTCTACCAAAGGACATAACCATACACTTCTCTGCACTGTCTTCCATCTGCCATTTCTTTGCCCATTCTCCCAAACTTTCTAAGTCCTTCTGCAGACTTCCTGCTTCCTCAACACTACCTGCCCTCCGCCTATCTTTGTATCATCTGCACACTTGGCCACAAAGCCATCAATTCCGTCATCCAAATCATTCACATATAACGTGAGAAGAAACAGTCCCAATGCTGATCCCTGTGGAACACCATTAGTCAGCAGCAGCCAACCAGAAAAGGCCCTCTTTATTCCCACTCTTTGCCTCCTGCCAGTCAGCCAGTTAGTATCTTTCCTGTAATATCATGGGCCCTTATCTTGTTAATCATCCTCATGTGCCACACCTTGTCAAATGCCTTCTGAAAATCCAAGTACACAACATCCACTGACTCTCCTTTGTCTAACTAGCCTGTTATTTCCTCAAAGAATTCCAACAAATTTTCCGGGTAAGATTTTGCCTTGAGGAAACCATGCTGACTTTGGCCTGTTTTATCATGTGCCTCCAAGTACCCTGATACCACATCCTTAACAATTGACCCCAACATCTTCCCAACCACTGAAGTCAGGCTAACTGGCCTATAACTTCCTGCCTTCCTACTTCCTTGAAACTTGCAATTTGACATTTGGCATTTGTAAATTTCTAGTCCCCAGGACCATTCCAGGATCTAGCCATTCTTGTGAGATCATTAACAATGCCTCCACAGTCTCTTCAGGTATTTCTTTCAGAACCCAGGTGTGTAGTCCATCTGATCCAGGTGACTTATCTACCATCAGACCTTTCAGATACCAAGCACCATCTCCATAGTAACAGCACAACACTCACTCTGCTCCCTGACACTCACAAATTTCTGGTGTACTTCTAGTGTCTTCTACATTGAAGACTGACGCAAAATATTCTTCCACTGTTTCTTTGTCCTCCATTACTACCTCTCCAGCGTCATTTTCCAGTGGTGTGATATCCACTCTCACCTCTCCTTTACTCTTTATATATTTGAAAAGACTTTTTGTATCCTCTTTTATATTATTGGATAGCTTCCCTCCGTATTTCATCACAGGCAAAGCCCTCCCCACGTTGAGTATATTTAGAACAGTACAGTACAGAACCAGCTTACTTTATACTTTATACTTTATTGTCGCCAAACAATTGATTGTAGAACATACAATCATCACAGCGATATTTGATTCTGCGCTTCCCGCTCCCTGGATTACAAATATTAAATATTAAAAATAGTAAAAATTAGTAAATATTAAAATTTTAAATTATAAATCATAAATAGACAATAGAAAAATGGAAAGTAAGGTAGTGCAAAAAAACTGAGAGGCAGGTCCGCATATTTGGAGGGTACGGCCCAGATCCGGGTCAGGATCCGTTCAGCAGTCTTATCACAGTTGGAAAGAAGCTGTTCCCAAATCTGGCCGTATGAGTCTAAAAAGCAAATCAAAATACCTCCTACCTACTCAATATTTATATCCCTCCATCTTCCTCACATCCCTGTGCCTATCCAAACATCTCTTAAAAGCCTCTAACGTATTTGCTTCTACCACTATACCGGGCAATGCAGTCCAGGCATCCAACACTCTTTGAATAAAAAAGTTACCCCTCACATTCCCCTTGAACCTCCCCCCCCCCACCATCAATGCATGCCCTCTGATATTAAGACATTTCAACCCTGAGAAACAGATACTCCCTGTCTACTCTTTCTATGCCTCTCATAATCCTATAAACCTCTATCATCTTTTCGCTCCTCATGGCTTTTTCAGTTGCCTTCTGTTGGTTTTAAAATCTTCACAATCCTCTTAACTTACCATAAATTTTTGCTATATTGTATGCCCTCTCCTATGCTTTTATGCTGTCCTGGACTTCCCTTTGTCAGCCACAGGTGCCTCATCCTCTCTTTAGGATACTTCTTCATCTTTGATACATATCTATCCCGTGCCTTCCAAATTATCCCAAGAAACTCCAGTGTTAGCTGTTCTGCTGTCGTCCCTGCTAGTGTCCCCTTCCAATCAACTTTGGCCAGCCCTTCTCTCATGCTTCTGTAATTTCCTTTACTCTACTGTAATATTGATACATCTCAAACTGCAATGTGAGTTCTATCATATTATGATCACTGCTTCCTAAGGGTTCCTTTATCTTAAACTCCTTAATCAAATCTGGTTCATTGTGTAATGCCCAATCCAGATTAGCCTTTCCCCTAGTGGACTCAACAACAAGCATCTCTAAAGAAACATCTTCTAGGCCTTCTACAAATTTCCCTCTCTTGGGATCCACCACCAACCTGATTTTCCCAAACTATTTGCATATTGAAATGTCCCATGACTATATAGCTTTGTGCTTTTGATATGGCTTTTCTATCTCCCATTGTAATCTGGCTGCTATTTGGAGGCCTGAATAGAACTCTAATCAGGGTCCTTTTACCCTTCCAGTTTCTCAACTCTACACAACGATTCTATAACTTCTGATCCTATGCATCTCCTTCTAATGATTTGATTTCATTTTTTACCAACAGAGCCACTCCACCACCCCCCCCCGCCTACCCGTCCTTTTGGTACAAGGCTTATCCCTTGATGCTAAGCTCCCAACTATGATCTTCTTTCAGCCACGTCTCAGTGATGCCCACAACGTCATACCTGCCAATCTCTAACTGTTCTTCAAGATCATCTACCTTATTCCATATGCTGTGCGCATTAACACCTTCAGTCCTGTATTCATCGTTTTTTTTGCCCCCATGTTATCCTCCAACATCCCACTGACTGGTTTTGACCTCTCATTCCTCACAGTCTCACTACACACTGCATCTACTTGTATACCAACTGCCCCATCCTCAGCCCCATTATTCCAGTTTCCATTTCTCTACCAACAGCTCCAGCAAAGCTGCCTTCAAGGATATTGGTCCCCATCGGGTTCAGGTGTAACCTGTCCTTTTTGTACAGGTCATATCTTCCCTAGAAGAGATCCCAATGATCCAGAAATCTGAACCCCTGCCCCCTGCACTAGTTCCTCAGTCACGCATTCATCTACCAAGTCATCCTATTCTTACCCTCACTGATGGGAGATGTATGGAGGGATATGGTCCGTGTGCAGGTCAGTGGGACTAGGCAGAAAATGTTTCGGCACAGCCAAGAAGGGCCAAAGGGCCTGTTTCTATGCTGTAGTTTCTATGGTTCTATGGTTCTATGGCGTGTGGTACAGGCAGCAACTCAGAGATTACTGCCCTGGAGATCCTGCTTTTCAGCTTTCTGCCCAACTCCCTATATTCGCTCTCCAGCACCTCCTCCCATTTCCTCACCATGTCATCGATACCAATATGTACCATGACTTCTGACTGTTCGCTCTCCCCCTTTGGAATGCTGGGGACCCAGTCCGAGACACCTCTGACCCTGGCACGTGGGAGGCAAAATACTTTCCAGCTGTCTTTATCACATCCAAAGAATCTCCTGTCTGCTGCTCAAACTATGGAATCCCTTATCACTACTGAACTTCTCTTCTCCCTCCTTCCTGCCCGAGCCACAGAGCCAGACTCAGAGTTAGAGATCTGTTTGCCGCAGCTTCTGCCTGGCAGGTCATCCACCTCAACAATATCCAGAGTGGTGTACTTATTATTGAGGGGACCGGCCACAGGGGTGCTCTGTGCTGGCTGCCTACTCCTTTCCCTCTCCCGATAGACACCCAGTGATCTGCCTCCTACACCTTAGGGGTGACCATCTCCCTGTAGCTCCTGTCTATCACCTCTTCATTCCCCTTTATGAGTTGAAGGTCATCAAACAGCAGCCTGATGCACTTTGTGCAGATGTAGTTACCGGGGAGACTGGAGGTCTCACACAAGGAAGCTCCAAGGAAAATCCACTAACACCCCATTCTCAGTGCACTGGCCACGTACTAACAGAAGTGCACACTTGCTAGAAACTTAGAACCTCAGCCTGAAGCTTGCCCAAGCCTGCAGAGCCAAAGGCGGGCTACTCTTCACTGTCCCACTCCCGCCCTGCAAGATGTCACTCTCTCAAACAATGATCCTTCAAAGAACTCATTCCCAATGAGACTTGCAGTTTCGGATAGCTCCTGCCCTGCAAGATGTCAATCTTGCAATCGCTACTTCAAACAATGACTCACTCCCAATGAGACTTGCGGTTTCAAATGGCTCCCGCCCTCTCACTCACTACTTCAATGACTCACTTCCAACGACAGATCTAAAAAGTGGAATAACTACTGTTCAGGTATTCTCCAACAGCCTAGAAAACCTTTGTCCAGCCCCGCAAAATCCTATGGAATCTGAATTGGAATCGGTTTAATATCACCGGAATATGTCATGAAAATTGTTGTTTTGCAGCAGTGCCAACACACTAAATTACAATAAAGTAAGTGAGTAGCACAAGAAGAGAGCTTTCGGAAATCTGATGGCGGCGGGGAAGAAGCTGTTCCTGAAACACTGAGTGTGT
The DNA here is from genome assembly GCF_963921235.1 of Mobula hypostoma. Lineage (NCBI taxonomy): Eukaryota > Metazoa > Chordata > Chondrichthyes > Myliobatiformes > Myliobatidae > Mobula > Mobula hypostoma. The sequence goes on from NC_086098.1 coordinate 241,176,711, forward strand.
GTCTTCAGGCTCCTGTACCTCCTCCCTGATGGCAGCAATGAGAAGAGGGCATGTCCTGGGTGATGGGGTTCTTTAATGATAGATGTTGCCATTTTGAGGCACTCCCTTTAAATATATCCAATAGCTTGCCCTCCACAGACATCTGTGGCAATGAAATCCACAGAGTCAGACTAAAAAAAAACACCTTTTAAAGATGTCCTCAATGCTGGGCAGACCAGTGCCCATGATGGAGCTGGCTGAGTTTCCAACTTTCTGCAGCTTTTTCTAATCCTGTGCATTGGCCTCTCCAGACCAGACAGTCTCTGTGGCATTCATTCATTCAGACAACAGAGGGATATTATAGCAAACTTTTATGGTAATTTGATCGGCTATTAACTCATTAATGTTATAACCAGTTGATGTAAAGTAGCCTTGTTGGTAGTTCAAGCAACACACACAAAATGCTGGTGAACGCAGCAGGCCAGGCAGCATCTCTAGGTAGAGGTACAGTCGATGTTTCGGGCCCAGACCCTTCATCAGGAACCTCCTGAAACCTCAACAGGAACCTCGGCTCAAACATCTTCCTATAGATGCTGCCTGGCCTGCTGCGTTCCACCAGCATTTTGTGTGTGTTGCTTGAATTTCCAGCATCTGCAGATTTCCTCTTGCTGGTAGTTACTGGGTTATTGCAAAGTGTTGGCATGGAGGGAACGTTTGATTTACGTTGCAGGTTATAATTTTGTAGGCTTTATAGCTGCAGCATCACGCTCTAAGAGACCACCGATACCTCTGAATTGAAAATCATACAAACCATTCAGACGTCCAATCATTCAGACCATAACATCACAGGCAAAGCCCTCCCAGCCACTGAGCAAACCTACATGAAAGGCTGTCGCAGGAAAGCAGCATCCATCGTCAGAGATCCTCATCACCCAGGCCATGCCATCAGGTGGAAGGTACAGGAGCCTCAGGACTGAAAAGCTTGAGCATACAGACATTAAGAAAGAGAATGCGCTGGAGCTTTTGGAAAGCATCAAGTTAGTTAAGTTACCAGGACCAGACGAGATATACCCCAGGCTACTGTGGGAGGCGAGGGAGGAGATTGCTGAGCCTCTGGCAATGATCTTTGCATCATCAATGGGGACGGGAGAGGTTCCGGAGGATTGGAGGGTTGCAGATGTTGTTCCCTTATTCAAGAAAGGGAGTAGAGATAGCCCAGGAAATTATAGACCAGTGAGTCTTACTTCAGTGGTTGGTAAGTTGATGGAAAAGATCCTGAGAGGCAGGATTTATGAATATTTGGAGAGGTATAATATGATTAGGAATAGTCAGCATGACTTTGTCAAAGGCAGGTCATGCCTTATGAGCCTGACTGAATTTTTTGAAGATGTGACTAAACACATTGATGAAGGTAGACCAGTAGATGTAGTGTATATGGATTTCAACAAGGCATTTGACAAGGTACCCCATGCCAGGCCCATTGAGAAAATAAGGAGGCATGGGATCAAGGGGACATTGCTTTGTGGATCCAGAACCGGCTTGCCCACAGAAGGCAAAGAGTGGTTGTAGACGGGTCATATTCTGCATGGAGGCCAGTGACCAGCAGTGTGCCTCGGGGTTCTGTTCTGGGATCCCTTCTCTTCGTGATTTTTATAAATGACCTGGATGAGGAAGTGGAGGGATGGGTTAGTACATTTGCTGATGACACAAAGGTTGGAGGTGTTGTGGATGGTGGGGAGGGCTGTCAGAGGTTACAGCGGGAAATTGATAGGATGCAAAACTGGGCTGAGAAGTGGCAGATGGAGTTCAACCCAGATAAGTGTGAGGTGGTTCATTTAGGTAGGTCAAATAGGATGGCAGAATATAGTATTAATGGTAAGACTCTTGGCAGTGTGGAGGATCAGAGGGATCAGAGGGATCTTGTGGTCTGAGTCCATAGGACGCTCAAAGCTGCTACACAGGTTGACTGTGTGGTTAAAGCATACAGTGTATTGGCCTTCATCAACCGTGGGAGTGAGTTCAAGAGCCAAGAGGTAATGTTACAGCTTTATAGGACCCTGGTCAGATCCCACTTGGAGCACTGTGCTCAGTTCCGGTCGCCTCACTGCAGGAAGGATGTGGAAACCATAGAAAGGGTGCAGAGGAGATTTACAAGGATGTTGCCTGGATTGGGGAGCATGCCTTATGAGAATAGGTTGACTGAACTCGGCCTTTTCTCCTTGGAGTGATGGAGGATGAGAGGTGACCTGATGGAGGTGTATAAGATAATGATGGGCATTGATCATGTGGATAGTCAAGGCTTTTTCCCAGGGCTGAAATGGCTAACACGAGAGGGCATAGTTTTAAGGTGCTTGGAAGTAGGTACAGAGGAGATGTCAGAGGTAAGTTTTTTTACACAGAGAGGGGTGAGTGTGTGGAATGGGTTGCTCATGACGATGGTAGAGGCAGATACAATAGGGTCTTTTAAGAGGCTCCTGGACAGGTGCATGGAGCTTAAAAAAATAGAGAGCTATGAGTAACCCTAGGTAATTTCTAAAGTACATGTTCAGCACAGCTATGTGGGCCGAAGGGCCTGTATTGTGCTATAGGTTTTCTACGTTTCTAAATTTTAATGACTCGCACCACCAAGATCAAGAGCAGTTACTACCCCTCAACTATCGGGCTCTTGAACAAAAGGAATAACTACACTCTCTTCCCCATCCGTTGAGATGTTCCCAAAACCAATTACCTCACTTTAAGGAAACTTCACCATGTTATTTAATACTCTTGGTATTTGTTGCTATTCATTTATATTTGCATTTGCACAGTTTGTTGTCTGAGTTCGCCCGCAGGAAAACGAATCTCAGAGTTATATCTGGTGACATATATGTACTCTGATAATAAAATTTACTTTGTACTTTGTTGTCCATTCCAGATAACAGTTCCCACACCCCGCACTTCCCGTTTCTACCTCCTACCCAAGATCCACAAACCTGCCTGTCCTGGCCGACCTATTGTCTCAGCTTGCTCCTGCCCCACCGAACTCGTTTCTGCATACCTCGACACTGTTTTATCACCCCTTGTTCAATCCCTTCCGACCTATGTTCGTGACACTTCTCACGCTCTTAAACTTTTCGATGATTTTAAGTTCCCTGGCCCCCACTGCTTTATTTTCATCATGGATGTCCAGTCCCTATATACTTCCATCCCTCATCAGGAAGGTCTCAAAGCTCTACGCTTCTTTTTGGATTCCAGACCTAATCAGTTCCCCTCTACCACCACTCTGCTCCGTCTAGCGGAATTAGTCCTTACTCTTAATAATTTCTCCTTTTGCTCCTCCCATTTCCTCCAAACTAAAGGTGTAGCTATGGGCACCCGTATGGGTCCTAGCTATGCCTGCCTTTTTGTTGGGTTTGTGGAACAATCTATGTTCCGTGCCTATTCTGGTATCTGTCCCCCACTTTTCCTTCGCTACATCGACGACTGCATTGGCGCTGCTTCCTGCACGCATGCAGAACTCGTTGACTTTATTAACTTTGCCTCCAACTTTCACCCTGCCCTCAAGTTTACCTGGTCCATTTCTGACACCTCCCTCCCCTTTCTAGATCTTTCTGTCTCTGTCTCTGGAGACAGCTTATCCACTGATGTCTACTATAAGCCTACTGACTCTCACAACTATCTGGACTATTCCTCTTCTCACCCTGTCTCTTGCAAAAACGCCATCCCCTTCTCGCAATTCCTCCGTCTCCGCCGCATCTGCTCTCAGGATGAGGCTTTTCATTCTAGGACGAGGGAGATGTCTTCATTTTTTAAAGAAAGGGGCTTCCCTTTCTCCACTATCAACTCTGCTCTTAAACGCATCTCCCCCATTTCACGTACATCTGCTCTCACTCCATCCTCCCACCACCCCACTAGGAATAGGGTTCCCCTGGTCCTCACCTACCACCCCACCAGCCTCCGGGTCCAACATATTATTCTCCGTAACTTCCGCCACCTCCAACGGGATCCCACCACTAAGCATATCTTTCCCTCCCCCCCTCTCTCTGCATTCCGCAGGGATCGCTCCCTACACAACTCCCTTGTCCATTCGTCCCCCCCATCCCTCCCCACTGATCTCCCTGCTGGCACTTATCCGTGTAAGCGGAACAAGTGCTACACATGCCCTTACACTTCCTCCCTTACCACCATTCAGGGCCCCAAACAGTCCTTCCAGGTGAGGCATCACTTCACCTGTGAGTCGACTGGGGTGATATACTGCGTCCGGTGCTCCCGATGTGGCCTTTTATATATTGGTGAGACCCGACGCAGACTGGGAGACCGCTTTGCTGAACATCTACGCTCTGTCCGCCAGAGAAAGCAGGATCTCCCATTTTAATTCCACATCCCATTCCCATTCTGACATGTCTATCCACGGCCTCCTCTACTGTAAAGATGAAGCCACACTCAGGTTGGAGGAACAACACCTTATATTCCGTATGGGTAGCCTCCAACCTGATGGCATGAACATTGACTTCTCTAACTTCCGCTAGGCCCCACCTCCCCCTCGTACCCCATCTGTTACTCTTTTTAATGCACACATTCTTTCTCTCACTCTCCTTTTTCTCCCTCTGTCCCTCTGAATATACCTCTTGCCCATCCTCTGGGTCACCCCCCCCCCGTCTTTCTTCCCGGACCTCCTGTCCCATGATCCTCTCGTACCCCCTTCTGCCTATCACCTGTCCAGCTCTCGGCTCCATCCCTCCCCCTCCTGTCTTCTCCTATCATTTTGCATCTCCCCCTCCCCCTCCAGCTTTCAAATCCCTTACTCACTCTTCCTTCAGTTAGTCCTGACGAAGGGTCTCGGCCTGAAACGTCGACTGCACCTCTTCCTACAGATGCTGCCTGGCCTGCTGCGTTCACCAGCAACTTTGATGTATGTTGCCAGATAACAGCTGCCTTGTTTTGTCAGCTGGAAGCTGACATCACTCTAGGAGCCTTAATTATTGTTTTCTTCCTGTTGGCTTTCTGAGTCGCTTGGTTTACTGGGTCTGCTGGTGACTAGTGGGGTACCACAAGGCTCGGTGCTGGGACCCCAGTTGTTTACAATATATATTAATGACTTAGACGAAGGAATTAAATTGACTGGTCAAAGAACACTGAGGCTGTCTACAAGAAGGGTCAGAGCTCTATTTCCTGAGGAGACTGAGGCCCTTTAACATCTGCCGGACGATGCTGAGGATGTTCTATGAGTCTGTGGTGGCCAGTGCGATCATGTTTGCTGTTGTGTGCTGGGGCAGCAGGCTGAGGGTAGCAGACACCAACAGAATCAACAAACTCATTCGTAAGGCCAGTGATGTTGTGGGGATGGAACTGGATTCTCTCACGGTGGTGTCTGAAAAGAGGATGCTGTCTAAGTTGCATGCCATCTTGGACAATGTCTCCCATCCACTACATAATGTACTGGTTGGGCACAGGAGTACATTCAGCCAGAGACTCATTCCACCGAGATGCAGCACAGAGCGTCATAGGAAGTCATTCCTGCCTGTGGCCATCAAACTTTACAACTCCTCCCTTGGAGGGTCAGACACCCTGAGCCAATAGGCTGGTCCTGGACTTATTTCCTGAAATAATTTACATATTACTGTTTAACTATTTATGGTTTTATTACTATCTATTATTTATGGTGCAACTGTAACGAAAACCACTCTCCCCCGGGATCAATAATGTACGACTATGACTATGACTAAATGCAGCATCTCCAAGTTTGCGGATGACACGAAGCTGGGCGGCAGTGTTAGCTGTGAGGAGGACGCTAAGAGGATGCAGGGTGACTTGGATAGGTTAGGTGAGTGGGCAAATTCATGGCAGATGCAATTTAATGTGGATAAACGTGAGGTTATCCACTTTGGTGGCAAAAACAGGAAAACAGATTATTATCTGAATGGTGGCTGATTAGGAAAAGGGGAAGTGCAAAGAGACCTGGGTGTCATTGTACACCAGTCATTGAAAGTGGGCATGCAGGTACAGCAGGCGGTGAAAAAGGCGAATGGTATGCTGGCATTTATAGCAAGAGGATTCGAGTACAGGAGCAGGGAGGTACTTCTGCAGTTGTACAAGGCCTTGGTGAGATCACACCTGGAGTATTGCGTGCAGTTTTGGTCCCCTAATCTGAGAAAAGACATTCTTGCCATAGAGGGAGTACAAAGAAGGTTCACCAGATTGACTCCTGGGATGGTAGGACTGTCATATGTTGAAAGACTGGATCGACTAGGCTTATACTCGCTGGAATTTAGAAGATTGAGGGGCGATCTTATTGAAACGTATAAAATTCTAAAGGGATTGGACAGGCTAGATGCAGGAAGATTGTTCCCGATGTTGGGGAAGTCCAGAACGAGGGGTCACAGTTTGAGGATAAAGGGGAAGCCTTTTAGAACCGAGATGAGGAAAGACTTCTTCACGCAGAGAGTGGTGAATCTGTGGAATTCTCTGCCATAGGAAACAGTTGAGGCCAGTTCATTGGCTATATTTAAGAGGGAGTTAGATATGGCCCTTGTGGCTAAAGGGATCGGGGGTATGGAGAGAAGGCAGGTACAGGGTTCTGAGTTGAATGATCAGCCATGATCATACTGAATGGCGGTGCAGGGTCAAAGGGCCAAATGGCCTACTCCTGCACCTATTTTCTATGTTTTTATGCTCTGAGGCTCTTAGGCTCCAGGTCTCTTTGCTTCTCGTTCGTAGGCAACAACTTCAGCTGTGTATTTGAAAAAACACAAAAAAAATAGGTACAAGTATCGGCCACCGGTCAGTCTCCTCAAGTCTGCCCCACGACTTAATATGATCGAGTCTGGCCACAACAAGAGTGACTGTAACTACTGGGCATAAACTACAGGGAACCCAACATTGTCTTCAGGACAAGGTGCATTTTCTACTACTATCCTCACACTTATCTCTGGACTCTTGGTGTGGTGAAGATGAGAACTGATGTTGAAAGCCAGAGAAGTCAGAATTAGAATCAGAATCAGAATCAGGTTTATTATCACCGGCATGTGACATGAAATTTGTTAACTTAGCAGCAGCAGTTCAATGCGATATGCAATATAGAAGAAAATAAAACAAAATAAAATAATGATATTAAATAAGTAACTAAATCAATTACAGTATGTTGAATAGATTAAAAATCGTGCAAAAAAACCAGAAATAACATATATTAAAAAAGTGAGGTAGTGTCCAAAGCTTCAATGTCCATTTAGGAATCGGATGGCAGGGGGGAAGAAGCTGTTCCTGAATCGCTGAGTGTGTGCCTTCAGGCTTCTGTATCTCCTACCTGATGGTAACAGTGAGAAATGGGCATGCCTTGGGTGCTGGAGGTCCTTAATAATGGACACTGCCTTTCTAAGACACTGGTCCCTAAAGATGTACTGGGTACTTTAGTACCCAAGATGGAGCTGTTTAGATTTACAACCTTCTGCAGCTCCTCTCAGTCCTGTGCAGTAGCCCCTCCGTACCAGACAGTGATGCAGCCTGTCAGAATGCTCTCCACGTATTAGAAGTAGAGAGTAGCTTCCTTCTCCCAGGATGTGGTTCTCAGCTCTGGGAGCTGAAAATATCCAACAGTATGGATTCTCATCAGGATGTGGAGCTCTCCAGGAAACATGGCACTCACCATAATCATTTAAGGATTAAATACTTAGAGTTAATGAAAAGATCCAGGTTAACCACTGGAGCCCTTGCGATTGCAACTAACGGAGCCCAGCACTATAGGACCATAAAACATAGGAACAGGATTAGGCCACTCGGCCCATTGAGTCTCCCCGTCATTCTGTCATGGCTGATTCATTGTTCCTCTCAACCCCATTCTCCTGCCTTCTTCCTGTAACCTTTGACACTCTGACTAATCAAGAACCTTCACTTGAAATAGATCCATTGACTTAGCCTCCACGGCCTTCTGTGGCAATGAATTCCAAAGGTTCTGAATAAAGCAAAAAAATCCTCCTCATCTCTGTTCTAAATGGATGCACCTCTAGTCTGAGACTGTGCCCTCTGGTCCTAGACTCACCCACTATAGGGAACATCCTCTCCTCATCCACTTTATCTAGGCTTTTCAATATTCAATAGATTTGAATGAGATTCCCCTTTATTCTTCTCGTAGGAAGCCAATATTGCCGGGAAATTCCAGAAGGGGAGGTGTCATTTTCTCAAAATGGGAATTAAGAAGTTCTCAATGTCATCCAGTAAGCCATGCCGGATCAGAATTACGGCATTCAGCCCATCCAACCTGCTTTCGGTTGTAAATCTGATGGAGGGAAGGTATTTTAGTTGTGTTAATATTCATTGTGACCAGAGATTATGATCCAGTTTCATAACTGGCGGAAATTCAAGTTCGAGTTCAGGTTTTTTGATCACAGAAAAGACAAACCGGACAGGAAATTTTGGCGTTGTTTGGAGCTGGAGAGAGGCCACTGTCAACATGCGCACTGCCATCTTGTGATGTATTCCGCTGGAACGTGACTTACTCCAGGTAAAATCGGTGTTCGGTGGAATGCCACTGAAAACAGGTGGTGCTATGTAATCCAGTGCTCACCTGATTAGCTTTTATGGGTCAGCTTGGAAATACTTCAGATTTCTGCCAGAGGCATTGTAAATCACGGTGCTGACATGACTGGAGGACTGGTATCCCATTTCCACAGGCCTTCGTTACAAAGGATAAAAGCCACTTGGAATGTCCTTTTGGCTCCAAGGTTGAAAAGCTCATTAAACGCAGCCTTTGTGGGAGAGGGGCCCAAGACAGCTACAAGGGCACTTAGTTACATACTGGGAGCAGCGTCCTGAGTTCAGTAAACAAAAAGAAAACTGCAGATTGAAACCCAAGGCTCTGACTGCTGCACCGCATGCAGGGGCTTCAGCATCAACCTTCGCTTAAGAACGCTGCTACTGGTTAACTGAGAAAATATCTGAGGCAGGAGCTGTGGTTTGTACGTTTATTTCATTGTCAGAATCAGAATCAGAATAAGGCACGTGTCGTGAAATTTGTCAGCTCTGAGGCAGCAGTACAATGCAGCACATACTAATAGAGAGAAAAAGCTGTGAATTACAGTTCTCATTAATATATTAAATAGTTAAATTAAACACGTAGTGCAAAACTAGAAATAAAGAAATAGTGAGGTAGTGTACGTGAGTTCAGTGTTCATTCAGGAATCGGATGGCAGAGGGAGAGAAGCTGTTCCTGAATCGTTGAGTGTGTGCCTACAGGCTTCTGTACCACCTTCCTGAGGGTAACGATGAGTAGAGGGCATGACCTGTGGGGTCTTTTATGATGGAAACCACCTTTTTAAGGCCCTACTCCTTGGAAAATGTCCTGGATGCTACAGAGGCTACTGCCCATGATGGAGCTGACTAATTTTACAACTTTCTGCATCCTATCTTGATCCTGTGTAGTAGCCCTTCCCCCCACACCAGACAGTGATGCAGCCAGTTGGAATCCTCTCCACGGTACGTCTGTAGAAGTTTTCCAGTGTTTTTTGGTGACATAGCAAGTCTTCTCAAACTCCTGATGAAATACAGCCGCTGTCGTGCCTTCTTTACAGCGACATCGATGTGTTGGGTCCAGGTTAGCTCCTCAGAGATACTGACACCCAGGAACTTGGAATTGCTCACTCCCTCCACTTCCATTTGTAGTATGTGCGCACTGCTTGCATTTACAGCAAAATAAGATCGAGAGTGCTGACCAACGTCTGTACTTCGTCAGGAGGCTAGAAACACTCAGCGTGTCTCTGTTGACTCACAACAATTTTTATCGCTGAACCATAGAGAGCATTTCTGTCTGGATGCGCCACAAACAAGAGAAATTCTGCAAATGCTGGAAATCCACAGCAACTCTCAGAAAATGCTGGAGCGACTCAGCAGGCCAGGCAGCATCTAAGGAAAGGAGTACAGTTGACGTTTCGGGCCGAGACCCTTCCCAAACCGTCGACTGTACTTTTTTCCACAGATACTGCCTGGTCTGCTGAGTTCCTCCAGCATTTTGTGAGTGCTGTCTGGATGTATAATGGCTTAGCACGGCAACTGCTCTACAAGAAACTGCAGAGAGTTGTGGGCACGGCTCAGTACGTCACCGGAACCAACCTCCCCTCTATGGGCTCTGTCTACACTTCTCAGTGAAGCAGTCGGCATTAGCAGAGACCCCACCCACCTCTCTCCTATCAAGCAGACCAGACTGTGTTACAGCCATTAGACTCTTCAATTCCCAGAGTCTAGTGTGACACCAACCTACACACACACACACACACACACACACACACACACACTCACTCACTCACTCACTCACTCACTCACTCACTCACTCACACACTCACACACACTCACACATACTCTCACACACACACACTCACACTCACACATACTCTCTCACAAACACTCACACTCACACACACACACTCACACACACACACTCACACTCACACATACTCACACACACACTCACACACTCACACTCACACATACTCTCTCACACACACACTCACACTCACACACACACTCACACTCACACATACTCACACACACACTCACACACACACACTCACACTCACACATACTCTCACACACACTCACACTCACACACACACACACACTCACACACACACACTCACACTCACACACACTCACACTCACACACACTCACACATACTCTCACACACACACTCACACACACACTCACACTCACACACACTCACACACACTCACACTCACACACACTCACACACACACACACACACACACTCACTCAACTGAACACCACTCCACTCCCTTTGCAATTTTTGCTTATTTCTTTCTCAATTCCTGCTAAAACATTGTTTACATCTACATTTACATCATTTATTATGATATTGTAATTTGTCCTTTACTGTGCCTATTGCCTTGTTTATGAATTATTGTACTGTCTTGCACTGTTTTGTGCACTTTAAGTAGTGCCATGTAGGCCTGAGGTCTAATGTAGCTTTGTGTTGTTTCACGTAGTCTAGTGTAGTTTCATGTAGCACCATGGTCCCAGAGGAACATTGTTTCATTTTTACTGTATACTGTACCAGCAGTTATGGTTGAAATGACAATAAAAGCGACTTGACTTGACAGAAGATACAAAAGCCCGAAAGCATGGACCACCAGGCTTAAGGCCAACTTCTAACTTACTGTTATCTTGACCTGACCTCTTGTATGGCAATGCAGGTTCTCATAAATAAAGTGGCAGAAGCATTTTAAGTTTAAGGGAAACCACGCCAACTCCTTTATTGTCAACCACAGAACATAAAGTGCGATAAAACCTTCACATCATTGCACCAGACCAGCCTGTTAGGGTGATCCCCAACTCAATGCCGATGGCTGTGAATTATGCCTATGTTTCCACTCATTAGCCAACAATAAGATGGGACTCTTGGCCTCACAATCTACCTTGTTATGACCTTGCACTTTATTGTTTCCCTGCACTGCAGTCTTTCAGCGGCTTTTACACCCTGTTCTGTATCACTGTCTCGCAGCACGGAGTGCTGGTTGCAACTTGGAGCTCAATGCTATCAAAACAGGGGAAATGAGGATTGACTTCTGCTGACAACCTCCTACCTGTCCCCACCACCTTGGAAATTAATGATCAGGCTGTGGCTGTGGTTGAGCCATTCGAATTCCTGGGGACTACCATCACCAGTACATTGAATTGGGACAAGCTAATCACTAGGAAGGCCCAGCAGAGATTGTTCTTCCTATGCCACCTTAAGAAACTTAACACCTCAGGGCGTATCCTGATGAATTTTTACTCAGCCGTCATTGAGAGTGTGGCGACCACCTCTACCACTGTTTGGTTTCCCACCTCCAAGTCCAGGATGCATGAGTAGTCCACTACGCAGAGATTATTGGCTGTCAGCTATCAATATTAAAAAGAACATTTCATTGCCAGGGTGAAGAAGAGAGCTGAAACAGTTATTGCTGACTCCACCCACCCTAGCAGTCACCCATTCACCAAGTTGCCATCAGGGAGATGCTACAAGTCCACCACCACCAGGACCACACGTCATCTCTGAAGCTTCTTTCCTGTAGCTATCCAGCTGCTCAACAAAACTCACTTTGGTATAATACCCTAACTGTCCCTGCACAATATTGGTAAGTGGTCTTTCCTGTTCTCCTTGTTCCACTGATAATAATTTAATCCGTTCTGTCCGTCTGTCTAGGTACCATATCCAATGTGGATGTTGGTGACCATGGTTTTCCATATAGATCTATCCCTCGTTCTTTGGATGACTTCTATTTCCTTGATGTGTAGCCACCTGGCTAGGCTTTTGATGTACATAAGCCGAGGTCTTCCTCTAGGTTTGCTCCCCTCGATCTTTCCAGAGAGTATGAGTTTTACTAGTTCATCTTTCCGCATGATGTGTGTGTCCTAGAAATCTGAGTTGTCTTTCTCTTATTGTTGGTACGAGTGATCGAACTGCTTGGGCTCTTCTGAGAACTTCTTCATTTGATGTGTGTGTGGTCCATGATATTTTTAACATTCTCCTGTAGAACCATAATTCAGCTGCTTCTAGTCTCTTTTCCATTGCTGGGGAAATGGTCCAGCATTCACTTCCATAAGTCAGGATAGAATAAATGTAACACTGCAGTATTCTGTTTTTAGTGTACGTGCTCATCTTTCTGTCTGTTAATATGGACTTCATTTTTTGGAAAGCTTCTTTTGCCATTGCTATTCTGTATTTGATATCTGTGTCGCACCTGCCATCACTTGTTATTAGGCTGCCAAGATATCTGAATTTGTTGACTTGTTTGATGTTTGTATTTCCAAAATCTGTTCACTTATTTAATTTTTAATGTTAGATTAGATTAGGTTAGATTATGAGGACACGCAGTCCTCTTTTATTGTCATTTAGTAATGCATGCATTAAGAAATGATACATTATTCCTCCGATGTGATATCACAGAAACACAGGACAGACCAAGACTGAAAAACCAACTAAAACTACATAATTATAACATATAGTTACAACAGTGCAACAATACCATAACTTGATGAAGAACAAGCCATGGGCACAGTAAAAAGTTCAAAGTCTCTCGAAAGTCCCACATCTCACGCAGACGGGAGAAGGAAGGAAAACTCTCCCTGCCATGCCCGACCACAGTCCGACTCTGAGTCGTCCGAAAACTTCGAGCCTCCGATCAGCCCTCCGACACCGAGTACCGAGCACCATCTCTGCCGAACGCTTCGACCCCAGCCTCGGTCGCCAGCAGCAGGCAAAGCCGAGGATTTTGGGGCCTTCCCTCCGGAGATTCTCGATTGCACAGTAGCAGCGGCAGCAAACCGAGCAGTTCAGAAATTTCTCCAGATGTTCCTCTGTGCTTCTCACGTCTGTCTCCATCAAATCAGAATTGTCCACGGCATCTATATACAAATACGGTATAATGTTTGCACATGTGAATGTTCTGCTAATTGTTGATTGCTCGTGGCATATTACACTATTGTCTTGTAAATTGTTGGTTCGCTGTTGTGTTGCCTGCTATGGTATTGTCTTGTGTTTTATGCTTGACACCGAACCACGATCAATTCTGGAATGTTGAATTGACTTTATCTCTTACATTCTTCACATACATGAGAAGTAAAAATCTTTACGTTACGTCTCCATCTAAATGTGCAATGTGCAGTCATAGTAATTTATAACCACTCTCTGCAGAGTTTTACATACTGGCAACAAAGTGATTTGGATTTGAATTGTTATTGCTTTTCCTTATTCCAGTTTAATGATCTGATTTGTATGAGTAGTATGCAAGACAAGGTTTGATATATGTGACAATAAAAAACCAATACCGTAGATAATGGTGTTAATTCATGGCAGCTAACATGCTGATTGGTTGCTCCAATGTCTTTGTAATGCTGGGTTAAGGATTGGAAGCTCTACCAGTGTCGCTCTTGCTCATTAAATTCCCTTTAAAAAGTCCAGGTGTGAATCCTGGATAAAATCAAACTCAGTTGAGATACAAAGAGAAAATCCAGATTCAAAATTCAAGATCCAAGGAAATCCAAGATTCAAGAATGTCATTTCCAGTGCACAGGTATAGGGAGAATGAAATAATTGTTATTCTGCATCCAATGCAGCACAAAAAAACCCACAAAAGATAAAGAACACAATAATAAAACACACAATAAATATAAATACATAAGATAGCTTGTATACATAGTTTGATTGTACGTCTATAAAGTACATAAGGTGACTGATGGTAAATGATGAAGTTGTGGTGGAGTAACTGGGTGGAGGTATTAATCAGCCTTACTGCTTGGGGAAAAGGTTCAAAGATTAATTTATTATCAAAGTATGCGTGCAGTATACAACTCTGAGGTTCGCCTTCTCCAGATAGCCACAAAGCAAAGAAAAATCATGAAAGTCAGTTCAGAAAGAACCACCACCCCCCCTGCACAAAAAAAAACAACAGCACGATAGTCAACCCCCCCAAAACCCCTTCCCCTCACACGAAGTGCAATAAGAATATCGGCCCCCAAAATCCCCCTCTCCCTGCACAAAATCTAACAAAAGCGCAACAAGAACTTTGACCCCCAGTCCCCCCTCCTCCAGCACAAAGAAACAACCCCAAATACCCCACACACACAAAAATGAGATAGAATGGGTGAAATCACAGAATATAAAAACCATAAGACTGAAAAGAAGTCCACAGTCCATAGACCAAATCCATAAATGCAGAAACCTTGAATGATCCTCCAAAATCAACAAAAAAGAGAGACACAGATCTACCCTCTGACCACAGCAATAGGCCACACAGACTCCCTCACCGGCAGCAGAATGATTCCCACCAGCGGACAGAAGGCAGGCAGTTGGCGCTCACCCTCTGCATTCGCCTCGATGTTTCGATCTTTCTCGTTACTTTAATTGTTGAACAATGGAAGCTTTACACAGTGAAATGGGGTTGAACATTGGCTCATGCCTCGTCTCATAGTTTCTTTGCCTGGAGGCTTGCGCTCGCTACTTTCTAGAAACTTCTCGGAGACAGCAAAGTGTTGGATCACTCGATCAAACCCCAAACCGTAAGTTGCTATAGGCTCGAGCACTTCCAGAAACACTTTCAAGGTGAAAAACGGGTGTAAAAGAAGTGAAATGAATAGTTTCATGGTCTATCCAGGAGATGTCGACTGACGGAGCTTTGGATGCAGGCAGCATCTTGACTGGAAAAGTAACTCTATTTGCTTCTGGTGTTCCTGGTGTGGATGCTACGCAGCCTCACCCTGATGGGAGTGGGACAAACAGTCCATGAGCAGGGTGGGTGGGATCCTTCATGGTGTTACTGGCCCTTTGCTGGAACCTATCTGCAGTGTTCGAGAGTTTGTTTCTATCTAATGACTATTTATCAGAATTGCAACTGAGAGAGGACCTGTTAATCAACGTGGACTCACAACCTAAGCTATTATCAAATGGTCACTTGACTAGGTATTCAAAGCATGACAGAACACCACACACTTAATAGTAAACACAAGAGATTCTATAGGTGCTGGAAATCCAGAGCAATCTCGGCCCGAAATGTCAACTGTTTATTCCTCTAACCTGCTGAGCTCCTCCATCATCGTGTGCCTGTTCCAGCCACGTATAATTTGAAATGCATAGGTAACAGTCAAAGAGCCCAGCAGATCACTCAGATAGGTGCAGAATCTTCACAAGACCTGCTCAGTGAACTACAAGCAACCAAGCCCATATATGTGGATTTTGCCATTCGTTTCTCCTCAACCCTTGTTTCTCAAACAGCTCACTGTGGATCTCCACCAAACAATCACATCTTCAGCCCTGCCCCACACCCCTCAGCTGACCTCAAACATGAAATCCCTTCTTCCCAAACTCAGAGGGCCAACCCAGTCTTCAAAGTTAAGCTTTCTCTGACTGAATACGTGACGCAGTCTACTTTCCCAGTCCTCGGGCTTTTCTCCAGTGCATGCATCTTGCGACTCACCGTTCTCTCCACCCCTACGCGTGGCCCTCCGTTGGTCGAGGTAGACCACGGATGTTGCACCCTAACTGTCTGCATTGTTGGTACAGTGAATGGGAAAGAGAGTGCAATTATCTAGTGGAGTAGCTAGGATTTTCAGAAGCCTTTTGATAAGGCCCCACACAAGTATTAGTTGAACCAAGTTGGAGCACTTGGAATTGGGGGTAATATATTACCATGGATTGAGAGTTAGGTAACAAATGAAAAAAAACACTAATATTTAGATTAGATTATGAAGACACGTAGTCCTCTTTTATTGTCATTTAGTAATGCATGCGTTAAGAAATGATACAATATTTCCTCCGATGTGATATCACAAAACACAGGACAGACCAAGACTGAAAAAACTGACAAAACCACATAATTATAACATATAGTTACAACAGTGCAATAATACCATAACTTGATGAAGAAGTCCATGAGCACAGTAAAAGTTCAAAGTCTCTCAAATGTCCCACATCTCATGCAGACGGGAGAAGAATAACTCTCCCTGCCATGCTGACCGCAGTCCGACTCTGAATCATCCGAAAACTTCGAGCTCTGATCAGCTCTCTGACACCGAGTACTGAGCGCCATCTCTGTCCAAACAATTCGACTTCAACCTCAGCCGCCAACAGCAGGCAAAGCCGGTGATTTTGAGGCCTACCCTCTGAAAGATTCCCGATCACGCAGTAACGACAGCAGCGAACGAGGGTTTCAGAAATTTCTCCAGATGTTCCTCTGTGCTTTCACATCCATTCTCCATCAAATCAGAATTGTTCACGGCCCCTATTTAACAGATACAATATCATTTTCACCAGAGGGCTGCGCACACAAGAGAGTAAATGATAAACACAAGAGATTCTGCAGATGCTGGAGATCCAGTACAACACACACAGAGTACTGGAGGAACACAGAAGGCCAGGCAGCATCTACGGAAATGAATTAGCAGCTAATATATCTGGCTGAGACCCTTCACCAGGACTAGAAAGGAAGCGGGGGGGGGATGCTAGAATAAGAAGGATGGGGGGAGGGGATGGAGTACAAGCTAGAAGGTGATAGGTGGAGCCAACTGGGTGGGGGAGGGGGAGATGAAGAAGCTGGGAGGTGATAGATGGAAAAGGCAAAGGGCTGGAGAAGAAGGAATCTGATAGGAGAGGAGAGCGGACTATAGGTGAAAGGGAAGGAGGAGGGGCACTAGGGGGAGGCTGAGGTGAGGAGAAGAGGTAAGAGACCAGAGTGAGGAATAAAAGAAGAAGTGGGGGGGGGGAAGAAAATAAAATCAGAAAGAGAAAACAATATTTATACCACCAGGTTGGAGGCTAGCTAGATGGACTCTTCCAACCTGAGAGTGGCCTCATTGTGGCAGAAGAGGAGGCCATTATTTTCTTTAACTCCAGTGATAATGATGGCAGAGAGGCTTGAAGAGGATATACACAAGCAGAGTCAGTGGGCAGCAAGATGGAAGATATAGTACAAGGTGTAAGAGATGTCAACATGACTGGAAAACAGAAATTCTTGGTGGAGTAGCGAAGAGTGGAGGGCAGTGTGTTCAGAGGGAGTGAGGTTGGAACAGGAGAGAGGAGTGGTGAAGTTGAGACGGTTGATGTCTCGGCGACACTTGGAGATGAAGAGATCGAGTGCAGGTAGAAGGCCCGGGCGGGGTGTCCAGGAGGAGGAGGAGGGTTGAAGACAGGAGAAGGGGTCATCAGTAAGGGGAGGGTAATCCTTGCCAAAGGAGCAGGCTCAGAGACGTAGGCGACGGAAGAAGAGTTCAGCGTCATGGCAGGCACGGAACTCACTGAGGTGTGGACGGAGGGGTCAAAAGTGAGGCCCTTGCTAAGGACAGGACGTTCTGCCTCAGAAAGGGGAAGGTCAGAGGGGATGGCGAAGACACGGCAAGGGTTGGGGCTGGGGTCGGAGGAGGGTGAAGAGTGGGAGGTCTCAGGAGGGAGAGTTTTAACAGGAGAGAGGAGTGTTCCAGCCCGAAACATCGACTGATCCTTTCCACCGATGCCGCCCAGCCTGCTGAGTTCCTCCAGTGTGTTGTGAGAAATTCTCGGTACTAAGTGATGAGAGACTGAGATATGTTGATGTTCAGAAGAATTTTTGGTGTCCTTATACATAAATCACTGAAAGTTGTCAGACAAAGTTCAAAGTAAATTTATGATCAAAGTACATCTATGTAACCATATACAACCCCGAGATTCATTTTGTTGCGGGCATGCACAGTTAATACAAAGAAACAATAAGAATAAATAAATAAGCAACACATATGGAGAGCGTGAGATGAACAGTCCTTCAACGTGTCTATAGATTGTGAGAACAGATCAGTGAAGTTGAGTGAAGTTATCCTCTCTGGTTGAAGGTAGTTGAAGGGTAACTGTTCCTGTACCTAGGGGTGAGAGTTCTGAGGCTCCTGTACCCCCTTCCTGATGGCAACAGTGAGAAGAGAGCATGGCTTAGGTGGTGGGGGTCCCTGATGATGGATGCTGCTTTCGTGTGACATCTCTCCAGCACAGCCCAGTCATAAGAAAAACAGGCGTGGCAGGCAATTCCGAAGGCAAATGGAGCTATGTAAGCCTTTATTACAAGAGGATTTCCGCTTAGAATAAAAATGTCTTAGCACAATTCCACAGGGCTTGATGAGATCATACTGGATCATTGCATACATTTCCAGTCTTCTTATCAATAAAAAAAGAATGTCTTTGCTGCTGAACAAGTGCAATAAAACTTTGTCAGACTTGTCCCCGGGATGGTAAATATGTCTTTTGAACTCCACTGACAAAGGGTGGATCAGAGATCCCGGATATAACTTACACATGTGCACAAATGGAATAATACCATGACTAAGCTTCCTCGTTTCAGTCAGTACATCTTTCCACTGTGTCATAATACATATTAAGTCGACATTTCCACACGTCAATAAATCTTCTATGATTATTAACTCTCATGATCACTCAGCAGCCTTGTCTGCCCGTGCACGTGCATATCTACTCTCTGAAACTACAGATCACGGCTAGGAAAGATTCAGGATATTTGAAAGCAACACAAGGTGCCTGTTGATGGCGGAGACGGATAAGTTGTTTGTAGTGCTTGGAGAAGCCGATAAGATATAAGAGCAGAATTAGGCTATTTGGCCCATCGAGTCTGCTCTAATATTCCATCATGGCTGACTTATTACTCCTCTCAACCCCATTTTCTTGCTTTCTTCCCGTAACATTTGACAGCCTGACTAATCAAGAACCTATCAATCCTGCTCTAAATAGCCCTAATGACCTGGCCTCCACAGCTATCAGATTCACAACCCCTTTTTAAAAGGAATTCCTCCTGACCTCTCAAACAACGTTCAGTAGTTTATTAATGAGCTAATATCGCAGTAGAGAAAATGCTGGAATCTATTAACGAAAAAGCAGTAAAGGTCAAATTTGTTCAGTCAGGTGGAAGTGATTTTATTTTTTTGAAATTCCGGAAAGAACGTTGGAGGCTGACTCCCAGGAGTATGAGGGCCCGCTGGCTACCCTACGCCGGCCAAAGTGGTGTACCGGGGTGTGACCGCTGCCCCATGCAGAGTGTGGGTGGGGCCCGAAGGTGAGTGAGCTGCCCAGAATGGGCACGACCAGCCCCTTCACCAGAGGTGCTACCCCTCCCTGGACTCCCCGTACACCCTGATCATACTGCTTATGTATTACGTCTCTTAAAATGTTCAAGGGATTTAATGCGACTTTTTTTTTAACTAAATCTATGATATGATATGATTATGAGGACACACAGTCCCCTTTTATTGTCATTTAGCAATGCATGCATCAAGAAATGATAAGATGTTTTTCCAGAATGATATCACGGAAAACACATGACAAACCGACTTAAAAACTAATAAAAACCACACAATTATAACATATAGTTACAACAGTGCAACGCAATACCGTAATTTAAGGGGGTAAGTGGGCATCAAGTTCCAAAATGTTTAGAACTATACAACAGTTTTCATTTGCAGCTTTAGTTTTGGTTCTCTACTTCTAATTTACCATCTAAAATTTGACAATGTGCTACGGAGAGTCTGTGTCACGGCCTGGTATGGAAACACCAAAGCCCTTGAATGGAAAAGCCGACAAAAAGCAATGGATACAGCCCAGTCCGTCACAGGTAAGGCCCTCCCCACCACTGAGTACACCTACAGGGAGCGCTGTTGTAGGAAAACAGAGACCCCCTACCATCCAGGATGTGCTCTCCTCTCGCTGCTGCAATCAGGAAGTGTTACGGTACGCTTGCAGCCGTGCCAGACTCCAGGGTTTAGACGCTCCGATTCTCTGGGGTATGGATAGCTGGCATGGTCCCTTTGAAGATCCCGGCCTGCTCCGCTCTGCTCATTGGCGGCCATGTTGTTGTGGGTGCCAGGATCTGGATGTCTAAAGAGCACCTGAACTCAGCTTCGGGACTCGGTCTTCAGTTGTGTTTAGGATTTGTGTCTCCTTGGGACTCTCGTCTGGTGTGGTCAGGTTCTTCTAGCATCTAGTCAAGAACCGTTCTCCCATCTCAGTCTGGAAATCGTGTCTCGATTCGCCTTGGATATTCCAAGCACTTGGGTCCTTGCCATCCTCACTGAGGTCCCTCATCATAAGAAGGAAGTATAACAGCCTCAGGTCCCACACCACCAGGTGGAGGGACAGTCATTACCCCTCACCCATCAGGCTCTTGAACCAGAGGGGATAGCTTCACTCTCCTCCAACAGGGTTTCCACAACCTATGTTCAATGCTCGATGTTCAATGATACAATTTACTATCAGCAAATGCATACAGTATACAACCTGAAAATCTTACTCTTCACAGACATCCACAAAACAGAAGAAAAAACCCCAAAGAATGAATAACAGGAAAACATTAGAACCCCAAAGCCCCTCTCCCGCCACCAAACACAAACAGCAACAAGAGCATCAACCCTCCACCAACTTTTCCCAGCAGAAAGCATCAGCCCCTCCCTACCCAACTCAACTTGGGTTTTCGGTTTGTTTTGGCAGCACTCTTCACTTGGAGCTGGTGTACTTGGTCACTGCCTTTGTCCCTTCCGACACGGCGTGCTTGGCCAGCTCCCCGGGCAGCAGCAGGCGCAGTGCGGTCAGGATCTCCCGCGAGCTGATGGTCGACCGCTTGTTGTAACGGGCTAGGCGGGAAGCCTCGCCCCCGATGCGCTCGAACATATCGTTCACGAACGAGTTCATGATGCTCATGGCCTTGGAGGAGATGCCGGTGTCGGGGTGAACCTGCTTCATCACTTTGTAGATGTAGATGGAGTAATTCTCCTTCCTCAGCCTCCTGCTCTTCTTGCCAGACTTGCCTGATGGTTTTGGCAGCGCTTTCTTAGTGCTCTTCTTGGGAGCGGGCTTCTGATCGGGCATTTCTTCCGCGGAGTTGCCCGACCTGCTGAGCTCCCCCAGCGTGTTGTGAGTGTGAGCCCCTCCCTACCACCCAGCAAGCCATAGCAAACCCCCAGAGACCACGAAACTACCGTTCAACCCAATATTCCAACATCCCAACAGGCCCCCTCTCTCACTACCGAGGGGGAGAGCGATATCGCTCCTGCCACAGTGAGGCGGGGGGGGGGGCGCCAACAGCTCGCTCTTTCGCTGTTACAGTCTGCAGTGCCGCTTATCTCGGGCTCCCCCCAGCTTCGGAAGCAGCAGCAAACTCGCTCACAGTCAAGTGAGGGAGAAAGCGAGCAATTGTTCGAGCGGAGAGTCCTCAATGTTCCGCTCTCCTGCAGCGCTTAAGTTGGTGACGTAGGCGAGGAATCAGTCGTTCGCAGGGCTCTTCATCCCATGTTTTCAATATTTATTGTTTATTTATTCATTATTACTGTATACTTCTTCTTTTTGCACTTGCACGGTTTGTTCAATTTAAAACATCAAGGGTCCCCCACCTTTCTCGCACCGCGGACACCAGTTTAATATTGACAATATTCTTACGGACCAGCCGACCTGGGGGGTGGGGGGTGTTCAAGTAGGGATAAACTCACCTCAACATGTCTTTTACAGTTAGGGTTGCCAACTTTCTCACTCCCAAATAATGGACAAAAGTAGCAGTCAAATACGGGACAATTTACCCCAGGAAAGACTACAATGACCATGAAGCCTTGCACGGGCACCTGTGTGTGCATGTGACCTGCGCATGTGTGTATGTGCCGATTTTTTTTCCCACAAACCGCTTTTGGCTTAATCTTCCCGACTACACTGTACATACATTATTTCTACTTTATATAGGCTGTGTATTTAGCATATCATTCCTGCTTTTACTGTATGTTAGCGTTATTTTAGGTTTTATGTGTTATTTGGTATGATTTGGTAGGTTATTTTTTGGGTCTGGGAATGCTCAGAAAATTTTTCCCATATAAATTAATGGTAATTCCTTCTTCACTTTACGCCATTTCGGCACGAATGGTTTCATAGGAACGCTCTACCTTAGTGGGGGAAATATGGGACAAGGGCAGTATGGGACAAACCAATTTAGCCCAATATGTGGGATGTCCCGGCTAATACGGAACAGTTAGCAACCCTATGTTCAAGTTCAACAGTGCGTGACAGGGAATGAGGAAGGGTGCAGCTGACTCATATCGTTTCCTCGCGGCCCGGTAGCACATACTTTGCGGCCCGGTGGTTGGGGACCGCTGTTTTACATACCTGCTGTTTGTCCTGTTGGGTGCCACTTTCACGGATTCTTTTGTGTTTCTTTGTATTTACTGTGAATGCCGACAGAAAAATGAACCTCAGGATTGTGTATGGCAGCATATATACACTTCGACACAAATTTACTTTAAACTTTGAAACTTTGAATTCTAGATTTCAGATTCCTCCATGGCCTTGCTAGCTCCTATGATGTTAGAAACAAGTGAATAATCTTCCCATTTTGAAGGTGTGCTTGTTCCTGGCTGCCCTCCAGCACCATTCCTCAGTCACAATGAACAGGGGAAAAGTTAACTAGTCCACTGACCCTGTCCGTCAGCCACGGTTTCATAATAGCCTCTGCCAGCTCGTACTCATGATCTCCTGGGAGTGGCAAACAAAAAGATTTCCAAGGCAAATTCAGGGAGAACCAATTTAGAAAATGCCTCTCTATCTCAGGGCTAATAAATCAGGCTAACAGACCATAGTACCAATGATTAATGTTATTATATATTCCATTTACTTTTCAAATGTCATGATTTCCACACCCAGAAACTGCTCTCCTTTAAAGGCATTTACATTTCGTGAGTGCCACTCCTTCGCGGCACTTCGGACCAGAGGGCACAGCCTCAGAATGGAGGAACGTCCGCTTAAGATAGAGCTGAAGAGGAATTTCTTTAGCCAGAGGGTGGGGAATCTGTGGAATTCATTGCCACAGGCAGGTGTGGAGGCCAAGTCATTGCGTATATTTAAAGCAGTGATTAGTCAGAGTGTCAAAGGTTACGGGGAGAAGGCAGAAGAATGGGGTTGAGAGGGATAATAAATCAGCCAGAGCAGACTTGATGGGTTGAATGGCCTATTTTTCCTACGTCTTTCTTGTGTCTCAGAGTTAATGTTGATTCTTTTTCTTTCCTAGATGCTGCCTGACCTGCCGAGCATTTGGAACGTAAAATTCTGGCTTGGGAAAGCTCTGATCAGCAATCCTGTTCTCTGCCTCTTTCTCTCTTCATAACTCTATGAACCAGATGCCTCTGTAAGCACTGGAAACACCTGGGCAAACCTGTCCTTATCCCTTCAGAGTAACACAAAGTGCTGGAGGAACTCAGCAGGTCGGGCAGCATCTATGGAGAGGAATAAACCATCGACATTTCAGGCCGAGACCCTTCATCAGGACTGGAAAGGAAGGGGGCAGAAGCCAGAATAAGAAGGCGTGGGGGTGGGGGGGGGGGACAAGCTGGCAGGTGACAGCTGAGACTACGTGAGGGGGAGGGTAGGTGGAGTTGAAGTAAGAAGCAGCGAGGTGATAGGTGGGAAAGGTAAACAGCTGAAGAAGACGGAATCTGATAGGAGAGGAGAGTGGACCATGGGAGAAAGGGAAGGAGAAGGGGCACCAGAGGGAGGTGATGGGCAGGTGAGACGAGAAGGGGGTAAGACGGAAGCCAAAACAGGAAATGGAAAAAGAGAGAAGGGGGAGGGAGAAGAAATTACTAGAAGTTGGAAGTTGACGAGCATGGCACCAGGTTTCTCCTCCTCCGTCCTTCTTTCTTTTTCCATTCCCATCCCGGTTTGCCGAGTTCCTCCGGCATTTTGTGTGTGTTGCCTGAGATGTTCATGCTGTCAGGAGGTGGGAGGCTTCAGATTTCCCCTTTGCCTCATCCATTCTCCCTCACCTGGCCTATCACAGCCAAACCCTTTGCCTCATCCATCCTTTCCCCCTCCCTCTGTGCAAATTAAAACTAATCTGTCTTCTCACTTTCCCAGTACTAATGAATGGGTTTCAACCTGAAACGGTAATTGTTGCTTTTTTCTCTGTAGACGCTGCCTGACCTGCTGAGTGTATTCAGCATTTTCTGATTTT
The DNA here is from genome assembly GCF_963921235.1 of Mobula hypostoma. Classification (NCBI taxonomy): domain Eukaryota; kingdom Metazoa; phylum Chordata; class Chondrichthyes; order Myliobatiformes; family Myliobatidae; genus Mobula; species Mobula hypostoma. The sequence goes on from NC_086098.1 coordinate 241,201,158, forward strand.
TGGCCAGAAAGTCATTTGGGTAGTACATTTATTTGTTCACAAGGCCCACAGTTTGCACAGACCCCTCACTGCACAATGTGCTCAAATGGAAAGTTGAGCACTCTTTCAGTATTAATTAAAGTGACTTGTAAACACAAGAGTTCCTGCAGATGCTGGAAATCCAGAGCAAATCACACAATATGCCAGAGGAACTCAGCAGGTCAGACAGCATCTATCGAGAGGAATAGGCAGTCAAGACTTTGGGCGGAGACCCTTCATCATAACTGGAGAGGAAGGGGTAAGATGACGGAATAAAAAGGTTGGGGGAGGTGAAGGAGGAGAGCTAGCAGATGATAGGTGGGAAAGATAAAGGGAATCTGATAGGAGAGGAGAGTGGACCATGGGAGAAAGTGAAGGGGGAAGGACACCAGGGGGAGGTGATAGGCAGGTGAGGAGTGGCCAGAGTGGGGAATAGAAGTTGAGGGAAATCAGAGTTACCTTGGTCCAGAGCTGGAGAGGCTGTTGCATTGGTCCTGGGTGGTCAGTGTTGCTTCCCTCACATCTCAGGAATAGTTTCACTTTAATACTGGTAGTTCTACTGTAAAGGAAAAGTTATATTCCAAAGACATAGAAACATAGAAACATAGAAAATAGGTGCAGGAGTAGGCCATTTGGCCCTTCGAGCCTGCACCGCCATTTATTATGATCATGGCTGATCATCCAACTCAGAACCCAGCCTTCCCTCCATACCCCCTGACCCCTGTAGCCACAAGGGCCCTATCTAACTCCCTCTTAAACATAGCCAATGAACTGGCCTCAACAGTTTGCTGTGGCAGAGAATTCCACAGATTCACCACTCTCTGTGTGAAGAAGTTTTTCCTAATCTCGGTCCTAAAAGGCTTCCCCTCTATCCTCAAACTGTGACCCCTCGTTCTGGACCTCCCCAACATCGGGAACAATCTTCCCGCATCTAGCCTGTCCAATCCCTTTAGGATCTTATACGTTTCAATCAGATCCCCCCTCAATCTTCTAAATTCCAACGAGTACAAGCCCAGTTCATCCAGTCTTTCTTCATATGAAAGACCTGCCATCCCAGGAATCAATCTGGTGAACCTTCTTTGTACTCCCTCTATGGCAAAGATGGCTTTCCTCAGATTAGGGGACCAAAACTGCACACAATACTCCAGGTGTGGTCTCACCAAGGCCTTGTACAACTGCAGTAGTACCTCCCTGCTCCTGTACTCGAATCCTCTCGCTATAAATGCCAGCATACCATTCGCATCTTGTATTACAGAAAGTCACTTTATAGCAAGCTGTAGCTGCTCTCAAAGCATCGTTTTAAAGAGGCATTCCTAATTGCAATCGCAGTATAACCAACATGACTAATGTAAATCAGAATCGGGTTTCATATCACTGGCATATGTCATTAAATTTATTGCATTACGACAGTGGTACAGTACAATACATATTTTAAAAACTATAAATTACAATAAGAAATAAACAGATATAAAAATCAATTAAATAAGTGGTTCCAAAAAGAGAGCATAAAAAATACTGAGGTATTTTTCACAAATGATCTGACTTGGTCCAACCAAGCAGAGTTCACTGCCAAGAAGGCCCACCAGCGTCTTTACTTCCTGAGAAGACTAAAGAAATTTGGCCTGTCCCCTAAAACCCTCACTAATTTTTATAGATGCACCGTAGAAAGCATTCTTCTAGGGTGCATCACAACCTGGTATGGAAGTTGTCCTGTCCAAGACCGAAAGAAGCTACAGAAGATCGTGAACATGGCGCAGCACATCACACAAACCAATCTTCCGTCTGTGGACTCACTTTACACCGCACGCTGTCGGAGCAGTGCTGCCAGGATAATCAAGGACACGACCCACCCAGCCAACACACTTTTCGTCCCTCTTCCCTCCGGGAGAAGGCTCAGGAGCTTGAAGACTCGTACGGACAGATTTGGGAACGGCTTCTTTCTAACTGTGATAAGACTGCTGAACGGATCCTGACCCAGATCTGGGCCGTACCCTCCAAATATCCGGACCTGCCTCTCGGTTTTTTTGCACTACCTTATTTTCCCTTTTCTATTTTCTATTTATGATTTATAATTTAAATTTTTAATATTTACTAATTTTAACTATTTTTAATATTTAATATTTGTAATCCAGGGAGTGTGAAGCCCAGAATCAAATATCGCTGTGATGATTGTACATTCTAGTACCAATTGTTTGGCGACAATAAAGTATAAAATGTAAGTATAAGGTAGTGTGCTATTGTCCATTCATAAATCTGACAGAGGAGAAGAAACTACTCCTGAGTCACTGAGTGTGATTATAGGGTTCTGTACCTCCCTGATGGTAGCAATGAGAAGAGGCCATGTCCTGGGTGATGGAGGTCCATTATGATGGACGCTGCCTTTTTAAGGCATTGCCTTTTGGAGGTGTCCTCGATGCTAGGAACCTAGAGCCTATGATGGAGTTGGCCGAGTTTACAACTTTCTGCGGCTTTTACCGATCCTGTGCGGTGGCCCCTCCAGACCAGACGGGGATGCAACCAGTCAGAATGGTCTCCATGCTACATCTTGAGAGTCTTTGATGACATACCAAGCTTCCACAAAATCCTAGTGAAATATAGCCACTGTCATGCTTTCTTTGTAATGGCGTCAATACGTTGAGCCGAAGATAAATCCTCAGACAAGGTGACATCCAGGAACGTGAAGCTGCTCACCCTTTCCTCTTCTGGTCCCTCAGTGAGGACTGGTGTGTGTCTCTCGACTTCCCCGTCCTGAAATATTCCTATTCTATCACTCATGCATTATGGAAACAGATTATTACAGACCTGGACATATTTTTTGGCGGGGAAGGATTTCTAGGTAAAGGCTTTACCTTTGAGAGTGATGGTAAAATGTTTAAGCTCAGGCACAACTCAGCCCCAATGACCCTAACCCCACCCAAAGCTATGTTGTGGTCACATGATAGTATATACTAGATGGCTTTTTTTTTATCTCCTCCCTGTGACTTAGAGGTTTTCTGTAATTGTCAAAGAGCTTCTTCAGTTGAAATCACCAAGGTAGAGCAATGAGGTACTTAAGATTTCCAGGAACTTGGGGTGTATAGTGATTAAATTGTCTCTGTTTCTGTTTTCATGTTGCTATAGTGATTAGCATGCTAGAACACTTCCTCTCAGAACTTCTCACATTGGCTGATATCAAGGATTGCACGGCTAGTTTTAGCTTTGCATAAAAGATATAATACACACACACACACACACACACACACACACACACACACACACCTGTAAATATTGCAGCAGCCCTGCCTCACACAACAGCATAGAAACAAACCAACGTCCTTCTGGTCTACATGGTTTGAAAGCTCAGGTGTGCGTGGAAGGTCATGTTTGACAAATCTTACTGAATTTTTTGAAGAGGTTACTAGGAAAGTTGACGAGGGTAAAGCGGTGGGTGTTGTCTATATGGACTTCAGTAAGGCCTTTGACAAGGACATGCTAAACTCTCTTTTATTCATTGTATCCCACTCTCAAATTTATGAATTCAGTAGTCAAAAATCCTGTTTCAGCTTTATCTTAGATCTTTTATTTTAAAACAGGCAGAGAAGAAAGCCTGAATTTTATCCAACTAGTACATCAACTGATATCATGTTTGCATTTGGATTTAAACTACATATTCAGGTACATAACCTGTATGATGTCTGTGTTTAAGTTCCTTGGAGTGAAGGTGATTGAGGACTGACCTGATACAGTGCGTAAGATTACAAAAGGCATAGATAGGGTAGATTTGGAGAGTCCTTGGGAGGTCAACCTTGAAGCTCTCCCCACCATTGAGCACATCTACGCAGAGTGCTGTCGCAGGAAAGCAGCATCCATTCTCAGGGATCCCCACCACCCAGGTCAGGCTCTCCTCTCGCTGCTGCCATCAGGAAGAAAGTACAGAAGCCTCAGGACTCACACCATCAGGTTCGGCAACAATTATTACCCTTCAACCATCAGGCCCTTGAACCAGAGGGGTTAACTTCACTCAACTTCACTTGCTCTGTCACTGAACTATTCCCACAACCTATGGACTCATTTTCAAGGACTCTTCATCTCATGTTCTCAATATTTATTGCTTAATTATTTTTTTCTTTTGTTTTTGCACATTGGTTGTTTGTCCATCCTGTTGGGTGCGGTCTTTCATCGATTCTATTAAAGTTTTTGGATTTACTGAGTGTGCCTGCAAGAAAACAAATCTCAGGGTTGTATATGGTGACATTGATAATAAAATTACATTGAACTTTTAACCTTGAAGCCCCTTTCACAGAGAACTAAGACACAATTGTTAGTTAAGCCAAGACTTGCCTCCTCTTTTGACCTAGGTCAAAATCACCTGAGTCTATTTTGGTGGGTGTACTTGCAGGAAAGATATTCCAAAATTTGAAGCTTACATCAGACAAGGAGCATTTACTCTGCTTACAGGGTTGATTGATATATTAGCCATCAGCCAGGTGTGGTGTGCTGAGAATCTGGGTATGTCTAATCGCATAACTGATTAGTGAGTCTTCTTGTGAAGTCCCTTGGGAGAGGATGGTGTGCTTCCATTACATTTCTGATTGCTCTGTGCTAATTAATGAGGTGCATGTGGATTCCCCAGGTCCTATGACAGGTTATGCTGGTGGAGCTTTATTGGACAGGTGGATGGGTGGTTGAACTGTTGCACATTCTTTCTGTTGTATTTGCCAGAGACTCAAACTGCCTGGAAAATCTTTGGATGTTTCTCTGCTAGGCTGAGCAAAATTGAGCCAAGGATTCCTATGAGTGAGTCCAGAACACAGTTGTTTCTAAACTGCACGGGTGCACAGCCCTGCCATAACTGAAATGTTCCTGCGCACATAGCTTTTGTTGCCGAGACAGACGAGAAAAAGTTTACAGAATGTGAAAGATTTTCTTTGTCGTACATTATACCTTCAATTAATAAACAAAATCAAAGTATACAACTTTTCAATTTTCATTCTAAATATTCTTAGCATGCATGTGGCAAAAAAAACACACATTTAAAGTGCCGTACATTTTTCAGGCCGTGTAAAAATTTCCTGCTCAGAGCAATGGTTCATCCAAGCAGCTGTAAAAAAAAATTAGAGGGAACTTTGATCGGGGAGTTACTAATTTTCAAGGAGGTTTTAAGGACACCTGGATGCAATTTTTTTTTGTACTCACAGAAGTTAGTGTTTGTTTTGGAATCTAGTGTGCAACATCTGGACAATTATGGTTTATTTTCCGATCTGGTTGAGGACTATCAAAGGCTTGATACTGTGACTACTAGACTGATTTAGGAATCGGATAGTGGGGGGGAAGAAGCTGTTCCTGAATCACTGAGTGTGTGCCTTCAGGCTTCTGTACCTCCTACCTGATGGTAACAGTGAGAAAAGGGCATGCTCTGGGTGCTGAAGGTCCTTAATAATGGACGCTGCCTTTCTGAGACACTGCTCCCTGAAGATGTCCTGGGTACTTTGTAGGCTAGTGCCCAAGATGGAGCTGACTAGATTTATAACCCTCTGCAGGTCCTGTGCAGTAGCCCTTCCCCATACCAGACAGTGATGCAGCCTGTCAGAATGCTCTCCACGGTGCATCTATATAAGTTTTTGAGTGTATTTGTTGACATGCCAAATCTCTTCAAACACCTAATAAAGTATAGCCACTGTCTTGCCTTCTTTATAACTACATCAATATATTGGGACCAGTTTAGATCCTCAGAGATCTTGACACCTGGGAACTTGAAGCTGCTCACTCTCTCCATTTCTGATCTCTCTATGAGGATAGGTATGTGTTCCTTCATCTTACCCTTCCTGAAGTCCACAATCAGCTCTTTCGTCTTACTGACGTTGAGTGCCAGGTTGTTACTGTGGCACCACTCCACTAGTTGGCATATCTCACTCCTGTACGCCCTCTCGTCACCACCTGAGATTCTACCAACAATGGTTGTATTGTCAGCAAATTTATAGATGGCATTTGAGCTGTGCCTAGCCACACAGTCATGTGTATAGAGAGAGTAGAGCAGTGGGCTAACCCTGAGGTGAATTGCAGAGGGAGGTACAGAGGCCCAGGTTCTGCAACTTCTCAGTCAGGATTGTGGGAATGATGGTATTAAATGCTGAACTATAAGTCAATGAACAACATCCTGACAGAGGTGTTTGTATTGTCCAGGTGGTCTAAACCCATGTGGAGAGCCATTGAGATCGTGTCTGCCATTAACCTATTGTGGCGATAGGCAAATTGCAGTGGGTCCAGGTCCTTGCTGAGGCAGGAGTTCATTCTAGTCATGACCAACCTCTCAAAGCATTTCATCACTGTAGATGTGAGTGCTACCAGTCGATAGTCATTTAGGCAGCTCACATTATTCTTCTTGGGCACTGGTATAATTGTTGCCTTTTTGAAGCAAGTGGGAACTTCCACCTGTAGCAGTCAGAGGCTGAAAATGCCCTTGAATACTCCTGCCAGTTGGTTGGCACAGGTTTTCAGAGCCTTGCCAGGTACTCCATCGGGACCTTCCATTTTGTGAGGATTCACTCTCTTTAAAGACAGCCTAACATCGGCCTCTGAGACAGAGATCACGGGGTCATCAGGTGCAGCAGGGACCGTCACAGCTGTAGTTATATTCTCCCTCTCAAAGCGTGCATCGAAGACATTGAGTTCATCTGGTAGTGAAGCATCATGCTATTGGGTTTTGCTTTGTAGGAAGCAATGTCCTGCAAACCCTGCCAGAATTGTACATCCGATGTCACCTCCAACCTCGTTCGAAATTGTCTCTTCGCCCTTGAAATAGCCCTCCACAAATCACACATGGTTTTCTGGTACAGGCCTGGGTTGCCGGACTTGAATGTCACCGATCTAGTCTTCAGCAGATGACGTACCTCCTGGTTCATCCACGGCTTTAGCTTTGGGAATGTAGAGTAAGCCTTTGTAGGCACACACTCAACCACACGGTTTTTAATGAAGTCAGTAACAACTGCAGCATATTCATCCAGGTTCGAAGATGAATCCCTGAATACAGTCCAGTCCACCAATTCAAAGCAGTCCTGTAGGTGTTCCTGAGCTTCCCATGTTCATACCTTCTTGGTCCTCACTGCTGGTGCTGCAGTCTTCAGTCTCTGCCTATACTCGGGGAGTAGAAGTACAGCCAGGTGATCAGACTTCCCGAAGTGAGGGCGTGGAATAGCACGGTAGGCATTCTTGTTGGTGGTGTAGCAATGGTCCAGTGTGTTGTTTCCTCTGGTATTGCAAGTGATCTGCTGATGGTAGTTGCTTAGTGATTTTTTCAGACTGGCCTGGTTAAAATCCCCCAAAACGATGGTGAACGCATTAGAGTGCATGCTGATCCCATTGCTCAGATCATCTAAAGCCCGATTGACGTTGGCCTGAGGTGGAATGTATACTGCTACCAAAATGACCCCGTGGTAGGTAAATAGGACGGCATTTTACTGCTAGATATTCCAGGTCTGGTGAGCAGAATTGGGACAGCACTGATATATTTGTGCACCAAGAAGAGTTGATCATGAGGCATACTCCTCCACCTCTGCTTGTGAGAGACTCTATAGATCTATCCTGACGGTGTATAATAAACCCGTCGATCTGAATTGCTGCATCCGGTACGGAAGGGGTTAACCAGGATTCCGTGAAACAAAGGACACACTCAGTCCCTCTGATTCAGCACCCTAGCTCTGAGATCATCGATTTTATTCACCAGAGACTGCACATTGCCAGCAAGATAGTTGGTACAGTATTGGGAGTTTAAACCCCCCATTTCTTTAAACGCACTTGTAACCCCGCGCTTCCTCCGTGGTGTCCTACGTGGGCGCTTCGGACCATAATCGGTGTTGTTTCCGTCAGTTTTAAGCAGCGATAGTTTGTTTAAATGCATTAAGATATCTTTGTTGACCGTACTGACCTTGGAAGCGGTTGTGTTTTTTTAGCTGTATCAGGCTGAAACGGGAATATTTAATCGTATTCATTGAGAGTACTGCTGTAACTCGAGTAATAAACCTGATTCTGATTATAAGAGAAAGAGAAAGTTGTATGCGGTTTGGCTTCCCAAGCCTGTTCCGTCATTTAAAGATCAGCTCTACTTGTCACATGTACATTGAAACATCGAAACATACGGTGAAATGTCCCATTTGCGTCAATGACCAACACAATGCAAGGATGTGCTGGAGGCAGCCGCAGGCGTTGCCATGTTTCCGGCGCCAACATGGGATGCCCACAACTTGCCAGCTAACCTGTACGTCTTTGGAATGTTGGAGGAAACTGGAGCAGACCCACGTGGTCATGAGAAGAATGTACAAACCCCTTTGCAGACAGCGTCGTGAATTGAACAATTCCGACAATCGTTCATCCATCGCTGGCACTGTAAAGCTGCACTAACCACTACGCTACCATGCCGCCTTAGTACAGCTGTTCCTCAAATCTTTTTCTCCATAACCTTTGACACTTCATTAATTGAAGCTCTGAATGTGTTCAAGGATTTAGCCTCCTCCACAACTTTCTGGAGCAAGGAAGTCGGATGATTTACAACCCTCAAGGAAAGAATTTCTTCCTCAATGGATACATAAGTGGACACACTTGTATTCTGAGACCATGCCCTGTATTCCCAGCATCTACTCTATCAAGTCCCCTAAGAGTCTTCTATTTTTTGATAAAGAACCTGGCAGGTCAGGCAGCATCTGGGCAGAGAAAGGAAGTGGTGAAACAAGAATCCAAGGTAACTGGTGGACTTAGAAGGGGCGAAGCAAGTTAAGCTGGATCAGGAATCAAAGGGGTGGAGCTGGACACAGAGGCAGGTGGGTGGGTGGAGGCAGTGAATAAAAGGAGGAGGCCGATGGAGCAAGGTAGGAGAGACGAGGTCAAATGTGAAGAAGTTGCCGGACGGCGATAACAGCAACACAAAGGCTAGAATCTGACACGTAAGGAAGGTCCTTGGGGAAAGGCGAACGGCAGATGGAACCACAACCAGATTGGTGGGAGGAGGTGGGAGAGAGAAAGCCTGAGCGTGAACTGTGTGTGCAGGGGGAAGGAGACAAAGATGGGCGATGAGCAGCAAGAGGTAGGGTATGAGAAAGAGTTAGGGATAGGGGAAAACCTTCCAGAGGGAGGATTACTTACAACTGGAATACTCAATGTTCACTTCTTTAGATCATAATACCATAAGGCAGAGGAGCAGAATTAGGCCTTTTGGCTAATCAGGTCTGCTCCAGCATTCTGTCATGGCTGATTTATCTTCCCTCTCAACCCCATTCTCCTGTCTTCTCCCCGTAACCTTTCATCAACCTCCACTTTAAATATACTCAATGACTTGGCATCCACAGCTGTCTGTGGCAATGAATTCCACAGATTCACTACCTTCTGGCTAAAGAAGTTCCTTCTTATCTTTGTTCTAAATGGACGTTCCTCTATTCTGAGGTTGTGCCCTTTGGTCCTAGACTCCCCATCTCTAGGAAACTTCCTCGCAACACGCATCCCGTCTAGGCCTTTCAATATTTGATAGGTTTCAGTGAGATCCCCCACATTCTTCTAAACTCCAGCGAGTTCACTCAGAGCCTTCAAAGGGTCCTCATACTTTCATTGCCAGGATCATTCTCCTGAACCTCCTCTGGACCCTCTCCAATGCCAGCACATCTTTTCTTAGATAAAGGACCCAAAATTGCTCACAATACTCCAAGTGCTGTCCGCCCATGCCTTCTAAAGCCTCAGCAATCATTCTTGTTTTTATATTCTAGTCCTCTTGAAATGAATGCTAATATTGCCTTTCCCTTCCTCTCCACTGACTCAACCTGCAAGTTAACCTTTAGGAGTCCTGCACATCTCCCTTTGCATCCCTGATTTTGAATTTTCTCCCCATTTAGAAGATACTTTACTCCTTTATTCCCTCTACAAAAGTGCATGACCATACACTTCCCTACACCACATTCCTTCTGCTACTTCTTTGTCCATTCTCCCAATCTGTCCAAGTCCTTCTGCCGACTCTCTACTTCCATAACACTACCTGCCCCTCCAACTATCTTTATATCATCTGCAAATCTGGCCATAATGTCATCAATTCTGTCGTCCAAATTATTCACATGTAACATGCAAAGAAGTGGTCCCAATACTGACTCCTGCGAACACCACTTTTCATCGACAGACAACCACAAAAGGCCCCCTTTATTCCCAAACTATGCCCCTTGCCAGTCAGCAAAGATACAGGAAAGATACTATAGTATGACAGACTATCTTCTTAATCTCCTAATGTATGGCACCTTGTCAAAAGCCTTCTGAAAATCCAAGTTATCAACAGCCACCAATTTGCCTTTGTCTATCCTGCCCGTTATTTCCTCAAAGAATTCTAACAGACTTGTCAGGCAAATTTTCCCTATAAGAAAACCATGAACCTACTTTCTCAAGAGCCTCCTCATCCTTAATAATGTACTTCAATATCTTCCCAACCACTGAAGTCAGGCTAACTGGCCTATAAATCCCTTTCTTTTTCCTCCCTCCCTTAAAGACTGGAGTGACATTTACAATTTTCCAGTCCTCTGGAACCTTTCCAGGATCTAGTGATTCTTGACAGATCATTCATGTCTCCAGTCTCTTCAGCCACCTACTTCAGAACCCTGGGGTGTAGCCCATCTGGTGCTGCTGACTTATTTACATGCAAACCTTTCAGCTTCTCAAGCACCTTCCCCTTAGTAATAGCAACTACACTCACTTCTGCCCCCTGACGCTTTCGAATTTCTGGCATACTGCTAGTGTCTTCCACAGTGAAGCCTGATGCAAAATCAAGTTCATCCGCCATTTCTTTGTCCCTAATACTACCTCTCCAGCGGTCCAATATCCACTCTCGCCTCTCTTTTATTCCTCATGTATCTGAAAACTCTTTTGGTATTATCTTGGATGTGTTTGGCTAGTTTACCATATTTCCTTTTTTCTCTTCTTATGGCTTCTTAGTTGCCTTCTGTTGGTTTTTAAAAGTTTCCCAATCCTCTGAATTCCCACTAATTTTTGCCTTATTAGATGCCCTCTCTTTTGCTTGTATGCTGCCTTTGACTTCCTTTAGTTCCTCTAGTTTGTGTTACACGTCACCCTGGCAGTAATTATTTATTTCAATATTTCCGAATTAGACAATCCCTTCTTAATTAGGATCAGCCTAACAAAACAATCAGATTCAGGAACTTGGAGGTTCAAAGTAACATACACAAAATGCTGGAGGAACTCAGCAGGTCAGGCAGCATCTATGGAAATGAATAGATAGTCAACATTTGGGGCAGATACCCTTCTTCAGGACTGAGAAGAAAGGGGGAAGACACCAGAATAAAGAGTGGGGGGAGGGAAAGGAGGATAGTTGGGCTTGTTTTCTTTGGCGTAATGGTGACTGAGAACTGATCTGATAGAGTGCATAAAGTTATGAAAGACATAGACGGGGTAGATAGTCAGAATCTTTCTCCTATGTTAGGTATGTCAAAAGCAAGAGGGTATAGGTTTGCACGTTGGTTTTTTGTCAGTCTTTATTAACCCTATAACAATTACAGCATGGAAACAGGCCATCTCAGCCCTTCTAGTCCGTGCCGAGCTCTTACTCTCACCTAGTCCCACCGACCTGCACTCAGCCCATAACCCTCCATTCCTTTCCTGTCCATATAGCTGTCCAATTTAACTTTAAATGATAACATTGAACCTGCCTCAACCACTTCTGCTGGAAGCTTGTTCCACACAGCGACTGCTCTCTGAGTAAAGAAGTTTTCCCTCATGTTACCCCTAAACTTTTGCCCTTTAACTCTCAACTCATGTCCTCTTGTTTGAATCTCCCCCACTCTCAATGGAAAAAGCCTATCCACGTCAATTCTCTCTATCCCTCTCATAATTTTAAATACCTCTATCAAGTCCCCCCTCAATTTTCTACGTTCCAAAGAATAAAGACCCAACTTGTTCAATCTTTCTCTGTAACTTAGGTGATGAAACCCAGGTAACATTCTAGTAAACCTTCTCTGTACTCTCTCTATTTTGTTGACATCTTTCCTATAATTCGGTGACCAAAACTGTACACAATACTCCAAATTTGGCCTCACCAATGCCTTGTACAATTTCAACATTACATCCCAACTCCTATACTCAATGCTCTGATTTATAAAGGCCAGCATACCAAAAGCTTTCTTCCCCACCCGATCCACATGAGATTCCACCTTCAGGGAACTATGCACCTTTATTCCTAGATCCCTCTGTTTTACTGCATTCTTCAATGCCCTGCCATTTACCATGTACGTCCTATTTTGATTAGTCCTACCAAAGTGTAGCACCTCACATTTATCAGCATTAAACTCGATCTGCTATCTTTCAGCCCACTCTTCTAACTGGCCTAAATCTCTCTGCAAGCTTTGAAAAGCTACTTCATTATCCACAACTCCACCTATCTTAGTATTATCTGCATACTTACTCATCCAATTTACCACTCCTTCATCCAGATCATTAATGTATACGACAAATAACATTGGACCCAGTACAGATCCCTGAGGCACACCACTAGTCACCAGCCTCCGATCTGACAAACAGTTTTCCACCACCACTCTCTGGCGTCTCCCATCCAGCCACTGCTGAATCCATTTTACTACTTCAATATTAACACCTAAGGATTGAACCTTCCTAACCAACCTTCCGTGTGGGACCTTGTCAAAGCCCTTACTGAAGTCCATATAGACAACATCCATGACTTTACACTCGTCAACGTTCCTAGTAACCTCTTCAAAAAATTCAATAAGATTTGTTAAACATGACCTTCCATGCACAAATCCATGTTGGCTGTTCCTAATCAGACCCTGTCTATCCAGATAATTATATATACCATCTCTAAGAATACTTTCCATCAATTTACCCACCACTGACGTCAAACTCACAGGCTGATAATTGCTCGGTTTACTCTTAGAACCCTTTTTAAACAATGGAACAACATGAGCAATACACCAATCCTCCAGCACCATCCCCGTTTCTAATGACATTTGAAATATTTCTGTCAGAGCCCCTGCTATTTCCACACTAACTTCCCTCAATGTCCTAGGGAATATCCTGTCAGGACCTGGAGATTTATCCACTTTTGCATTCCTTAAAAGCTCCAGCACTTCTTTAATCATCATAGTTTCAGAGAGCTGATCAGAGCTCGAAGTTTTCGGATGACTCAGAATCAGTCTGTGGTCGGCATGGCAGGGAGAGTTTTTCTTCCTTCTCCCATCTGCGTGAGATGTGGGACATTTGAGAATCTTTGGACTTTACTGTGCTCATGGACTTCTTCATCAAGTTATGGTATTGTGCACTGTTTTAACTATATGTTATAATTATGTGGTTTTGTCAGTTTTTTTCAGTCTTGGTCTGTCGTGTGTTTTGTGATATCACACCAGAGGAAATAATGTATCATTTCTTAATGTATGCATTACTAAATGACAATAAAAGAGGACTACGTGTCTTTATAATCCTAATCCTAACTTCCCTAACTGTTTCCCTTATCTTATACAATTCAATATCCTTCTCCTTAGTGAATACCGAAGAAAAGAAATTGTTAAGAATCTCCTCCATCTCTTTTGGCTCCACACATAGCTGTCCACCCTGATTCTCTAAGGGACCAGTTTTATCCCTCACTATCCTTTTGCTATTTATATAATGGTAGAAACCCTTGGGATTTATTTTCACCTTACTTGCCAAAGCAACCTCATATCTTCTTTTAGCTTTTCTAATTTCTTTCTTAAGATTCTTTTTACATTCTTGATATTCCTCGAGCACCTCATTTACTCCATGCTGTCTATATTTATTGTAGGTCTCTCTTTTTTTCAAACCAAGTTTCCAATATCCTTTGAAAACCAGGACTCTCTCAAACTTTTAACTTTTCCTTTCAATCTAACAGGAACATAAAGATTCTGTACTCTCAAAATTTCATCTTTAAATGACCTCCATTTCTTTATTACATCCTTCCCATAAAACAAATTGTCCCAATCCACTCCTTCTAAATTCTTTCGCATCTCCTCAAAGTTGGCCTTTCTCCAATCAAAAATCTCAACCCTGGGTCCAGATCTATCCTTCTCCATAATTATATTGAAACTAATAGCATTGTGATCACTGGACCTGAAGTGCTCCCCAACACAAACCTCCATCACCTGACCTATCTCATTCCCTAACAGGAGATCCAACACTGCCACTTCTCTCATTGGTACCTCTATGTATTGCTGCAAAAATCTATCTTGCACACATTTTACAAACTCCAAACCATCCAGCCCTACAGTATGGGCTTCCCAGTCGATGTGTGGAAAATTAAAATCTCCCACAATCACAACCTTTTGCCTACTACTAATATCTGCTATCTCCTTACAAATTTGCTCCTCCAATTCTCGCTCCCCATTTGGTGGTCTATAATACACCCCCATAAGAGTTACTGCACCTTTCTCATTCCTCAATTCCACCCAAATAGCCTCCCTAAGTGAGCCCTCTAATCTATCCTGCCAGAGCACAGCTGTAATATTTTCTCTGACAAACAATGCAACCACTCCCCCTCTTGTCCCTCCGATTCTATCACACCTGAAGCAATTAAATCCAGGAATATCTTGTTGCCGATCACACCCCTGCTGTAACCATGTTTCACTAATAGCTACCACATCATACTTCCAGGTATCAATCCATGCTTTAAGCTCATCCACCTATCTTATAATGCTCCTAGAGCATTGATATATAGATTTTTTCAAAATTCTGTTTTGTTTATTTCCCTGTAAATGTCTGCAAGAAAATGAATCTCAAAGTAGTTTATGTTAACATATATGTACTTTGATAATAATTCCTACTTTGACTTTGACTTTTGACTTTGAGAGGAAAAAGTTTTAAAGAGCATCTGAGGGGTAATTTTGTTTTACAGAGAGGTGGTGGTAGAATCAGACACAACTACCATATTTCAAGTTCAAGTTTCATTATTATTCAACCATACATAAATATAACCAAACATAACATTGTTCCTCCAGGGTCAAGATGCAAAACACGGAGCACAAATAGCACACATGGTTACGATTTCAGAAAAATTTGCAGCCACAAAGAAAAAAATATATAGCCCAAGTCCCTGAGTGGCATGACTGTTGGTTGGTTAGTTGTCCTGTCCAGCTTGTTCTTTCCCGAAGAGCAGTATTGACTGGAGGGACCAGTCCCCAACCCAAGTATAGATTCCAGCGCACCCCACATCGGATCTTTCACAGTGCTTTTCCTAGCCAGCTGCAACAGGCGATCCCGTGGCCTCGGCCCAACCGAGGCTACACAGCTCCCCCACCATTGGTCTCTCCAACGAACCACTATTCTATGTTACCAATGTCCAGCAGGGTCTTGCAATTGCAATGAAAACATCCAAGACAATCACTTGCACCTCCGCACCATCCAGGTCCAGGTGACAATACAACAATGGTACACAGTAAGCCCATCTTTATTGAGCAACTTGCTGATGGGATAGTCCTGGAGTAGTTGATGTTCTTGGTATCCAGCAGTGATTTATGATCGTAAGAAAGACATTCAAGATGAACAAATACATCTTTGATTGGACCTGGAGTAGCTGCTGCATCCGAGCATGCCACCATCTTACCAGCAATAAGTAAGAAGCGTTTAGATGGGCAATGAAGCATAGAAGAATTCTGTTGTAATGAGGGCAAGTTGGATCACTGTTGGTGGAAAATAAATTCGGGCTGTATATGCTGAGCTGGAGGGCCTTTTCCTGTTCTCCAAACTTCACGATTCATCACAAAGACATCCTCAGTTTGCAATGGTCATATGATTGAGGTTGCAGGAAGTGTAAACTTGGCTAGTAGCTATGAAGCCATGAAAGCAGACCCAGCTAAAGTGAACTAGCAAACTACATCCAAGTATCATCAATCAAGATACAGTGTCAGCTGCTTAAGAGAATCTTTCAAAATACATTTTGATGCTGAGGAAACTGGTGGAGCTGTGTGCTGACAAGTCTTCATGTCCCGGTTGATTTCATCTTTGAACAAGGTTTCCTAACCTGGGGACCACGGACGCCCCAGTTAATGATAAGGGTCCATGGCATAAAAATGGTTGGGAACCCCAGTGCTGGGATCTTGACAGAAAGGAGTGGTGACATAGTTGATCCACTGGTTTTAACTGTATTTCCCAGATTCATGGAAAGCTACATTAGATTAGAAAATTTCAAAAACAACACCTTGAGTTAAAAAGGAAGGGAAACAGAGATTCCTTGCATTTATTATAAGGAAAATGTTAGAGTATCACAGTGTTTCAGAAGGCATATTTAAGATGCTGTATTAACATTTATTGCAGAAAATAGAAAGCGCATATAGGAGCTACGATATTGGCATATTCTTCCTATCTAACAGAGAGAACCAACGTTTGGCCAATTTCTGCGCTGAGCCAGAATGAGAGGATCGGGGCATTGAAGAAAAAGGTGGGGGATGGGCCATTGTTCAGCTCAGGGTTTTTCACCTCAGTGCCAGGTTGACTCTGCAGCTGTGGCCTGCAATCATCGGTACTTGCCTCAGTGTTGAACTGGCTCCATGGCGAGGGCTTACAGCCATCAGGCTACTGGACTGGTAGTATAGGCTCAAGGTTGTATTCAAAAGGTTCAAAGGAACATCTAAACAAGCCTGATGCATTTTTGAAACAAGTCCTGTAAGTTAAAATAGAACTTTTTGGCCGCAATGAGCAAAGGTATGTTTGGAGAAAAAAGGGTGAAGAATTTCATGAAAAGAACCCCTCTCCAGCTTTTAATCACGGGGGTGGATCAATCATGCTTTGGGCTTGTGTTGCAGCCAGTGGCACGGGGAACATTTACTGGTAGAGGGAAGAATGAATTCAATTAAATACCAGCAAATTCTGGAGGCAAATATCACACCATCTGTAAAAAAGCCGAAGATGAAAAGAGTATGGCTTCTACAACAGGATAATGAACCTAAACACACCTCAAAATCCACAATGGACTAAGGTTTTGCCATGGCCCTCACAGTCCCCTGACCTAAACATCATCGAGAATCTGTGGATAGACCTCAAAAGAGCAGTGCATGCAAGACGGCCCAAGAATCTCACAGAACTAGAAGCCTTTTGCAAGGAAGAATGGGCAAAAATCCCCCAAACAAGAATTGAAAGACTCTTAGCTGGCTACAGAAAGCGTTTACAAGCTGTGATACTTGCCAAGGGGGGTGTTACTAAGTACTGCAATGCAGGGTGCCCAAACTTTTGTTTAGGGCCCTTTTCCTTTTTTGTTATTTTGAAATTGTAAAAGTCATAGTCATAGTCATAGTTATACTTTATTGATCCCGAGGGAAATTGATTTTCATTACAGTTGCACCAACCAAGAATAGAGTATAAATAAAGCAATATAAAACCATAAATAATTAAATAGTAATATGTAAATACCAGGAAATAAGTCCAGGACCCGCCTATTGGCTCAGGGTGTCTGACCCTCCAAGGGAGGAGTTGTAAAGTTTGATGGCCACAGGCAGGAATGACTTCCTATGACGCTCTGTGTTGCATCTCGGTGGAATGAGTCTCTGGCTGAATGTACTCCTGTGCACAACCAGTACATTATGTAGTGAAAAGATGGAAAAAACAAGTTTTCTTGCTTAAAATATTAAAGAAATGTGTCATCTTTAACTTTATGCCTTTTGGAAATCAGTTCATCTTTTATTCGCTTAGCTATTCACAGTAACAGAAATTTTGACTGGGGTGCCCAAACATTTGCATGCCACTGTATATCTATTGCTTACAAAAACTAGGCAAAAGATTAACCTGGACACTGTACACTCAGTGACTTTATTACGTACTTCCTGTACCTAATAAAGTGCCCACTGTGTGAACACTCATGGTCTTCTGCTGCTGTAGCTGATTCATTTCAAGGTTCAACGTGTTGCAAGTTCAGAGGTGCTCTTCTGAACACCACTATTGTATTCTAATGCGTGCTTTTTTGAGAACCCATCGTCTTCCTGTCAGCTTGAACCAGTCTGGCTATTCTCCTCCAACCTCTCTCATTAACAAAGTATTTTTGCCTATGGAACTGCCGCTCACTGGATGTTTGTTGTTTTTTGCACCATTCTCTGTAAACTCGAGAGATTGTTGTGTGTGAAAATCCCAGGAAATCAGAAGCTTCTGAGATACTCAAACCACCCAACGATCATTCCACAGTCAAAGTCACTTAGACCACATTTCTTCCCTATTCCAAAGGTTGGGTTTGAACAACTGAACCTCTTGACCATGTCTGCATGCGTTTATGCATTGAGTTGCTGCCACATGATTGGCTGATTAGATGCATTAATAATCAGCTGTACAAGTGTACCTAATAAAGTGGCCACTAAGTTATACATTTTTGTTTAATAGCCAAAGCCAAATTCATGGTTTACTTGTACTGAAGCAAACAAAATCTAGGTCATGGCCAATTAAAGATGCATAATTTATTTTGAATTTAGTTTGAATTAAACTCCAGGATCTACAATAGAAAAACAATCTTGTTTTTGTCCATATCCTTTTCATTTTACTCACATTATGCCTCTTTTATAGCAGCCAGTTTACTTTTACTGTTACCAGTTGCCCTTTAGCTCACCTACCTAGAATGTAAGGGCCTTTTAACAGTATCGAAGACACAATTCAGATTACGCCCATGAACACTTTCAATGAGTTTCCGAAAGACTTGAGCAGGTAAATTGGTGTATTTTCCTACCACCTGCTGCCACCTGGTGGAATGGAGAATATACAGTATGTCAACTTGTTGCCAACAGAGACTGTGATGGGGCTAATTATTAACGATTAAACATTAGTTTTATTTATCACGTGTCCATTGAAACATCAAAATACACTGTACAGTGAAATACATTTTTTGTGTCAACGAGCAACACAGTCCAAAATGTGCTGGAGGAAGCCCGCAAGTGTTACCATGCTTCTGGCAGCAACATAGTATGCCCACAACTTACTAACTTTAACCTGTAATCTTAGGACTGTGGGAAGAAATCGGAGTGCCCAGAGGAAACCCATACAAACTCCTTACAGATTGTGCTGGGAATCGAACCTAAATCAAAGTTCAAAGTAAATTTATTATCGAAGTATGTCACCATATACATCCCTGAGATTTATTTTCAGTAAGTACACTCAATAAATTCACAATAGAATAACAATCATAATATAATCAATGAATGATTTGAAGGTCACTAGTTCGAGCCTCAGCTGTGGTAGCGTGTTTGTGCCCTTGAACAAGGCACTTAACCACACATTGCTCTAGTATCTGTGCGAGTAGTGGCGCCCCACACAGAGTTCCAATCTGCGCCTTGTAAGGCATGAAAATGCCTGACGCAGGCCTCTCATGGTCTGAGTCGACGTTCCCCCCCTCCCCGTTCCAATGAATGACTGCATCAACCTGGGCATTCAACCAGTGTGCAAAAGAAAACAAACAGTGCAAAGACAAAAATAAAGAAATAATAATAAATAAATAAGCAATAAATATTGGGAGCATGAGATGAAGAGTTCTTGAAAGTGAGTGCACGTTCAGTGATGGGGCAAGAGAAGTTGAGTGAAGTTATCTCCTCTAGTTCAAGAGCCTGATGGTTGAGGGGTAATAACTGTTCCTGAAACTAGTAGTGTGGATCCTGAGGCTCCTGTACCTTCTTTCTCATGGCAGCAGCGAGAAGAGAGCACCTGGATGCTGGGGGTCCCTGATGATGGATGCTGCTTTCCTGTGACAACGCTCCACGTAGATGTTCTCAATGATGGGGAGGGATTGCCTGTGATGGACTGGTCCGTATCCACTACTTTTTCCCACTATCCACTAGGATTTTCCATTCACGGTGATTGGTGTTTCCAATGCCAAGCTGTGATGCAGCCAGCTACTCTCCACCACACATCATTTTTAAGATGTCATGCCAAATCTTCACAAACTCTTAAGGAAGTAGAGGCATTGCCATGGCTTTTTTTGTAATTGCACTTATGTGCTTAGCCCAGGTTTTCTGAAATGATAACACTGAGGAAATTAAAGTCGCTGATCCACCAATGAGGACTGGCTCAGGGACCTCTGGTTTCCTCCTTTAAAAGTCAATAATCAGTTCCTTGGTCTTGCTGACAATGAGTACAAGGTTGTTATTGTGGCACTACTCAGCCAGATTTTCAGTCTCCCTCCTACATGCTGATTCATCACCACCTTCAATTTAGCCTATGACAATGACGTCATGAGCAAACTTGAAAGTGGCTTTGGAGCTGTGCTTAACCACACAGTCATAAGTGTAAAGCAAGTAGAACAGGGAACTAAGCACACAGCTTTGTGGTACACCTGTGTCATTGGATATTATGGAGGAGATTTTGCTAATCTGAATATACTGGGATCTGCAAGTGAGGAAATCGAAGAACCAATTGCAAAAGGCGGTATTGAGACCAATGACTTGAAACTTATTGATTAGTTTTAAGAGGATGATGGTTTGAGTGCCGAGCTGTAGTCGGTAAAGAGTTTCCTGACGTTCCAGGGTTAAGTTAGGATCCAATGAAATGGCACCTGCTGTGGATCTGTTGTGCAGATTGGAGCAGATCCAACTCACTTCTCGGGCAGGAGTTGATATGTTTCATCACCAACCTTTTAAAGCACTTCATCACTGGATGTAAGTACTACTGGACCATAGTCAATGAGGCAGGTTACCACGTTCTTCATTGGCACCAGTAAGAATGAAGCTTGCTTGAAGCGGGTGTGTACCTCAGACAGCTGAAGAGGTTAACATTCTCAGTGAACATTCCAGCCAGTTGACCAGCGCAGGCCTTTAGAACCTGGCCAAGTGACCTGTCTCGGCCGGATGCTTTTTGTGGGTTTGCTCTCTTGAAGGCTGCTCGCACATTGGCCTCAGACTGAAATCGTAGGATGATCGGGGCTGTGGCAATTTGTTATGATACCTCTACATTTTGACAGTCAAAGGTCACTGGCACTGTAAAGTGTTACACTAACAACTACACTATGTTCCCACACTCTGAGAGTTTATGTAAAATCTTGTTAGTTATTCTCCATTAAAGTTTATCCCAATATTTCATTCCTCAGGTAACTTTCTCCCTTGTCCCAATAGCTATCTTCCACAGTATCTCTTTCTTTAATATTCTCTCTCCCTCAACTGGAGCCATCCATCAGAGAGGAGGTACATGACCCTGAAGAGCTACACTCAATGATTCAGGAATGGCTTCTACCCTTCCACCATCAAACTTCAATGCTCCATGAACACTACCTTGTTATTTTTTTTGTATTTTGTCTATTTAATAGAATTTTCTATTTTACTGCCAAACAAATTTCAAGTCGTTTAAATCAGTGATAATAAATTTGATTCTGATTCTCCCAACAGTCTCCTCTACCCTAGTGATGTTCTCCTTCAATAAAGTTCCAGTAACCTCCTCTCTCCAATAACCCTAAGTATAACATTACCCCTTAGTTACTTTCCCTTTCCCTCTCTCACTTTCAATTAACATTTCCTTGCACTCTTTCCTATAACTCTTTCTTTCATGTTTTCCACGTTTCTCTCTCCAATAATTGCTTGTTTCCAATCACTTTCTTTCCTCCCTTTCCAGTAAATGTCTCATCCTTTCCAATACTTCTCCTTTCAACAGCTCTCCCTTTCCAATTTTCTCACATTCAAAACATAGAACATGACACCACAGTTCAGGTTTAATTGTCATTCAGCCATTTGAATACCCATGAATACATCCAAACAAAATGGTATTCCTACGATGCTGAGCTGCAAAACACAGTATTAACAATCAAACACAGCACAAGCCACATATATGATAACAGTAAACATGCAGACACACAAAAAATATACTGCAGCCCAGGTCTCTGAGTGACATGTCCTGTAGGTTGATGCTACATGGATGCTGTTGGCAAAAATAAGCACGCAGTCCATAGATGAACGCAATCCAGTTAATCCTCCGAGCAAACACCA
Organism: Mobula hypostoma; assembly: GCF_963921235.1. Taxonomy (NCBI): domain Eukaryota; kingdom Metazoa; phylum Chordata; class Chondrichthyes; order Myliobatiformes; family Myliobatidae; genus Mobula; species Mobula hypostoma. The sequence continues at coordinate 241,223,090 of NC_086098.1, forward strand.
GAGAGCAGCACCGATGGGAGAGGACAGCCCCCATCCCAGCCTGGGTGCTGCACCATACTGCCTCCTCTCTTGGGCAGCAGCAACAGGTAAGCCCGCGATATGAGGCCTAGTCCATGCTACAAATGAGGCCATGCAGCTCCCCTGCTGTCGGTCTTTCCAATAAACCAGTGAATTGGACGCAGGATCAAGGATCAACTTTATTGATCATGTACATATATTGGGAATTTGTTGTGGTGTATTGGCACAACATGCAACAAAATGCAACATTCAACAATTATCAAGAAAAAATAGTTACAAAAATGAAGCTAGAGGTTAAAATACAGATATGGAATAAAATGTTTATAATAAAATATGCATGTTTACAATATAAACCACCTCTTTGGCCCACAATGTTCTGCTGACCTTATAAACTTCTCTGAGATCAATCTAACATTTCCCTCCCCCAAAGCCTTCCACTTTTCAATCATCAATATACATGTCTAAGGGTGTCTTAAACATTCATAATGCATTGCCTCAACCACCACCCCTGGCATTGCATTCCATTAACACATCACTCTCTGTGCAAAAACTTACCTCTGACATCCCCCTATACTTTCCTCAGATCACCTTAACCCCTCGTATTAGTCACCTCTGCCCTGAGGAAAAGCCTTGGGCTATCCATTCAGTCTGTGCCTTTTAGCAACTTGTCACTTTTATCATCCTCCTTCATTCCAAGGAGAAAAGCCCTTGCCACTTAATGTACCCAGCAACTCTGTCCTCCTGCGCACTTCCAATTTTCCTCTATTTCCTATGATTCTTATGCCCTCCTTACACTATTTTTCCACCTCCCATTATCTTTGCAACTGTCTCTAACCAAAAACCTTGCTTTCTTCCTAATAGCCCTCTTGCTCCTTTCAACAACTTTCTTTCTTACATCCTCTCCAATAACACATTAATTTCTTTTGGCAAGTACTTTGATCTTCCCAACAACATTCTCATTTTCCAATAATTCTAACACCTGTACTCTTTCAGGCAATTCTCTTGTTCTATCCAACATCTTTCTTTTCCAATAATTCTCTCTTAAACAACTTTCACTTTCCAAAACGTTTTCTTTTTCCAATAACTTCAGGGAGTTGATTGGGAATGTGGGGAGAATTAACTCAGCTAAGGCAGGATTAGTATAGATTGTTGGCCGATGGTTAGCATGGATCCGCTGGGCCAAATGGCCTGCTTCTGTGCCGTACCACTCTTCGCATCTCCCTTTCCTCTCATGATATTCCTTCTTTCTTCAATGACGTTATCGCAATAATCCCATCTCTTCTTCTCAACACACTCCCTACCTCTACCACCAACTCTTACCTCCCTCCCTCCCTGACGGCCATCACTTCCCGCCCGAAAACCAACCGTCGCCCACGCGGCGGGTTCCCGCCCTCGCCCTCAGACCACGCTCACCGCGTCACGGCCCAATCACGTGACTCGGCCACACACTGGCCCGCCCTGGGCAGTTTGGCCCCGCCCACTGGTCGATATCGGTCTCCCGCCCTCTCCCTTCCCACTCCCCCCTCGGCGCTGGCTGCGTAATGACGTCGACAACCGTCCGTCTGTCCGTCCAGGGCGGAGGGAGGTCGCGGAGATGTCCGGAGATGGCGGATGGCGCGGAGTTGAAGGTTGGCAATTAGCGGCGGTGCGGCTGGGATCGAGGGGGTGGGCGTGGTGAGCTCTGACCGTGCGAGGGTCCGGAGAGGAGGCGGCGCCTGTTCCGACCTGGCGCCCTGGGGAGCGGGCTCGGGGGAAGGCTGACAGCCGTCCTTCCCCTGCGGATAGGCCCCGGGCGGCTGGGTGAGGGAAGGAGGTGGGATGGGCCGGGAGGGGCGGGTTGCCAGTAAGCTGAGGGAGTGGGGTGGCTGGGATGTTGAGGAGTGGCGATAGAGGCGAAAGGGCAGGGTGTGAGGAGGCGTGACGAGTGGAATCTGCTAGAAAGATCGGGAAAATGGGTGCTAAAGAGACTTAAGGATGTTGTAGGATATGTTGCATAGGGAAGGCGGATGGTGGATGAGGGAAAGGGGTAGTAGTGAGGAAGGAGGACGATGCCTGCGGAGGATGAGGTGCGCGGGAGAAAAGTTAACAGGGTGTGTGAGGGGAGGGACTCTCGAGGGGAAGGGGTGGTAGAAGGAAGGTTGCTGATAGGGGTGAGAGGCATGAGGTGAGTTGTCAGGGGGAAGAACGGGATGTGAAGAGAGGGGGGTGATGCAGGTGAGTGGAGGAGAGGTTACACGCATCAAAGGTGCTGGTGAACGCAGCAGGCCAGGCAGCATCTCTAGGAAGAGGTACAGTCGACGTTTCGGACTGAGACCCTTCGGCAGGACTAACTTAAGGAAGAGCTAGTAAGAGATTTGAAAGGGGGAGGTTGTCAGGTGGGCGAGGGTGAGTGGTGGGTCAACTGACTGCACTTGGGGTGTTGCAGGAAAGGGTGTGGGAGGGGAGGGAGTGTCGGTAGGGAAAGGGGCACGAAGGAAGGGCTGCCAGTTGGGAAGGTGGGGGGAAGGAGCACAAAGGGAGGGGTGTCAAGGGGTTGAGGGGAGAGTGCTGGGACGAGAGATGTTAGAGGGAAGGTGTGCGAGTGTAAGGGGTGTTAGATGAGGAAATTAATTTGGGGGGGGGATGGGAAGAAAGGGTGCCTGAGGAGAAATAATATGCATGAAGGAAGGTTTGTCAGGTGAGGAAAGGGGCACATGACTGGAGGGGTTGTCAGTGAGGGCAAGGGGCCAAGAATAGGGGGTGCCAGTGGAGGATGAACTCTTAAGTGTTTTGTGTTAGTCTTCACCGTGGAATACACCAGCAGAATGCCAGAAATTGAAGAGTGTTGGGGGGGGGGTGCAAAAGTGAGTGCAGTTGCTACAACTAAGAAGGTGCTTGGGGAGAAGAACAGTCTGATGGGTCACCTGGACCAAATGGGCTGCATCTCAGGGTTCTGAAAGGAGCTAGCTGAAGAGATTTTCGAGGCCTTAATAATGATCTTTTAGTAATCAATGGATTCTGGAATGGTTCTGGAGGATTGGAAGATTTTAAGACCACTTTTTAAGAAGGGAGGGAGTTAAAGCCAGGAAATTATAAGCCTGTTTATCTGGATTCTGGACATGTCAACTGTCCATAGAATGTAGGAGCATAATTAGGCCATTTAGCTCATTGAATCTGCTCCACCATTTGAGAATGGCTGCCTTGTTTTCCCCCTCAACCCCATTCTCCTGACTTCTCCCCATGACCTTTGACAGCCTTACTTATCAAGTACCTATCAACCTCCACTTTAATATATCCAATGGCTTGACCTCCACAGCCATCTGTGGCAATGAATTCCACTAATTCAGCACTCTCTGGCTAAAGAAGTTCCATCTTTTGACTGTTCTAAAGGGACATCTTATAGTCTGAGGCTGTGCCCGCTGGTTCTAGACTCCCCAACTACAGAAACATCCTCTCCATATCCACACTATCTAGCTAAGCCTTTCAATATTCAATAGGTTTCAAACAGATTCCGCACCCCCCCCACATTCTTCTGAATTCCAGTGAGTGTAGGCCCAGAGCCATTTAATGTTCCTTATGTTAACTCTTTCATACCCAGGATAATTCTCATAAAACTACTCACAAGTGTGGTCGCATTACGTCCTTTTATATTCTAACCCTCTTGAAATGAATGGTAACATTGCATTTTCCTCCTTTACCACCGACTCAACCTTTAAGAATTAACCTTTAGGAAATCCTACACAAGGATTCCCAAGTCCATTTGCACCTCTGATTTTTGAATTTGCTGCCCACTTAGTAAACAGTTTATGCCTTTATACCTTCTACCAAAGTGCATGACCATATACTTCCTTACACTATATTCCATCTGCCAGTTCTTTGTCCATTCTCCTAACCTGTACAAGTCTTTCTGCAGACTACCTGCTTCCTCAATACTACCTACTCCACCATGTATCTTTTTATCATCTGCAAACTTGGCCACAAAGCCAAGTCATTCAAATCATTGACCATATAACATGAAAAGAAATGAACACCGTCCCATGCAAAACTCCACTAGTCACCAGCGGGCAAGAAAAGGCCCTCTTTATTCACAGGCTTTGCCTCCTGCCAGTCAACCATCTATGCATGGTAGTATCCTTCCTGTAATACTATGGGCTCTTATCTTATTAAGCAGCCTCATGTGTGGCACTTTATCAAAGGCCTTCTGAAAATACAAGTGTACAAATCCACTGATTCTCCTTTGTCTATATAGCCTATTATTTCCTCAATTTCAGGCAAGACTTCCCCTTGAGGAAACCATGCTGACTTTAGCTCATTTTATCATGTGCCTCCAAGTACCCTGAAACCTCATCCTTAACTATATACTCCAACATCTTGCCAATCACTGAAATCAGGCTAACTAACCTATAATTTCTTGTCTGAAAGAACGGAGTGACATTTGTGATCTTCCAGTCCTCTGGAGCGATTCCAAAATCTAGTGATTCTTGAAAGATTGCCACTAATGCCTCGCAAAACTGCCCACAGTATTTCACTCAGCAATGGTATTTGGTTTCATTGACTCTCATTGGAAGTGGTCAGTATTTAGTATTTGTGGAGGGTGTTTTTCACGCCACATATCAGGTAATGTTCCTAACACCTAAGCCTGGGTCTCTTGGTGAGCGTCCATGAACTGTTTACTGAGTATTTGTGAGGGGTCCACTGTAAAATATGACCTTCAACCTTCCTCCTTACAGCACATGGTTATGAGTTTTAGGGTGTCAGAGCTGCAGGTACTTCTGGGTTTCTCCGGCCGGAACAAGAGTGGCCGGAAGCACGAGCTGCTGACCAAAGTGCTGCACATGCTGAAGACGGGCTGCAGTCCTGCGGTACAGATGAAAATCAAAGACCTGTACAGACGACGTTTCCACCGCAAGAGCCACGCTACCATGGAGCTCCCTCTGCTGCCCGTCCCGACCAGCGTGGGGCTGCCGCAGTCCAGCACGGCGCTGGCTCTGAGCAGCCCCTCTCAGCTTCACTATAGTGCCTCTGCTGCCTCAGCCCTGCTGTCGCCGCTACTGTCCCCCCTGGGCATGCTGGCCCCCAAGCGTGAGGTGGACCTGCAGCATTTGTCACCGCCGGTGCACCCTGATGTCAAGATGAGGAGGCTGCCCTTCTATGATGTCTATGACGAGCTGACTAAACCGACCACACTGGGTGAGAATGAATTGCCCCTCCAGTTTCGTTGACTTTGTCCTGCCATGGGAAAACTGTCTTCCGCCTTCTCTTCTTACTTCCTTGTTGGGTGGTGGGGCCTTGGTGGTAAGAGGGTGTCAGAATCAGATTCAGATTTATTTATCACGTGTACATCAAAATAATACACTCAATGGATAGGTTGGGTGAGTGGGCAAACTCATGGCAGATGCAATTTAATGTGGATAAATGTGAAGTTATCCACTTTGGTGGCAAAAATAGGAAAACAGATTATTATCTGAATGGTGGCTGATTAGGAAAAGGGGAGGTGCAACGAGACCTGGGTGTCATTATACACCAGTCATTGAAAGTGGGCATGCAGGTACAGCAGGTGGTGAAAAAGGCGAATGGTATGCTGGCATTTATAGTGAGAGGATTCGAGTACAGGAGCAGGGAGGTACTACTGCAGTTGTACAAGGCCTTGGTGAGACCACACCTGGAGTATTGTGTGCAGTTTTGGTCCCCTATTCTGAGGAAAGACATCTTTGCCATAGAGGGAGTACAAAGAAGGTTCACCAGATTGATTCCTGGGATGGCAGGACTTTCATATGAAGAAAGACTGGATGAACTGGGCTTGTACTCGTTGGAATTTAGAAGATTGAGGGGGGATCTGATTGAAACGTATAAGATCCTAAAGGGATTGGACAGGCTAGATGCAGGAAGATTGTTCCCGATGTTGGGGAAGTCCAGAACGAGGGGTCACAGTTTGAGGATAGAGGGGAAGCCTTTTCGGACCGAGATTAGGAAAAACTTCTTCACACAGAGAGTGGTGAATCTGTGGAATTCTCTGCCACAGCAAACTGTTGAGGCCAGTTCATTGGCTATGTTTAAGAGGGAGTTAGATATGGCCCTTGTGGCTACAGGGGTCAGGGGATATGGAGGGAAGGCTGGGGCGGGGTTCTGAGTTGGATGATCAGCCATGATCATAATAAATGGCGGTGCAGGCTCGAAGGGCCGAATGGCCTACTCCTGCACCTATTTTCAATGTTTCTATGTAAATGGCCACTACTTTCTCTACCTAATAGTGGCTGCTGGGTGTATGTTCATGATCTTCTGCTGCTGTAGCCCATCCACTTCAAGATTTGTTGTGTTGTATGTTCAGAGATGGTCTTCTGCCCACTACTGCTGTAATGCATGGCTATTTGAGTTACTGTTGCCTTCCTGTCAACTTGAACTAGTCTGGCCATTCTTTTCTGACTTTTGTCATTAAGAAGGCGTTTTTACCCACAGAACTGCGACTCTCTTGATTTTTGTAGTTTTCCGCATCATTCCCTAAAGTCTAGAGACTGTTGTGTGTGAAAATCCCAGGAGATCAGTTTCTGAGATACTCAAACCACCCCATCTGGCACCAGCAATCTTTTCATAGTCAAAGGCACTTAGATCATATTTCTTCCTCATTCTGATGTTTGGTCTGAACAACAAATGAACCTCTTGACCATGTCTGCATGCTTTTATACTTTAATTTGCTGCCACATGATTGGTTGATTAGATATTTGAATTTACAATCTGGTGTACCTAATAAAGTGGTCACTGAGTGTACAGTGAAATGCACTGTTTAGTTAAAGAACCAACACAACCTAAAGATGTACTGGGGGCAGCCTGCAAATGTTGCCACGTGTTCCAGTGCCAACATAGAATGTCGGCAGTATTCAGCAAAACAACACAAGCAGCAGCAATATACAAAGCATCAACAGCCAAATAAGCTCCTTTTTCTTGTGTGTGTGCACAAACAGACACAGCCACACCCTACCTTCAACCCTAGGACATGCTACTACCGGGCTTCTAGGCCTCCGGGTTGGACAGATAATGGTTCAGCGCAGAGCAGATGGGCCAAAGGGTCTGTTTTTGTGCTGTAATGTTCTGTTCTATAACTGCTCTACCCCAGGACTCGCTGATCACAGGACTTTGACCCGTATTTCAGTGCAGCTGGGTAGTAGGGCTGGTTGCTGCAGAGTGGGGGAAGTCCCCTTTGCCCCAGTGTGGGCTGTGTGCCGTAGTGCGGGTAAGGATTCTCGGTATCACAGGGTTGGAGAGTTCACAGCTGATGATTTGGTTCTGTGGTGTGAGTCAGATCAGATGTGGTCTGCATGCTGAGAAGGCCGCCCTACTATCTAAGAGCCACACTCCATTTGATTCAACATGGAAATGGGGCCTTCAGTCCAGCTCATGCATGCTGATCCATTTGCCTCTGTTTGGCTTATACCCCTCTGATGCTAGTAGAGGATTTTCCCTTCCGCCATCAGATTTTTGAACAGTCCGTCAACACCATCTTACTAATTGCTCTCTTTTTGCGCTTTAAAAAAATCCTGTTGTAACTTGTTATTGCTGCTACAAAACAATAAATTTCACATCAGTGATAATAAACCTGATTCTGATCTGAAAAGGTGACCTGACCAGGGCTGACCAAATGCTTTGAGTTCTCTCTTTGTCAGGAATTGGAAGGCAGGGCTTCTGTGGAATCAAAATGCAAGAGCAGTGGGAAGTGTTATGGAAGTCAGTGGCTCATTGTCTGCGAGGCCCGGTGGTAGCCTGTCTTGGGGTTGGAGGTCTGTGTGCGCTACGGGGAGAGTTTGTGAATACTTAAGTCTCTGCTTTCTTTACAGCCTCAAATACTGGGCAGCGGTTTGAGGAGGCTGTTGTTACTTTTGCATTAACTCCACAGCAGGTTGAGCAGATCTGCTCATCCAGGTGAGACTTCAAGTTTATTGTCATTCAGCCATACATGTATTTATGTATATAATTCTCTAGGGCCAAGGTGCAAAACACATAGTCACCCACTGTCACAAAATAATATTAGCACAGTTCCCTGAAGATTGACAGGGTGACAAAGTATAAGGCGAATGTTTATGTAAGACAGTATAATATTACTGGCACCATTATAATAAAACAAACATGTATAAGTACGTGAAACAGCAGCAATAAAATACAAAAAAAGTGACCAGTGCCACATGAGAATGTGTCTTGAGTTGTTTTTTTGCGGGGGGAGGGTGCATGTTGCTTTAACATCTGATAATTTACCAGAAGATGACTTGGTCAGAGTCGGAGAACTGTTAAGTGTTTCCAGATTGGCAGAATAGGGGGTCATACGAGTACATTGGGTCAAATGGTGTACTTCATTGACATGTGTAGTGAAACTTGTTTTGTAGCTTACAGTGTAATTTTAAAATACTATGTAACAAATTAGATAAATGGTGCAATAGACAAATAAAGTTTAAAAAGTTGAATAGTAAATGGAATAGCTGGCTGTAAGGATGACTGATTCTGAATACATTAATTACCTCGATGTATAGTTAGAATGAAACTTTGCCACAGCATCTGTGGACTTCGATTATGAATACCATTTAAGATCACTGCATCAGCTTTCTTAGTGAAGAGATTGATTTTAACAAATCTTGCTTTTTTTTTTCAGAGACCTGTTGCTTGGGGCTAAAGGTGATCACACAGTACAGGTACAGCTAAGGTAAGTGAGTGACTGCTGCCATGCTATGAGCACAGCATTGCCATTCACAGAGTAGAGGTGGTTTTATTAGATAGTCCAAGAGGACCACGGCCTTGCAGAATTTGGAGGCTTGTGTGCCTTAGTTACCCGGAGAGCTATGTTGGCTGGAATCAGGACCTTGGGCTTTGGCTCTTGGTAGGGTCACCCTTGCCAAACAGGTGAAAGGATAGAGGCCAGACTAGGTGGCCCACTGGTCCTCCAGGTTTGGGTGGTTCATCTCAGGGCTAACAACCCTGATTGGTCAAAATAAAATTGTTTTGGAAACAGCAATGAAGAATCCTTCTATAACTATGTACAACAGAGATTATGGACCTTCATTACTGCCCTATCTGCCAGCAGCATAATGGGCAGTAATTAATTGAGTCAAGCAGTATGGGATTAGGCCCTTCAGTCCATCAGGTCCATGTTGACCAGGATAACCATTCAAGCTAGTTTAGGATAATGCTTTACAGCACCGGCGGTTAGGGTTCAATTCCTGCTGCTGTCGATAAGAAGTTTGTATGTTCTCTCCATGACCACATGGGTTTACTCCGGGGACTCCAATTTCCTCCCACATTTTAAAGAAGTACAGGTTAGGGTTAGTAAGATGTGAGCATTCAGTGTTGGTGCCAGAAACGTGGCAATATTTGTTGACTGCTATTCCAGCACGCCCTTGATCAGTGTTGGTTGTTGATTCAAACGATGTATTCTGCTGTGTTTTGATGTTTTGGTGTACATGTGGCAAATAAAGCTAAATTTTTATTTATGTCCTATTCTAAAACACTGCCCAACAGTGTTTTAAAAGTTGTTATTGTACCTGCCTGTATCAATCTGGCAGCACATTCATACCACCTTCTGCTTTTTGTTTTAAAAAAAGTTGTCCCTCAAGTTCCTTTTAAAATCTCCCTTTTCATCTTAAATTTGTGCACTCAGCTTCTTGATATTCCAGCCCTGAGAAAAATACCATGCATTCACCCTATCTATGCACCTCTATAAGAGGACCTTTCAGATGCCTGTGCTCCAAGGGAGTAATGCCCTAGCATATCCAACTGCTCCCCGTAACTCAGACACTCGAGTCCTTGTAACATAAATTTCCTCTGCGTTATTTCCAGTTTATTAAAAGAATTAGAATCAGTTTATTAGCGCATGCACTTAGTGGTCATTTTATTAGGTACACCTGTACTCTTCGCTAATGCAAATACCTAATCAGCCAATCATGTGGCAGCAACCCAATGCATAAGAGCATTCAGACATTGTCAAAGGTTCAGTTGTTGTTCAGACCAAATATCAGAATGGGGAAGAAATATGATCTAAGTGACTTTGACCATGGAATGATTGTTCATGCCATACGGGGTGGTTTGAGTATCTCAGATAATGCTAATCTCCTGGGATTTTCACACAAATCTGAGTTTACAGAGAATGGTGCGAAAAACAAAAAAAAAAAAATCCAGTGAGCAGCAGTTCTGTGGGTGAAAATGCCTTGTTAATGAGAAGGGTCAGAGGAGACTGGTCAGACTGGTTCAATCTAACAGGGAGGTGACAGTAACTCAAATAACCATGTGTAACAATAGTGGTGTGATGAAGAGCATCTCTGAATGTACAACATGTCGAGTCTTGAAGGGGATGGTCTGCAGAAGTAGAGGACTACATTGGGTTCCACTCCTGTACTGAATCAAATGGCCATGAGTATATGTCATGTTGTGAAATTAGTTTTGTGGCAGCAAGACATAATTGAACTACATTGAATGTTTTTCTTCAAAGGTTCTGCTTGTGTGAGACCAGCTGCCCACAGGAAGATTATTTCCCTCCCAATTTATTTGTGAAAGTCAATGGGAAGCTGTGTCCTTTACCGGTAAGTGCTTGGCCTCCTTGTTCTGTGTGGTTGATCCTGGTCCACAGTACTCCCTGTCCTTATTTGAAGTCCTCTATTGGTCACAGTCAACCATGGATGTTGCGTCCCAGCTGTCTTTGTATATGCAAGCCAGGGTAGTACGATATGAAGAGCGAACTGTTGTCCGTGCAGTAGGCTCCCCCTCTCCACACATCTGATTAATCCAGTGCAGTTTGGAACTTGCCAGTTGGTGTTGAACTTGACGTAGAAGTGATGTTCATTTCAACCCTCTAAGTTGTATGGCATGGTAGCATTGCGGTTAGCACAATCACTTTGTAGCGCCCAGCAATCACCAATCGGAGTTCAATTCCCACTGCTGTCTGTGGGGAGTTTGTACATTCTCCCTGTGACCACATGGATATCCTTTGGGTGCTCTTTTTTTTTCCCCTCACATTCCAAAGACCTACAGGTTAGAGTTATTGAATTATGGACATGCTATCAGAAGCATGATGAAAGCTACGGCTGCCCCCAGCGTATTCACAGATTGTGGTATTAACACAAAACAACGTTTTTCATGACCTGTTTTGATGTACATGTGACGAATAAAGCTAATCTGGGGCCTATTCTGGTTAGTTGTGGGTGACCAGTGATGCAAACACAAAACTCAGCGAATGCACAAAGTTACCGAATGTAAAACAGAATAAGACAACATAGAGTAGACAAAGGTGAATTGTCATGTCTGGAACTGCATAGTATAACTGGAGTATAATTGGAACAGAACACAGTAGTGTCTGGTATAAAACTGAAAATGGAACTGGATATCGGATCAGCTTTGCCCATAATCCCTGAGGCTAACTACAACAGACTATTTTCTAAGATACCATTAGAGAAGACCTCAGTATGCTAAAGACCTACACAGGTGATAACGTGTCTCCCAATGGCAAATTGAAATTAATTTAACGTATGGAGGCCAAACACAACTGTTATAGCTTTATGTATTCAAAGGTGGAGGACCAACACTTTTCGGACGTGAATGGTTGAGGAAAAATCCAACTAGACTGGGACTCAATCAAAGCTGTCAGTGTGGCATCAACAGGCAATTGGAACCCAAATGGTAGCACTAACCAGAGGCTGTCACAGCTGCTTAATGCTAATCAGAAGGTATTTGAGAAAAGAATAGATAAACAGATTGAAGACTTGGCCAAAAGCTGTTCGGGAAGCCGAAAAGTTCAAAGTGCACTATTATACCCATGGGAGTGGCCATCTTCACCATGGCAATGAGTACATACTGACTTTGCAGGGCTATTCATGGACTCGATGTTCCTGATTGCTGTGGATGGTCATTCGAAGTGGTCGGAGGTTATACCAATGAAGTCAACCCCATCAGTAATGACTGTTTTCGCTCTGAGGACTCTTTTCCAGAAATGGCTTACCAGAACAAATTGTGAGTGACAACAGATTACAATACACATCGGAAGAGTTCAGATATTCATGAAGAAATTTGGCATCAAGCATTTCAAATCAGCTTCTCACCACCCAGCAAAGAATGGATTAGCTGACAGGTTTATCCAAACATTCAAGATGTGCATTAAAGCGATGGACAAGGAGAACATTTCTCTACAGCACAAGATGGACAACTTCCTTTGTGTATCAGAACTCTGTTCATGCAATGGCAAATTAAATACTTGCAATGCTGTTCATGAGCAGGAATCTGAGATCTCACATAGACCTCCTGAAACTAGATCTACAGAGGGAAGTGCAGAATAAACAGTTCAGTTAGTTGCCAAGTGAAGCAGCAAGAAATTTCGAGATTAGCCAGGAAGTCCTAGCGTGTAAATACTGAGAAGACAAGTGGATACCCAGTATGAGAACTAGACCACTGATGTACACAGTGGACGTTGGAGATCAGACGCGGAGACATTATATACTGGATGCTCAACTGGAGAACACACCTTAGGTGATTGCATCCAACAAGACGGACACATTACAGTCACCAGGTTTGCCCCTCAATGACGATCATGTCACTACCAGAAATGTGACACTGGAAAATGAGAGCATTCTCTTAGACAAGACACCCGCCAAACCTGATGCCACTCCACAGGTCCAGAGGTGCTATCCTGGAAAAAAAAACAAAAGATTGAACCCTTAGAACAGTGAAGTTAGTTATGGACTGTTATTGTGAAAGCATTGTTATTTGGAATATGGGTTTATGAAAGGGAAATTGAATGTTTTGTACATATACAGTTTTATGTTGCATTAATCTAAAGGGATAATGTATTGATCTATTTCTTTTAGAGTAATGACCCCCCCCAGCACTAGATATTGATTTGTTACCTCCCCCTCCCCCTTCCCCATACACCAGTTAAAGCCACTGCTTTTATTTCATTGATATGTAGTTGTGCACAGGCACAACTACCTCGTACGTCTTTGGAACGTAGGAGGGAAACTGTAGCAGCCTGAGGAAACCCACGTGGTCATGGAGGGAATGTACAAACTCTTTACACACAACGGCGGGAATTGAACCGGTGCTGTAATAGCATTCTGCTGACTGTTAAGATACTTTGACATGTACGTTGTCGCGTGTCCAGCAACAATGGATATGAAATTGAGTCAGGCTATATAAACAAACAATGATATTTATTAACCTCTGCCCAAAACATAGAAAAGAAAAAAAACTAGCTTAACTGGAAGTTAACTGTTATGCGGCCATCTCGAACAAACAGTCAAACTTAGAAATAGTTCTTAATGAGTCTTAAAGTAGTAAGTTGAAAAGTCCAAGAGATTTTTTACAGTCTTTAAGGGGAGACTTTACTGCAGCAACCATCCCTCTGAAGAAAATGATGAATCTGCCGATCACGGTCGAGCGATGCCTTGTTGAAGCAATCACGAAGAAATAAAGGAACTGACCTTTGGGCTGGAGGGTGGACACTGCACAAGCCGTCCTAACTCAAACGTGCCTTCCACAATTTCCCGGACAATTCAGATTCCAAACAGTTGATCACTTCCAAAACACTGAACATCATTAACTTTACTCGATCATTTGTTCCCGTACTTTGGTAAGGTCTTCACTCTCCAATACTAGACTGTAAAGGAAAACAAAGGGCAGTGATTGGCGAAACTGCCGGCAACAACGTGTTTGCACCTTAAAATAGAAAGTAGAACTGCGTCAAACTTTGGCGGGCTTCCTTAAATACTGTAGGGAACATGCCATCACGTGACATAACATCACCCCACGGTCATGAGACCATTACATCATCCCACTGTCCCGTGATCAAACTGTGGGTGTGTCACAACGTGGATAGGAAAAGTTCAGAGGGATGGGGGCAAAATGTAGGCAAATGACACTAGCTTGGATGGGCATCTTGGTAGGCACAGGCCAGTTGGTCTGAAGGGCCTGTTTTGTGCAGTATGACTATAACTCCATGATTTTTAGTTACTTTATTTAGAGATACAGCACAGTAACAGGCCCCTCCGGCCCAAAGGACCCACACTGACCAATTACACCCGTGCTACATTGTACATATTGGAATGTGGGAGGAAACTGAAGACCCACATGGTCACGGGGAAAATGTACAAACTTCTTGCAGACAGCGGTGGAATTGAACCTGGTCGCTTGTGCTGTAAGCATTACGCTAACTACTACACTACCTAAGGATTTCACTTGGTTACATTTACATCATGGATAGCTCACGTTTTATATCCTCTATTAGAAGCAGCGTAAGTTTAAGTTTATTGTCATTCAACCAGACATGTATACTGCCAAACAAAACAATGTTCCACCGGATCAAAGTGCACAAAACAGTACATATAATTCACACAAACAACACATCAAGTAATATTACCATAAATAAATTAACAAATAATTAGGTACATTTATAACACAGGTTAAAAAGTAAGCAGTATAAACGGGTTCACTGTGAGCAGCATCCAGGAAAAGGTTTGCGTCTGGGCTGCTCTTTGAGTCTGCTGAGTGCATGAGACAGAGAATAGAGTACAACGTGCTTTCATTTGGATCATAGTTAGTCACTGAAAGTGGAACCTGCTCCTTGGACAGTGTGTCTGTCTTTACATTTTAACCATTAATTCCACAACAGGGCTACCTCCCTCCAACCAAAAATGGGGTGGAGCCAAAACGACCCAGTCGACCGATCAACATAACCTCGCTGGTTAAGCTCACGGCAACCGTCCCCAATATGATCACAGTGAATTGGTCCTCTGAGTATGGCAGGGTGAGTCTTAGCTTGAATGGGCTGACAGCTGTCCTTGCCCAGTATTGGCTTTGAGTTCAGGGAAGACTTGGTGGCTCCCATTGGATAACCTTTTCCTTCTTTCTCTCCCCCCCCCCCCCCACCGTGTTTCATTGAGCAGAACTATTCCGTGTCTGTGTATCTGGTCAAGCAGCTGACATCAGCCACACTGTTGCAAAGGCTGCGAGCCAAGGGGATTCGGAATCCGGACCACTCGAGGGCCTTGAGTAAGTGGATAGGGAGAGGGCGAGTTGGAGTTGGGCAGGAGTGGCATGGGAAAGGGATGCATGGGTGTCTTACAGTTCTGGCAAACTTGGGTTTGATCCTGTCCTCCAGCTGTCCTTTGTGCAGAGTTTGCACATTCTCCCTACAGATTCCTGGGTTTCCCTTTGGTGATCTGGTTACCTCCCACATCCAACAATGGTAGGTGAATGACAAGAGTCAAGGGGAAGAGTTAATGGACATGTGAAGGAGAATATGTTAAAGGGCTAATAGGAGGTGGGATTGGAATAGAACTGATTTTATCTTACTTATTTCTGTATTTGTGTTTATTTATTTAGAGATAGAATGTAGAACAGGCCCTTCCGGCCCGTTGAGCCAGCAGCCCACCAATTTAACCCTAACCTAATCAGACGACAATTTACAATGACCATTAACCAACTAACTGGTACATCTTTGAACTGTGGGAGGAAAACTGAGCACCTGGAGGAAACCCACATGCACATGGGAAAGAACATACAAACTTGCTTACTGAGGACACTGGAATTGAACTTTGTTGCCCCAAGTTATAATAACATGGTGCTATGCCAGTATGGTGTTACTCCCCTGAGAACCATCAGATGTATAAAATCATGAGGGGCATAGATACGGTGAATATTCAGTCATTTTCACAGGGTTGTGGGAACCCAGAACTAGAAGATATAGATTTAAGATGAGGTCTAACAGAAACTTTCCCACCCAGAGGGCAGTCCATTTATGGAGGGAGCTACCAGAGGAAGTGGTTGAGGCAGGTAGATTAATGACATTTGGATAGGCACATGTATAGGAAAGGTTTAGAGGGATTTGGCATAAATGAAACTGGCTTAGATGGGCATCTTGGTTGGTATGGATTGTTGGGCTGAAAGATGTTTCCATGTTCTAGGAAGGATGCAATTACACTGGAGGAGATGTAGAGGAAATTCACCAGCATGGTACCTGGGATGGAGAGGTTCTGTTAAAAGTTTGGAGAGGCTGACCTTAACTTCCTTGGAGCAGAAGAAGCTGAGGGAGACTTGATAGAGGTGTAGATAGCTATGAGGGGCAGAGATAGGGGAGACGGTAAGAAATTTTCCCCCACAATAGAGACAGAGTGGAGGTTTAAGGCAAGGGGTGAGAGGGTTTGAGGGTATCGAACAAAATTTATTTCACTTTGAAGGTGGTTGCAATGGGGAATTCTTTGCCTGCAAAGGCAGAGGAGGCAGGGACTTGTACAACATCCAAACAATATGGCATTGTAGCATAGCAGTTTAATCTTCAGTACAAAAAGGTTGAGACGGATACATGGGGCATGTGCAGGCAAATGGGATGAGCATTGATGGGCATGAGCATGCTTGGAGCCTGTTGTTTCCTTGCTGTGTGACTTTATGGACCTGAATGGCATTGTGTCATGATGGTCAAGCAACAGGAGATACAGCTGTAATTTCACAAGTCATTCAGAATTACAACAGACACGTAACTCTTTGGGCTGGGGTTGCATGGCCAGTTAATGCTGTGCCTGTGAGATTACTGCAGTACTAATGATGTTTTCCCACCAAGGCAGCTAGGGATTTAAGTCTGAAATAAAACTGATTTCTGCAGGAAACTAAAACTTCCTTCCAAGAAAGGAAATCTGCTTAACACACAAAATGCTGGAGGAACTCAGCAAATCATGCAGCATCTATGGAAATAAATAAACAGTCGACATTTTGGGCCAAGACGCTTCATCAGAACTAGAATAGAAGGGAGAGATGCCAGAATAAGAAGGTGGGGGAAAGGGGAAGCAAGACAAGCAAGATGGTGACAGGTGAAACTTCCACCTTCTAACTGGGAGGTGATAGGTGGAAAAAGCAAAGGGCTGGAGAAAAAGGAATCGGATGGAGGAGAGTGGACAGTCGGAGAAAGGGAATGAGGAGTGACACCAGGATGAGGTGATAGGCAAGTGAGGAGGAGAGGTAAGAGGCTAGAGTGGGGAATAGAAGAAGAGGGAGGGGAAGGGAAAAATTACTGGAAGGAGAAATCAATGTTGGAGTTGGAGTCTACCCAGACAGAATATGAGGTGTTGTTCCTCCACTCTGAGAGTGGCCTAACCTTGGCAGTAGAGGAGGCCATAGACTGGCATGTCAAAACGGGAATAGGGATAGGAATTAAAATGGTTGGCCTCTGGGGAAATTCTTCTATTTTGCAGATGGAGCAGAGGTGCTCAACAATCTGCGCAACTGACCTGGACCTTTGTATGAGTCTAGACCCTGTACACCCTGGTTGAGTCTTAACAGCCACCTGAAATTCCCCAGCTTGAAGCCAACAATGTACATGCTCTAAAACACAATATTTGTTCTTAAAACAATTCATTTTATTTGCAAACAAAAGAAAACCTGCAGATGCTGGAAATCCAAGCAATATGCACAAAATGCTAGAGGAAGTCAGCAGGCCAGACAGCATCTATGGAAAAAATTACTGTCGATGTTTCAGGCTGAGACCCTTCAGCAGGACTGGAGTAAAAGATGAGGAGTAGATTTAAAAGGTGGGGGAAGAGAGAAAAACAAGGTGATAGGTGAAACTGGGAGGGGGAGGGATGAAATAAAGAGCTGGGAAGTTGATTGGTGAAAGAGATACAGGGTTGGAGAAGGAGGAATCTAATAGGAGAAGACAGAAAGCTGTGGAAGAAAGGAAAAGGGGGAAGGAGCACCAGAGGGAGGCAATGGGCAGATGAGGTGGGGGGGGGAATGGTGGGGGTAGGGGGGAGCATTACTGGAAGTTTGAGAAATCTACATTCATGGCATCAGGTTGGAGGCTACCCAGAAGAAATATAAGGTGGTGTTCCTCCGACCTGAGTGTGGCTTCATTGTGACAAGTAGTGGCGGCCATGGATAGACACATTGGAATGGGAAGTGGAATTAAATTGGGTGGCCACTGGGAGATCGGCTTTTTCTGGTGGACTGAGTGTAGATGGTCTGCGAAGTGGTCTCCCGATCTACATAGGGTCTCACCGATTATATGGGAGGCCATGCTGGGAGCACTGGATACAGTATATGACCCCAGCAGAGTCACAGGTGAAGTGTCGCCTCACCTGGAAGGACTGTTTGGGGTGCTGAATGGTAATGAAGGAGGAGATGTAGGGGCAGGTGTAGCATTTTTTCCACGTAATGAGGGAGATCAGTTGTTGGGATGAATGGACAAGAGATCCCTGCAGAAAGTGAGGGTCAGGGCAAGATGTGCTTGATGGTGGGATCCCATTGGTGATGGTGGAAGTTTCAGAGATTTATGTGCTGGATACGGAGGCTGGAGGGGTGGTAGGTGAGGACAAAAGGAACCCTATTCCTGGTGGGGCGGCAGGAGGATGGGGTGAGAGCAGATGTGTGTGAAATGGAAGAGATGTGGTTGAGGGCAGCGTTGATGGTGAGGAAGGGAAGCCCCTTTCTTTGAAGAAGGAAGATATCTTCATTCTCAAATGAAAAGCCTCATTCTGAGAGCGGATGCAGCGGAGACAGAGGAATTGAGAGAAGGAAATAGCATTTTTACAAGTAACGGGGAGGGAAGAGGGATAGTCCAGTTAGTTGTGAGAGTCCGTGGGTTTATAATAGACATCAGTAGATAAGCTGTCTCCATAGAAACATAGAAAATAGGTGCAGGAATAGGCCATTTAGCCCTTCGAGCCTGCACCGCCATTCAGTACAATCATGGCTGATCATCCAACTCAGAACCCTGTACCTGCCTTCTCTCCATTCCCCCCCCCCCGATTCCTTTAGCCACAAGGGCCATATCTAACTCCCTCTTAAATATAGCCAATGAACTGGCCTCAACAGTTTCCTGTGGCAGAGAATTCCATAGATTCACCACTCTGTGTGAAGAAGTTTTTCCTCATATCGGTCCTAAAAGGCTTCCCCTTTATCCTCAAACTGTGACCCCTTGTTCTGGACTTCCCCAACATTGGGAACAATCTTCCTACATCTATCCTGTCCAATCCCTTTAGAATTTTATACGTTTCAATCAGATCCCCCCTCAGTCTTCTAAATTCCAGTGAGTATAAGCCAAGTCGATCCAGTCTTTCATCATATGAAAGTCCTGCCATCCCAGGAATCAATCTGGTGAACCTTCTTTGTACCCCCTCTATGGCAAGAATGTCTTTCCTCAGATTAGGAGACCAAAACTGCACACAATACTCCAGGTGTGGTCTCACCAAGGCCTTGTACAACTGCAGTAATACCTCCCTGCTCCTGTACTCGAATCCTCTTGCTATGAATGCCAGCATACCATTCACCTTTTTCACCGCCTGCTGTACCTGCATGCCCACTTTCAATGACTGGTGTATAATGGCACCCAGGTCTCGTTGCACCTCCCCTTTTCCTAATCGGCCACCATTCAGATAATAATCTGTTCTCCTGTTCTTGCCACCAAAGTGGATAACCTCACATTTATCCACATTAAATTGCATCTGCCATGAATTTGCCCATTCACCTAACCTATCCAAGTCACCCTGCATCCTCTTAGCATCCTCCTCACAGCTAACACTGCCGCCCAGCTTCGTGTCATCCGCAAACTTGGAGATGCTGCATTTAATTCCCTCCTCTAAGTCATTAATATATATTGTAAACAACTGGGGTCCCAGCACTGAGCCTTGCGGTACCCCACTAGTCACTGCCTGCCATTCTGAAAAGGTCCCGTTTATTCCCACTCTTTGCTTCCTGTCTGCCAGCCAATTCTCTATCCACATCAATACCTTACCCCCAATACCGTGTGCTTTAAGTTTGCACACTAACCTCCTGTGTGGAACCTTGTCAAAAGCCTTTTGAAAATCCAAATATACCACATCCACTGGTTCTCCCCTATCCACTCTACTAGTTACATCCTCAAAAAATTCTATGAGATTCGTCAGACATCTCCAGAGATAGAGACAGTGAGATTGAGAAAGGGGAGGGAGGTATCAGAAATGGACCAGGTAAATTTGAGCGCAGGGTGGAACTTGGAGGCAAAGTTGAAGTTGATGAGTTCCGCATGGGTACAGGAAGCAGCACCAATGCAGTCATCGATGTAGCATAGGAAAAGTGGAAGACTGTCACCAGTCTGGGCTTGGAACATAGACGGTTCCACGTAGCCAACAAACAGGCAGGCATAGCTGGAACCCATGCGACTGCCCGTGACTACACCTTTTGTTTGAAGGAAGTGGGAGGAGCCAAAGGGGAAATTGTTAAGAGTGAGGACAAGTTCTGCTAGACAGAAGAGAGTGGTGGTGGAGGGGAACCGGTTGGGTCTGGTGTCCAGAAAGAAACAGAGAGCTTTGTGGTGGGGGATGGAGGTGTAGAGGGACTGGACATCCATTGTAAAAATAAGATGATGGGAGCCAGGGAACTTGAAATCATTGAAAAGATGTAGTGTGTGAAGTGTCATGGATGTAGGTAGGAAGGGATTGAACTGGGAGTGGGGGGATATTACTTACTGTGGTGCTTTAGCTATTGTAGGGGCCTCAGCTAAGCTCTCCCAACTCCTGTGGGAGATCGCCAACTTGTTCTGGTCTTTGATGCAGTAGCTCTGCTAGATATACCACTGTGTCACCAATGTCATGGACAAACTGCTGTATTTCTTAAATTAAAATTGTTAAATTAAAATTATTACCATGACTTCAAGAAGTCATTTAGACCCAATGAGTCATACAGCACAGAAACAGGCCCTTCGGCCCACCATATCTGTGCTAGCTATCAACTACTTATCTCTATCAATCTAATTTTCCAGCACTTGGTGCAGCCTTGGCATTTCAAGTGCTTGTTGGACACAAGTCTTAGATCAGCACAGGAACAGCCCACAATGTTCTGCTGAACCAATTAAATTAGGAATCAGATGGCCAACTAAACTAATTTTTTCTGCCCACAGAATGTCCATATCCTTCCATTTTCCTCACATCCACGTATCTTAAAAGTCCCTAATGTTTTTGCCTTTACCGCCACATCTGGGCACCACATTCCAGGCACCCACTACTATGTTTAATAAAAAAATAATTACACATCTTGCCCCTCAAACTCCTTTGAACTTGTCCCCTCTCACCTTTAATGCATGCCCTCTGGTTTTAGACATTTCAACCCGGGGGGGTGGGGGTAGATAACATCAGTCTACTTCTGTCCATGCCTCTCATAAGCTCTATCAGATCTCTCAGCCTCTGCTGCTCCTGAGAAAACAACTCAAGTTTGTCCAACCTCATGTCTCAAGGTGCTGCAAATGCTGGCATATGGAGAAAGTCTAGAGTCTCGACCCTGAAACACTGAACATTTCTTTGTCTCCAGTCCTGAAGCAGGGACCTGACCCTAAACATTGACTTTCCCCTTGACTCCACAGACACTGCTTCTTGCAGTTTCTGACTTCACAAACTTGCGGATCCTCAGTGTGCAGTTGTGTAGCAGCTATTGAAATGCTTTACAGCACCAGCAATCGGGTTCAATTACTGCCACTATCTAAGGTATCTGTATATACTCCCCGTGACCGTGTGGATTTCCTCTGGGTGCTCCAGTTTACTCCCACATTCCAAACACATACAGGTTAGGGTTAGTGAGTTGTGGGCATGCTACATTGGTGCCAGAAGCATGGTGGCGCTTGTGGGTTGTCCCCAGCACAGTATTGCCATCGGACTGTGTTGGTCATCGAGACAAATGAAGCATTTCACTGTATGTTTTGATGTACATGTGATAAATAAAACTAATCGTTATAGGTATGTGGCAGGTGAGGAATACTCAGATTGGAAGAATCTGAAGGGATATTGCTAACGGTACCATGGCTCAGCCGGAGTTGCCCTTATGTTAATGAGGAGATAAAATGGTCCCATCTCCATTTGAATAGCCCGTATGAACACACGCTACTGTGGTACTGTGGCCACATGCACACAGTGAGATGACTTTGTCCTGCCCCTGCCCTCCTCCTCTCTCCCACCCCCATACCATCACTAGTTAGAGGGTTTTTTGCTGGATTACCTATGTGGTCTGTACTGGCATTGATTTGTTTCTTTTAATCTGCCTCTATTCCAGTCAAAGAGAAGCTGACTGCAGATCCCGACAGTGAGATCGCCACGACGAGTTTACGGGTGTCGCTTATCTGCCCCGTGCGTAATTTTGCAGTAGCTCGCTTATCCGGAGCCGCCGCTTGCTATCAAGATAGGGCTTGGCTTTTGCAGGCTCTCCTCTCTTTCGAAAGCTATTCAGCCTGTAGTTTGGAACATTGCTGAGAGCTGCCTCCGATAGCACAGGGATCAGTCCCAAACACTGGCAGGAGACGTAAGTGGGCTCAGGATCGATGCACTAGGAAAGGAATCGGAGTCAGGTTTTACTATCACTGACATACACTCAATCACCACTTTATTAGCTACACCTCATTAAGGCAAATATCTAATTAACCAATCATGTGGCAGCAACTCAATGCATAAAAGCATGCAGACATGGTCAAAGAGGTTCAGTTGTTCAGACCCAACATCAGAATAGGTAAGAAATGTGATCAAAGTGACTTTGACTGTGGAATGATTGTTGCTGCCAGACTGGGTGGTTTGAGCATCTCAGAAACTGCTGATCTCCTGGGACTTCCATGCACAACAGTCTCTAATGGTGTAAAAAAACAATTTAAAGAATTCAGTGAGTAGCAATTCTGTGGGCCTTAATAATGAGAGAGGTCAGAGGGGAGTGGCCAGACTTGTTTAAGCTGACAGGGTGACTCAAGTAACCACGTGTTACAACAGTGGTGTGCAGAAGAGAGTCTCTTTAACACACAGTGTGTCAAACCTTGAAGTGGTTGGGCTACAGCAGCAGAAGACCACGAACATACTCAGTGGCAAACTTAAATATGGCATTGGAGTGGTGCTTAGCCTCACAGTTGTCAGTATAATGCAAGTAGAGCAGGGAGCTAAGCACACAGCCGTACCTAATAAAGTGGCCTCTGAGTGTATGTTGTGAAATTTGTTGTTTTAGAGCAGCAGTACATAAAAAATTACTATAAGTTACAATAAGAAATATTTTAAAAAGTGAGGTAGTGTTCATGGACCATTCTGAAATCTCTGCCTCTGCGCTGGGAGTAGAAGTACAACCAAGGGATGGGACTTTCCAAAGTGTGGATGTGGGGTAGCACGATAAGTGTTTTTAGTATAACAGTGGTCAAGTGTGTTGGTTCAATTGGTTCCACAGGCGATATGTTGGTGGTAATTGTTCAGAGACTTCTTCAAGCTGGCCTGGCTGAAATCCCCCACTACTTACTGTAATTTATAGATTTTATTACTATGTATTGCTTTGTATTAATGCTGCAAAACAACAAATTTCATGATAAATATTAGTGATATTAAACCTGATTCTGAAATCTGAAGGCAGAGGGGAAGAAGCCTTTCCTAAAACATTGAGTGTGTGTCTTCAGGCTCCTGTACCTCCTCCCTGATGGTGATAATGAGAAGAGGGTATGTCCTGGGTGGTGAGGGTCCTTTATGATAAATGCTGCTTTCCTGAGGCACCATCTTTTGAAGATGTCCTTGATTGTGGGGAAGCTAGTACCCATGTTGGAGCTGACTGAGTTTACAACCCTCTGCAGCCTGTGCGTTGGCCCCCTCCATACCAGACAGTGATTCATCCAGTTACTGGAGTTAGGGAGAAGTGGTTTTTTCGAGACTTTTAAGGGAACTGGAGGAAGTGTGGTAATCAGAACAAGTCAAATTTATTGACTGTAATGTATGCACATGTGGCCTGGAAAAACATACTTGTGCCAGCATCATGTGCACATTGCATTAGAGACAAATCTGTTGTAATCTAATAAGAAAAACATTAACAAGAAAGAACACAATTGGAACAAAAAAAAGTCCATTGTAGTGCAAGGTGGTCTTAGTGTTGCCATACTGAGGGTAGAATCACTGACGTGTTGTGAAATTTAGTGTTTTACGGCAGCAGTACTTTGCAATACACAAAAAGCCTATATTACAATAAGAAATATATAGTGTATATCTGTGTGTATATAATATATGTATGTATATGTGTGTATGTATATATAGTGCTTATAAAAAGTATTCACCTCCCCCCCCCGCCCCACCACCTTGGAAGTTTTCATGTTTTATTGTTTTACAACATCACATTGGATTTAATTTGGCTTTTTTGACACTGATCAACAAAAAAGACTCTTTTGTGTCAAAGTGAAAACCGATCTCTACAAAATGATGTAAATTAATTGCAAATATAAAACACAAAATAATTGCATAAGTATTCACCCCCTTCAACTCAGTATTTAGTGGATGCACCTTTGGTAGCAATTACAGCCTTGAGTCTGTGTGGATAGATCTCTATCAGCTTTGCACATCTGGACAATGCAGTTTTTCCACTTTCTTTACAAAACTGCTCAAGCTGTCAGATTGCATGGGGATTATGAGTGAACTGCCACAAATTCTCTATTGGATTGAGGTCTGGACTCTGACTTGGCCACAACAGGACATTAACTTTGTTGTTTTTAAGCCATTCCCATGTAGCTTTGGCTTTATGCTTAGGGTCATTACTGTGCTGGAAAACAAATCATTTTGCCACATTCATTTTAGCCTCTAACTTCACAAGCCTTCCAGGGCCTGCTGCAGTGAAGCATCCCCACAGCATGATGCAGCCACCACCATGCTTCACAGTAGGGATGGTGTGTTTTTGATGATGATGCATGGTGTTTGGCTTGCGTGGGACATAGCATTTAGTCTGATGGCCAGAAAGCTCAATTTTGGTTTCATTAGACTATAGAACCTTCTTCCAGTTGGCTTCAGAGTCTCCCACGTGCCTCTGGCAAACTCGAGCGAAGATTTCATTTGTTTTTTCCCACAGTGGCTATTTCTTTGCCTCTCCCCTTTAAAGCTGCGATTGGTGAAGCACCTAGGCAACAGTTGTTGTGTGCGCAGTCTCTCCCATCTCAACCACTGAAGCTTGTAGCACCCCCAGAGTTGTCATTGGTCTCTTGGTGGCCTCCTTCACTAAGTCCCCTTCTTGCACGGTCACTCAGTTTTTAAGGACAGCCTGCTCTAGGCAGATTTACAGCTGTGCCATATTCTTCCCATTTCTTATTAATTGACTTAACTGTACTCCAAGGGATATTCAGTGACTTGGAATTTTTCTAGTATCCATCTCCTGACTTGTGCTTTTCAATAACCTTTTCATGGAGTTGCTTGGACTGTTCTTTTGTCATCATGGTGTAGTTTTGCCAGAATACTGACTCACCGGCAGTTGGACCTTCCAGATACAGGTGTATCTTTTACTATCAATTGAAATACTTTGACTGCACCCAGGTCTCCAAAACAGATCTCGATTTAACTAATTATGTGACTTCTAAAACCAGTTGGCTGCACCAATGAAGATTTTGTGTGTTATATTAAGGGGGGGAGGGGTTGAATACTTTTTATAGGCACTGTATGTGTATGTGTGTATGTATGTGTATATATATATATGTATGTGTATATATATATATATGTATGTATATATATATATATATATATATATGTACAAATAGCAAAAATAGGGAGGTAGTGGTTAGGGTAGGCTAAAGAACTAAACAGTTGAAAGGAGGTAGCTGTTCTTGAACCTGCTGGTGTTGCACTCCTGCCTGATGAGAGCTGCGAGAAGATGGTATGGCCTAAATGGCAGGGATTTTTAATGATGGATGTTGCATTCTTGACACAGTGTCTCATCAGGATGGTTTCACCTTTAAACCAGTGGGACTAAACTGACTGCAATATGGCTGTGTTGAGGTTCAACACACAAGCTGGAGCAAGGGCAGGCATTCATCTCTTTGACTTTGCTCGACCGGTCATTATATCTGAGGCTGATCACTTCTGACCAAAATTGTAGTGTCTGGACAAATAGAACAGAGAGCAGTACTGCTCCTTTGGCCCAGATGTTATGCCGACCTTTTAACCTGCTCTTAAGATCAACCTAACCCTTCTCTGCCACAAGGCCCTCCATTTTTCTTTCATCCATGTACCCATCTAAGAGTCTCTTAAATCTCCTTAAATCTGCCTCTACTACACCACCACCACAGTAGTGTGTTCCTCACACCCATCACTCTGTGCAAATAAATAGATTTTTTTAAAAACTTACCTCTGATCTCCTCTCTACCTTACTCCAATCGTCTTAAATTTATGCTCCCTTTATATTTGCCATTTCTGTCCTGGGGAGAAAGTTATTGTTGTCCACTTGATCTATGCCTCATCATCTTGTACCTATCAAGGCACCTCTTATCCTTCTTCACTTAAAGAGTAAAGCCTGAGGTCACTCAACCTATCCTATCCTTGTAAAACACACTCCCTAATCCAGACATCCCACCCTGCAAAAACTCATTTCAGGGAGGTAGCACCATCAATTTGCGGGAGACTCCCGGAACTTCCGGGAGAGGTGGGACGTCTGCAATAGAGTAGCTCCTGAGCAGCTGGCCAGCTAGTTTAAATAACGTTAGGTATGCTGGTGAACGAATGACACCTGTTAAACTCACCTCAACATGTTTTTTACATTTTAACCCACCATGCGCAATAGAAAAGTCACTGTTGCAAACAGTGCAGCGAGCAACACTGTCATTATTTTGACCCCTATTAGTTGGGGGTACACTTTAGTGTAGTCTGGGGTGACGTATGTTTTATATTGTCTTTTTTTTTTGGAACACTCTGCCATGGGCGTGCGCGTTCTTGTTCTCTCTCGTTCTCTCTCGCTCACTCTCTCACACTCTTTCCTGCTGTCTTGCTCGCTCTTTAAAAAAAAATTGATTTCTGGGATATTGTATGATTTGCAGGCATCAGGGAGCCACTATTAATATGTGGGAGACTTCCGGGAGAGGTGGGATGTCTGCTAGTCCAGGCACCATCCTGGTAAATTTCCTGTGCACCCTCTAAAGCTTCTACATATTTCCTATAATGAGGCAACCAGAACTGAATAGTATGTTCCAAATGTGGTCTGACCAAGGTTTTACAGAGTTGCAACATTACCTTGCAGCTTGTGAGCTCAATCCCCTGACTAATGAAGGCCAACACACTGTAGGCTTTCTTAACCATCCTTCAGTGCTGCCTTAATCACTGACTTATTAACCAAGTAAATGCTTAATTAAAGATTATCTGAAAAAATATTTGAACTGTATCCTTGTGTAACTTGTATGTTTGGTAGCTATTGAGTTAAATGTTCTGACAGTTGTTTCTGACCATGATTGGTGAGTTGACAGTGGTGCAACAGCTAACACTGACGCCTCATGGCTCATCCTCTCCTCTGGTACTGTCTGGAATTTGTACCTCATCCCCATGGCTTCCACAATCAAAGAAAAAAATTGTTATCAAATGATGTATAGTATACTGTATGTTATCGTATACTACCTTTAGATTCATTTTCTTGCAGGCATTTACAGGAAAATAAAGCAATACAATACATTTTAAAAAGCTAAATGACGGACAAACAACCAATATGCAAAAGAAGACAAATTGTGCAAATAAAAAATAATACTGAGAACATGAGGGGTAAAGAGTTCAGAGTTGTGTGTGAAGTTATCCACATACATACTGTCTTAAGGCTCTTACCCTATGATAGCAAGAAGAGGGCATGGCCTGAATGATGGGGTCTTTGATGCTGCTTTCTTGCAGCAGTGTTCTTTGCAGGTGTGCTCATTCCATAGGGTGTTGCTGGTATTCCAGAGGTGCTGGTTGGTAGATTAATAGTTTACTGTAAGTTTTCCTTGGTGGAAAGTAGGGATATCAAGGAGTTGATGTCATGATCCAGGGATGGGACGTCCTAACGATCATTATTTGCTTGTGCTGGCCCATGTATTTTCCTGCTGGAGATCCTTTATAAGATCATGCACGTCTTGTAAGGTGGGTGAGAATTAGTTGATAATGCTTCAGTATTTCAATTAAACTGGAGGCAGTTTACAGATGGTTCTTCACACGACAGGGTTGGGCACGCTGCTCCTTGGAGTGCTTTGCCATTGAACTTGGTTTCCCTTCGGTTTCCCCATTCTGAAATCGCGCTCCTAGTGCTGAGTTGGGGCTCTGGAGGACTGACAGTGTACCAAGTATAGACCGAGTTGGGGGTGTGGAGCCCCTCTGCATGTCGCTACTGCTTGCTTTATCCCCCCTCGCTCAGTGCTGGTTGGGAGAACGCATATTTACCTATGTTCTGTCAATGCTCAAAGGATTCAGACTAATGGTCTTGTCTGTTCCTGCAGCTGGGAAAGACCAGGCTTCACGTGCCGTGCCGAGCACTGACCTGCACGCACCTGCAGTGCTTCGACGCAGCGCTCTACCTGCAGATGAATGAGAAGAAGGCCACCTGGGTTTGCCCTGTCTGTGACAAGAAAGCACCTTATGAAAGTCTGATTATTGACGGGTATGTGAAAAGTCAGTGGAGTTTACTGTCATGAGCACATATCCACATATGCACAGGTGCAATGAAAACCTTACTTGCAGCAGCATCACATAAGCAACATTCACAAATAAAACATGAATTAAGCATACATTATACCCAATTTTACGCAACAAAAACAAGGTCTATTTTAGTGCAAAGTGTTGCTAAACCATACTGAATTTGGTTAGGCAGTTTGCTTCAGGAACTGAATGTTTGAAAGGAAGTAGCTGTTCCTGAATCGGGTGGTGTGGTTTCTAGACCTCCTGCCCATTGGTAGTTGCAAGATGGCATAGCCCAGATGGCAGGGATCTTTAACAATAGATGTTGTCTTCTCGAGGAAGCAACTACTGTGGATACTACCGATGATGGAGAGGGATGTGCCCATGATGTATTGGGCTGAGTCCACTACTCAGCAGCTTTTTACATTCCTGCACATCTGAATTGCCCTACCCGACCATGACAGAATCTCTGTCTGCCTGTCTGTTTCTGGGAGAGAGTGATCCTTTGAATATAAGTACATCCCTTTAGAACAGGGATGAGGAGGAATTCCTTTTGACTGAAGGTGGTAAGTCTGGAATTCATTGCCACTGGTGGCTGAGAAGGCTAAGTAATTGGGTATAATTAAAGCAGAGGTTGATAGGTTCTTGATTAGTAAGGGCATCAAGGATTATGGGGAGAAGGCAGGAGAATGGGGTTGAGAGGGATAATGTCAGCCATGATGGAATGCCAGAGTAGATTCAATGGACCGAATAGCCTAATTTATGTCTAATGGTCTTGCTATTACAAGGAGTCTGTGCTTGTTATGTGTGATGAGTTTAGCATCCTGCGCTCCCTGCTTCCTGCAACCCCCTACCCCCTCCCAACCTTTCTTCCCAATTTTCCCAGTGTTTGAGTGTCCTCTCTTTGTCTCTAGACTCTTCATGGAGATTCTCAACCTGTGCACGCATTGCGATGAGATCCTGTTCAAAGAGAACGGCTCCTGGAGCCCAATGCAGCCGAGGAAAGTCAAGCAGGAGCCCTTGTGGACATCATACAGCAGCCCTGAGGGTGAGAGGGTGACAGCTTCACAATGTACTTTACTGCCTCAATCACTGACAGGTTGTTTTGTGGCAACACGTTTCTATCATGTAATACATAAAAATAAACTAAATTACCAGAAGAAAGATAAATATATAATGCAAACTGAGAGCAAATATTAAGGAAGAGTTCATGATCAGCCATGATCATACTGAATGGCGGTGCAGGCTCGAAGGGCCGAATAGCCTACTCCTGCACCTATTTTCTATGTTTCATGGGTTCATTCAAAAATCTGATAGTGCAGGGGAAGAGACTGTTTCTAAAGTGTTGAATGTGTGACTTCTAGCTCCTCCTTGATGGTAATAATGAGAAGATTGAATGTCCCAAATGGCGAGGATTCATAATAATGGGTGCCACCTCCTTGAGGCACTGCCATTTAAAGATTGCCTCGATGGTGGGGAGGGAGTGAGGTTGGTGCCTGTGATGGAGCAGGCTGAGTTTGCAACCCTGCACAGCCTTTTCTGATCTTGTGCCTTGGCATTCCTATGCCAGACGATGATGCATCCAGTTAGAAAGCTCTCCACAGTATATCTGTGGAAATTTGCTGACTCAAAATCTCCACAAACTCCCCAATGAAATATAGCTGGTGTCGTGCCATCTTTGTAATTGAGTCGGTATGTTGAGCACAGGGTAGATCCTCAGAGATGTTGATACCCAGAAACTTGAAATTGTTTGTCCTTTCCATTGCTGACCTCTCGATGAGGGCTGGTGTGTGTTTTCTAAAATTCTCCTTCCAACTCCTCCCTCATGGTAGTACTTAGAAGGCAGCAGTTGTGGATTATGTGGGAAAGTAGGTCCCTCTGGTAATGACACACTGTTCTAGTTGATAGGGTGGTTAAGAGGGTCTGTGGTGTGTTTGTCTTCCTTAGTCAGGGGATTGAGTTCAAGAGTCACGAGATAATGTTGCAGCTCTATAAAACCCTGGTTAGACCACACTTGGAGTATTGTGTTCAGTTCTGGTCGTCTCATTATAGAAAGGACATGGAAGTTTTAGAGAGGGTGCGCAGGAGATTTACCAGGATGCTGCATGCCTTGGAGAGCATGTCTTATGAGAAGAATGAGCTAGTACTTTTCTTTTCAGAGCTGTTGGAGGCTGCTGTTTTTGTGATCCAGAGGTGTAGAAGTCAAGAATGAGGCATAAAACATGTTGCTTTTGGCTTTTTTATTAAGTGTTATAAGAGCAGAGAACAAATAAAAGAAGGAAGAGTGAGAACAAAGAAGCCGTAATTCTCTTGTACAAAAACAAGCTCTAACTAGAATGATAACATTCCAGTGGTTGACCATAGGTGTTGCATCCCAGCTGTGTACTTGATATGCAAGCCAGGGCAATGCAAAATGGAGAGCCAGTTGTTGCCCATGTAACAGGCTCCCCCTCTCCATGCAGCTGATGAATCCAAAGGAACAGCAAAGACCAAAATAGTTTGTTACCAGTGACGTTGCAGGAGTTGCCAGTCAGCATTGATTTCAATGTAGGACTGACTTACAGATTCCAGATCCAGATTGTTCCCTGGGGTTTATTCCTGAAATCTTCCCAATGAGTAGGTATAACTACAAGGCAAGCAGAAGTTTGAGATCAGAGTTTTCCTTCTCCTAGATGAGCTGCAAATCACGGCTGACAAACCCTATCTGCCTGAAGCGACTGGTTTTAAGGCACCAGTAACCCATCTTTGCCCCTTCTCCTGTCAGTAGAAATGGATCAGCCAGGCTTAGTAGCTAAGCCACACATGAAGGCCAGGAACTGGACTTGATTGTCAGAGGCTATCTGAGATGCACACCATTGGGAGCATTTAATAGGTAACGGGAGCTTGTCCACACTATCCCCCTCCCACAGATATGACCTTAAGGAACTGATTAACTAATAGTCTAGCCATATTCAAGTGGCATGACACCTGCTTCAGAGAAACTAGGAAGCTTCTAGAAAAATACAGAAATAGCTTTGCTACAATTACTTGAAAAGGTAATTACATAAAAATTCAAGTGAGCGTAGGAAAGTTAAATGCAAGAAAAATAATACTACATTCTAATTCAACAGAGAGAAGGATGAGAGGCGAATTGATAAAGGTGCATGAGATGATAACAGCCATAGATATCGGAGAGTCAGAGACTTCTTTCTCTCCCCAGGGTGGAATGGCTAATTTGAGGGGAATAACTTAAGTATAGGGGGCTATGTTAGAGGTAGGTTTTCACACAGAGTGCTGGGTGCATGGAATGTGCTGCTGGGGCTGGTGGTAGGGGCAGAAACACTGGGGACATTTCAGAGACTGTTGGATAGGCATGTGGATGAAAGAAACGTGGAGGGCTATGTGTGGAAGGAACAGTTAGATTAATCTTAGAGTAGGTTAAAAAGATTGACCCAGCATTGTGGGCTGAAGGGCCTGTACTGAGGTGTACTGTTCTATATTCTGTTACTTGTCATGGACAGGGGTAAGGAATTCCTGGCGCTAACAGAAGATACAATACCACTGGCAATGGCTTAAGGCTGAAAATTAAGTCACCATGGTCCGTGTGATGCTACTACAGCTCAGTGCATTCCAGAGTTCAATTCTGGTGCTGTTCTGTAAGGAGTCTTTGTACGTCCTCCCCGTGGAATACGTGGGTTTTCTCTGGGTGCTTGGGTTTCTTCCCACGGTATGTTCATTGGTCATTGGAAATGGTCCTGGAGGTTGGGGTTAATCGGGTTTGTCGGAGTTTGCTCAGGAGGCCGAGAGAGCCTACTCCGCGCTGTATTGTTAAATAAATAGACACGGTAGTGACCCCCCCTCCATGAATGTAAGAGCGTGCTGAACCACACTAACACACTCGACATTGGGGCCAAGTGTACCCACATTAACATTCATATATATATTATTACAAGTACATCAGAACATATAGTGAAAGATGTCATTTGCGTGACAGCCAACACAACTCAAGGATGTGCTGGGGGCACCTTTAATTGCTGCCCAACATTCTGGTGCTAACATAGCATGCCCATGGTGTTCAGCAGAATGCACAAGCAGCAGCAGCAACAAGCCCTTTCCCCCTACTCTCACACGCAAACAGGCCTCCAAACCCCTCCTGTTGCTCAGGGCCCAGATTCCACTTCTGGCTGTACATTCTGGAGCCCACCCTGGCTACAAACCTTCCGATATTCCTTGCTCCAGGTGTTCCCAATCCCAACCTCTGGTCCAACCCATGTGCTGACTATAGGTCCTCCTCAGGTTATAAGCATCCGATTCATGTACAGCACATACGACCAGCAAGTGTCTAGGGGATGGGAAAGATGGATTTGCCAAATGCTGCAGGACTCTTCCTCTGGGTGGGAACTCTGTTTGTGGCCACGCTCTGGAATCACCCGAGCCACGAGCAGTTCATAGGAGTGGAACCTTGAAATGTCAATACTTGCTAGCTTGTATTGCTATCAAATATCACATCAAACAGTATTTGCTGGATGCCAGCTCTTCCAATATTACACACCCGACCTCGCCAGTCTGTGGATCGGTGGATAGTGAGTAACCGGCTAACAAGGACAGTATGTTCTTCTGTTGCAGCAAACACCGTGTTGAAGGAGCCTTTCTCCCAGGGAAAATACTGCTCTCAGCGCAGTTCCAATGCTGAGGTGATTGACCTAACGTTAGACAGCTCATCCGATGAAGAGGAGCCTCCAGTGAAAAGACACTGCCGTGTAATGACCCCCACGCACCTAGCCTCCATCAACAAGCAGTGAGTTTGTGTTCACACTCTGTCAGCTTCTTTTACAGAAGTTTATTCAAATTATCGCAGAACACTATTATATAATGTACAGGACTTCATAAAAGACACTGCGTACAGTTTCAAATTAACATATGGTTAACACTGTCCACAACACTCTCGAGCCCCTGAGGGACCCACCATTCCTGGCAGTTGTTAATGCCGTGTACTCCTTCTCCACGGATATTCGGGCATGGATGTAACCCCAGAGAGGGGCAGGCAGTGTCATCAACTGCTTACTGCCTGCTTTATGGTGCCTTTATTAGTCTAACAAATATAGTTCTCAGGGACATGAGACTAGGTGCTGGAATCTTTGAATCGTTCTTAGGGGAATAGGTTTTTATTCACAGGATTACAGTGGCCTCAGCTTGGGCTCGATGTTTCCATTGCTGAAATTTCTGTAATTCTTTGAATCTGAATTCTGAAGTTGCTGGAAATCCAGAGTAACACACACAAAATGCTAGAGGAACGCAACAGGTTAGGCAGCATCTATGGAGAGGAGTAAAGAATAGACATTTGGGTCCTGATGAAAGGTCTCTCCCGAAATGTCAACTCTATTCTCTCCATAGATACTGCTGGACCTGTGAATTCCTTCAGCATTTTGTGTGTGTCATTCTTAGAAGTGGGTAACAGATGTGCAGATTTGCATGCAGTCACACGTGCATACTTTTTGTGGATTTGCACACTGTCATGTTTGTTGATGGATGCATGATGTGTGCACTTACTGACATGCACACTCTCTCTCACACATGCACTCAGAGATGAGTGGGGACAGAGTGTGACCAGAGGTAACCTGCTCTGTCAGTCCTCAATGCAGCCATTTAGACCATAGGACATTGGGATGCCACGGTAGCATGACAGTATTATAGCCTGGGGCGTTGGTGTTCAGCTCTGGTGTCGCCTTTTACGAATTTGTACGTTCTCCCCGTACTGTGGGTTTTCTCCAATAGTCCAAAGATGTATGGATTGGTTGGCTAATTGGTCATTATAAATTGTCCTGTGATTAGGCTAGTGTTAAATCGGTGGGTGGCTGGGCAGCATAGCTTGTTGGGACAGTAGGGCCTGTTCCAACGCTCTGTGTCTAAATAAGTATAAAATAAAAGGACATGGGAGCAGAATTAGGCCATTTAGCCGTTCAAAGGCCTTAATCCCTTCAAAGTTTAAACTAAATTTGTTATCAGAGTACATATATGTCATCATATACAACCCTAGGAATCATTTTCTTGCAGCCATACACAGCAAAACAAAGAAATACAACTGAATCAATGAAAACTACACACAAAGACTGATAATCAATGTGCAAAAGAAGACAAACTGCAAATACACAAAAAAGTAATAATACAAATAAATAATACTGAGAGCATGAGTTGTATAGTCTGTAGGTTGTGGAATGGGTCAGTGTTGTGAATGAAGTTATCCACTCTGGTTCAGGAGTCTGATGGTTGAAGGGAAATTGTTCCTGAACCTTGGGAAAAGGTCCTGGCTCTGTTCTCCACAGGACACCAGTCGTAATCTCTTGACATTAACTCACTGCACAGTTGTAGGTGGGTGGATGAATGTGTAGTTTATTTTCATTGTAAATACTCGCAGGTTCCTGAACGTTCACCAGGTGCATCCAGTGCTTCAGGCTCCTGTCTCAACTACCATGTCTACAGATTACCTGTCCTCGCTCTCCATCCCTGAATATCACCTCTCCTACCAGATGCCACCATTGCCTCCAGACTTCCAAGGTAATATTTATTCTTCATAATGCTGCCTTTCCACCTTTGAATCCTTTGAGTTATCTCCCCTCCACCCCCCCCACCACCACTTAGATTGATTGCCCTTCCCCTTTCCCTCTCCCGTTAGGGCTTCTTGCCTTCAATGTCCTGGAATATTTTTCTCTGGGTTTGGGGGTGGGGGTTCTTCTTTATCAGGAGCCGTATAGATCAGAGACAGGCTCTTCGACCACCGTGCCCAGGCGAGTTATCCAGTGACACTCAGCTGCTGCGCAGGTTGACTTTGTGGTTAAGAAGGCATACGGTGCATTGGCCTTCATCAACCATGGGAGTACTGTGAGAGCCGAGAAGTAATGTTACAGCTTTATAGGACCCTGGTCAGATCCCACGTGGAATACTGGGCTCAGTTCTGGTCTCCTCACTACAGGAAGGATGTGGAAACTATAGAAAAGGTGCAGAGGAGATTTACAAAGATGTTGCCTGGATTAGGGAGCATGCCTTATGAGAATAGGTTGAGTGAACTTAGCCTTTTTCTGCTTGGAGCAGTGTAGGATGAGAGGTGACCTGAAAGGGTGTATAAGATGATGAGAGGTATTGATCGTGTGGTTAGTCAGAGGGTTTTTGTCTGGGCTGAAATAGCTAACACGAGAAGGCACAGGTTTAAGGTGCTTTGAAGTAGGTACAGAGGAGATAAATCAGGGGTAAGTTTTTTCACACAGAGAGTGGTGAGTGCGTGGAATGGGCTGCCGGCAATGGTGGTGGAGGTGGATACGATAAGGTATTTTAAGAGACTCCTGGACAGGTATATGAAGCTCAGAAAAATAGAGGGCTATGGGTAAACCTAGGTACTTTCTATGTAAGTATATGTTCGGCTCAGCACTGTGGGCTGAAGGGCAGGTGTTGTGCTATAGGTTTTCTGTGTTAGTAAATTATGGGCGTGCTCCGTTGCTGCCGGAAGCATGGCGACACTTGCGGATTGCCCCAGCACATCCTCAAATTGTGCTGGTGTTGACGCAAATGATGTATTTCTTTGTATGTTTTGATGTACATGTGACAATCAAAACTAATTTTTATAATCTTTCTGTTTAAACCTAAATCCATATCTTGTTAGGTATTGGTTCTTGCAATAGAATCTGGGGGTGAGAATTGATAGGAATATTGGCACGGTTAGTGGGGCACTTTACACCGCCAGTGACCTGGGTCCAGTTCCTGCTGCTGTCTGTAAGGAGTTTGTACATTCTCCCCATGACTGCATGGATTTGCTCCGGGTGCTCCAGTTCCCTTTTACAGTCTAAGGATGTACAGGTAAGTACGTTAATTACTGGTGAACGCAGCAGGCCAGGCAGCATCTCTAGGAAGAGGTACAGTGGACGTTTTGGGCCGAGACCCTTTGTCAGGACAAACTGAAAGAAGAGCTAGTAAAGGATTTGAAAGTGGGAGGGGGAAGGGGAGATCCGAAATGATAGGAGAAGACAGGAGGGGGAGGGATGGAGCCAAGAGCTGGACAGGTGATTGGCAAAAGGGGTATGAGAGGATCATGGAACAGGAGACCTAGGGAGAAAGAAAAGGGGGAGGGGGGGAAAACCCAGAGGATGGGCAAGGGGTATAGTGAGGGGGATAGAGGGAGAAAAAGGAGAGAGAGAAAAAGAATTTGTGTATATAAATAAATAACAGATGGGGTACGAGGGGGAGGTGGGGCGTTAGCGTAAGTTTGGAGGAACAACACCTTATATTCCGTCCGGGTAGCCTCCAACCTGATGGCATGAACATCGACTTCTCTAACTTCCGCCTCTGGTTGAAACCAGTGGTGTCAACATAGCGTGCCCACAATTTACCCTAATTAGTACGTCTGCGATGTGGGAGGAAACTGGAGCACCCGGAGGAAACAATGCAGTGACAGGAAGAACATACACACTTCTTACAGACAGCTGTGGGAATTGAACCCATATCTTACAACTGGCACTGTAAAGCACAATACAATTCTCTCCAAGCAGCGTGGCTGAGGCTTGCCACTGGCAATTACATCCAGACGTCTGTGGCCTTCCAGGCTCCTGTGAGCTCCACTCCTGATTCCAGATGAATTTACCCCAAGTTTTATTGCTTTGTCATTGGCTCTACCCCTTTGGGGGTTTCTGCCTGCAAACTGGGTGTCATCTTTGTGCGGTGAGGGGTGATGCCATAGAGTGCAAACTGATCCTTTGTATTTTTTCCCTCAGGTTTGGATTTATTCTCCTTCCTCCAAGCAGAAGGTCAGGTACGTAAACATGTGGCTGTGTGTTTCTGCATGTTCACCCCCTGTGCATTTCTTGCACATCTAATGCTGTTGGGATCTAACCAGGAGAAGAGTAGTTCTGTATTTGATTTAACATAGTTAGAAATTAGTAAATTATATTATTAATAACTGACAGATTCTGTAGATGCTGAAACCTTGAGCAACACATACAAAACCCTGGAGTAACTCAGCAGATAAGGCAGCATCTATGAAGGGGAAATAAGCTGGCTAAGATCCTTCATCAGGAGTGGTGAATGGAGGGGTACATGGGAGGGAAAGGGTAGATTGCTATTAGAGTAGGTTAAAAGATCAGCATAACATTGTGGGCTGAAGGGCTACTATGCTGTCCTGTTCCATATTTTACACTCAGAAGCCACTTTTTAGTTACCTCCTGTACCTAATAAAGAGATCACTGAGTGCTAGCCTGTGCACTTCAAGATTCAATATTTTTTGCATTCCGAGATGCTCTTCTGCACACCGTTGTATCGTGTGGTTATCTGAGGTACTGTCATCTGCCTGTCAGCTTGAACCAGTCTGCCCATTCTCTGACTTCTCTCATTACAAGGCATTTTCACCAACAGAACTGCCACTGGCTTGATGTTTTTTTTGCCTTTCATTTATTCTCTGTAAACTATAGAGACTTTATGTGTGAAAATCCCAGCAGATCAGCAGTTTCTGAGATACTCAAACCAGCCTGTCTTGTACCAACAATCATTCCATGGTCAAAGTCACTTAGATTATGTTTCTTCCCCATTCTCATGTCTTATCTGAACAATAACTGAACCTCTTGACCATGTCTGCATGCTTTTATGCCTTGAGTTGCTGCCACAGGATCGGATGATTAGATATTTGCATAAATGAGCAGGTGTACCTAATAAAGAGGCCAGAGTGTGTATGCTGCTTGAGACTTCCTTGGTCCACTGTCCTTTCCTGTAAGATTCCTTCAGCCCTTCTTCCATCATTTTCATTTATTCCTCCCCCCGCTTCACCTACCACCTACCAGCTTGTTGTACTCCCCCTCCCTACACCACCTTATTCTGATTTATGCCCCTTCTCTGTCTGATCCTCTCCGCAGATGCTGCCCGACTCAGCTAGTTCCAATTTATGGGCATTGCTTAAATAATTGTGATTATTGTCACGTGAAAAACTCTTGTTTGCATGCCATTCAAGCAGCTCAGTCCAAGTACACTGAGTCAGTAAAAACAATCCCCAAGGGAAATTGCAGTCACGTATAATGTGCATGATGAGTCGGGTAGATGGAATTCATCAGCCTGGGAAGGCAGTCCATCTAAGAGAGGGAAAACTCTGATTTCAAACCTCCGCTGCAATGCGGCCATACCCACTCATGGGAAAGGTTTCGGGAGTAAACCCTGAGGACAAATCTGGAGCTGGAGTCCCTAAGGCAGTCGGACATTGCCTTCAACCTCGTTCTGGCAACTCCTGCGACGACACCAGTGCCAAGCTGTATCGGCCCTTGCCCTTCCCTTGGACAACATCGGTGGCGTGGAGAGGGGAGACTTGCTGCATGGGCAACTGCCGGTCTTCCACACAACCTTGCCCAGGCCTGCACCCTGGAGACCTTCCAGGCGCAGATCCATGTCCTCACGAGACTGACGGATGCCACCAGCATGATGAGGTCAAGTGGGAGTTCAAAAGTTTACCTTTATCAAACGAAGGAACGGACAAAAGTGTCTGATAACAGTGGGATTGAAGCTGTGCTTGAGCCCTAGTGGTTGGTGCTCTCAGGCTTGTCACCTCATATTCCATCGAGGGAGTCTCCAACCTAATGATGGCATAAGCATCAATTTTTCCTTCCAGTAAAGAAAAATTCCCCTTCCTCTTCTCTTCTGTACCCCACTCTGGTGGCCTCTTACCTCTTTTTATCTGCCTATCATCTCTGCCTGGTGCCCCTCCTTCTTCCCTTTCACCATGATCCACTCCTCTCTCCTATCAGATTCCTCTCTCTCCAGCCCTTTGCCTCTCCCGCCGTGGCTTCACGCATCATCTTCTAGCTAGTCCTCCTTCCTGCCCCCACCACCTTATTTTAGCATCTTCTAACTCCTTTCGAGACCTGATAAAGGGTCTCGGCCTGAAACATCAACTGTTTACTCATTTCCATTGATGCTGAGATGACCTCCTGAGTTCTCCAGCATTTTGTGTGTACTTTGTATCTTCTGCCTGTTCTGTGGGTGGGGGGTGGGAGTGAGGAGAGAATGGTTAGAACAGGAAGGGTCCTCGATTATGGTGGTTTGTGGGAATTGTAGACGGAAGCAGCGAAGGGGAGCCTAGCTGATTTGTACAAACCACTTGCATCAATGGGAAAGGGAGGACAGAACTCAGACTTGAAGCAACTCTTTTCTGAGGCAATGATACAGTTATAGTGACTACCCAATTTTTAAAAATAATGCTGAGGCTTTATAAAGCATTGGGTCAGAAAGGGCCTGAAGGTCATTGGGGATCCGAATCACCCCAACCACAAACTGTTCCAGCTGCTACCATCCAGGAAACAGAACTGCAGGATAAAAGCCAGGATCAACAGGCTCCGGAACAGCTTCGTCCACTAGGCCATCAGACTGCTTAATTCACGCTGATACAATTGTATTTCTGTGTTATATTGACTGTCCTGTTGTACATACTATTTATTACAAATTATTATAAATTGCACATTTAGACAGAGATGTATCATAAACATTTTTACTCCTCGTGTATGTAAAGGATGTAAGTAATAAAGTCAATTCATTTTGGAGATAGTGATCACAATTCTATCTTCTTTACCATAGCATTGGAGAGGGATAGGAACAGACAAGTTAGGAAAGCGTTTAATTGGAGTAAGGGGAAATATGAGGCTATCAGGCAGGAACTTGGAAGCATAAATTGGGAACAGATGTTCTCAGGAAAATGTATGGCAGAAATATAGCAAATATTCAGGGGATATTTGTGTGGAGTTCCAATGAGACAGGGAAAGGATGGTAGGGTTCAGGAACCGTGGTGTACAAAGTCTGTTGTAAATCTAGTCAAGAAGAAAAGAAAAGCTTTCGAAAGGTTAAAAAAAACTAGGTAATGATAGAGATCTAGAAGATTATAAGCCTAGCAGAAAGGAGTTTAAAAAAGAAATTAGGAGAGCCAGAAGGGGCCATGAGAAGGCCTTGGTGGACAGGATTAAGGAAAACCCCAAGGCATTCTACAAGGATGTGAAGAGCAAGAGGATAAGACGTGAGAGAATAGGACCAATCAAGTGTGACAGTGGAAAAGTGTGTATGGAACCGGAGGAGATAGCAGAGGTACTTGATAAATACTTTGCTTCAGTATTAACTGCAGAAAAGGATCTTGGCAAATGTAGGAATGACTTACAGCGGATTGAAAAGCTTGAGCATATAGATATTAAGAAAGAGGATGAGCTGAAGCTTTTGAAAAGCATCAAGTTGGATTAGTCTCCAGGACCGGATGAGAGGTACCCCAGGAGACGAGGGAGGAGATTGCTGAGCCTCTGGCAATGATCTTTGCATCATCAATTGGGATGGGAGAGGTTCTGGAGGATTGGAGGGTTGCAGATATTGTTCTATTATTCCAGAAAGGGAGTAGAGATAGCCCAGGAAATTATAGACCAGTGAATCTTACTTCAGTGGTTGGTAACTTGATAGAAAAGATACTGAGAGGCAGGATTTATGAACATTTGGAGGCATAATATGATTAGGAATAGTCAGCATGGCTTTGTCAAAGGCAGGTCGTGCCTTATGAGCCTGATTGAATTTTTTGAGGATGTGACTAAACACATTGAAGGTAGAGCTGTAGATGTGGTGTATATGGATTTCAGCAAGGCATTTGATAAGGTACCACAT
This sequence comes from Mobula hypostoma, assembly GCF_963921235.1. Classification (NCBI taxonomy): domain Eukaryota; kingdom Metazoa; phylum Chordata; class Chondrichthyes; order Myliobatiformes; family Myliobatidae; genus Mobula; species Mobula hypostoma. The sequence goes on from NC_086098.1 coordinate 241,264,084, forward strand.
GCAAGGCTTATTGAGAAAGTAAGGAGGCATGGGATCCAAAGGGACCTTGTTTTATGGATCCAGAATTGGCTTGCCTACAGACGGCAAAGCGTGGTTGTAGACGGGTCGTATTCTGCATGGGGTACCTTATCAAATGCCTTGCTGATGAGGAAGTGGAGGGATGGGTTAGTACATTTGCTGATGACAGAAAGGTTGCGGGTGTTGTGGATAGTGTGGAGGGTTGTCAGAGGTTACAGCAGGACATCAATAGGAAGCAAAACTGGACTGAGAAGTGGCAGATGGAGTTCAACCCAGATAAGTGTGAGGTGGTTCATTTTGGTAGGTCAAATATGATGGCAGAATATAGTATTAATGGTTAGACTCTTGGCAGTGTGGAGTATCAGAGGGATCTTGGGGTCCAAGTCCATAGGACACTCAAAGCTACTGTGCAAGTTGACTGTGTGGTTAAGAAGGCATCTGGAGCATTGGCCTTCATCCACAGTGGGATTGAATTTACCAGCTGAGAGGTAATGTTGCAGCTATATAGGACCCTGGTCAGACCCCACTTGGAGTACTGTGCTCCGTTCTAGTCGCCTAACTACAGGAAGGATGTGGAAACTATAGAAATGGTGCAGAGGAGATTTACAAGTATGTTGCCTGGATTGGGGAGCATGCCTTATGAGAATAGGTTGAGTGAACTTGGCCTTTTCTCCTTGGAGCGATGGAAGATGAGAGGTGACCTGATAGAGGTGTATAAGATGATGAGAGGCATTGATTATGTGGATAATCAGGGGCTTTTTCCCAGGGCTGAAATAGTTAACATGGGAGGACACAGTTTTAAGGTGCTTGAAGTAGGTACAGAGATGTCAGGGGTAAGTTTTTTTACACAGAGTGATGAGTGTGTGGAATGGGCTGCCGATGATGGTGGTGGAGGCGGATACGATAGGGTCCTTTAAGAGACTCCTGGATAGGTACATGGAGTTTAGAAAAATAGATGGCTAATTCCTAAAGTAAGTACATGTTCGGCTTAGCATTGTGGGCCGAAGGGCCTGTATTGCACTGTAGGTTTTCTGTTTCTAATTCAGATTGGAGTACTGTAAGTTTGGGGCTCCTTATCTAAGGAAAGATGTGCTGGTATTGGAGAGGGTCCAGAGAAGGATCACAAGAATGATTCTGGGAATGAAGGGGTTAATATATGAGTGGAATGGAAATACATGAGAACATTCGGCTAGAGTTTAGAAGAATGGGGGAATCTCATTCAAACCTATTGATTATTGAAAGGCTTAGACAGTAGATGTGGAGAAGGTGTTTCTTATAGTGGAGAAGTCCAGGACTGGAGGGCACAGCCTCAGAATTATAAGGACATCCCTTTAGAACAGAGATGAGGAGGGATTTCTTTAGCCTGGGGGTAGTGAATCTGTGGAGACCAAGTCATTGGGTATATTTATCTATGTATCATATATTGAGGTTTGGTTAAATCTCCCTCTGCACCATCTTGTTACTCTCCCACCTCAGGGCAACATTAATTAGATGTAAACGCCTGTCAATTTTCATTGATTCTATGTTTCTTTGTATCTACTGTGAATGCCCACAAGAAAATGAATCTTTATATGGTAACATAAATGTATTTTGATAAGATAATAAATTTGAACTTTGAGTAAAGTGCGGAGGAGACCTGTTGGGGGGGTTAGAGACCAGTTTGTGTGTGTGAGTGGCTGGGAAAGTTGTTTTATAATGATGAACTTTCTGTCACATGTACATGGAAACGTATTGAAACGTGTCATTTGCATCAAATGGTATCAGCGAGGGTTGTGCTGGGCAGCCTGCAAGTGTCGCAACACTTCCGGTGCCAACGCGGCGTACCCACAATTTACTAAACCCAACCCATCTGTTTTTGCACTGTGGGAGGAATCAGAGTACCCAGAAGACTCCCACAGAGAGAACGTACAAACTCTTTACAGGCACCAGTGGAATTGAACGCAGGTCACTGGTATGTTACGATAACCACTATGCTACTGTGCTACTCTACTTGCACTTGCGGGCTGCCCCCAGCACATCATCTGGTTGTTGACACAAACGACGCATTTCACCATAAGTGCAATGAATAACTAAACCTGAATGGTCTGCCCACAGAACCAGCGGCTGGTTTCCAGCAACTCCTCTGAGAACCTGGATCCTGTGCGTTCCTCATTCAGCCACTTCTTCCCGTTCACCTCCTCGCCCCAGTTCGTGGAGAGTGTCATCGGCCCCACCCGGAGCGTGCACGGGACTACCGGCCGGACCGGTAGCATCACCTCCAGCAGCCTTCCCAGGGAGAGCCGCCCACCTTGTCACACCGCTGCTGCTGGTGCACTCCCCAGCAATGTACTGGACATCATCTCCCTGGACTGAGATGGCAAGCCTGATGATGGGCAAGCACACCCAAACGGGAACAGGAACATGCTCGGATTTGTTCAGAGTCCGCAGATCCAGGCGGCAATATACCAGGGGAATGTTTCACACTGTCACCAGATCAGTAAATTCCAGGCATCAGCCCATTGCTAGGTTAAAAAAAAATCCCATTGATCTGGACCTATGCTTTAGGACTTACTTTTTGCCATGATCCCAGTATCTATACAGTGAGAGGGGGATAGGCAGAGCCACCCAACACAGACCTTGTCTGCTCTGGAGGGTAACACAGGGCAGTGTGACTGAACTGAAGACATTATCTGTCTGTGTCTAGAATCAGTGCAAGTCCGTTACCTGCAGCACAGAAAGCGGGGAACAGAGCTCGAAGCTTGCTGCAATCCAGCTCACTCACACCAGAAGGGACTGACGCTGCAAGTCCCCAGAGAAGCAGAAAATTCCCATCTACTGGGAAGGAAGGCCTAACCCTGATTAATGACCCCCTATGACATCAGGAAGAATCCCTGGAATTTAGGGAGAGATTCCCAATTCTCCCACCCCCACCCAAAAAAGGAGGCGCTGTCATGTTTTTAAAAGCAACTTGAATATATTTTCAATGTTAATCTTTTCCCCCTTTTTATAAAACTTTCTGTACAGAGAAAGCAAATGATCTATTTTCAGGCCAAGACATTTTGTAAATATATAAAGTATTTTAAGACAACATTTCCAAAGACACACTTTTAAGCTAAATGAGGCTGAAAGCTCGATTGTGCCTATCACATGCAGGTACCGTATCTCTGCTTGTACATTTAACCGCATAGCTTTCAGTGAATATTTCTGCAGCAGAGGGACACCAGATGCCACAGGTCAAAGGCCCCGTGGGTGAAAGCAGTGGGGTGATGCCCCAAGGTGGTTACTTTGCCACCCATGAGACAGCTGGTGTAAATGGGGCAGGGGCTGTTAATTTTAGAACTGTTCACTAGACCTCAATGTATCAACCCAGTTATTGTAATTAAAGGACACGAACACTAAAAAGGTGTTGCTGTTATTTCAAGATTTGACGTGAATGTTGCCCTGCATCGCTGACAGCTCTATAATGAACAGACTGTAATGCACCATTTTCAAGGCATGGATCCCTACAACAACACACATAAAATTCTGGAGGAACTCAGCAAGTCTGGCAGCATCTTTGGAGGGGAATAAACAGTTGACATTTTTGGGCTGAGAAAAGGGGACAGAAGCCAGAAAGAGAAAAGTGGGAGAGCACAAGGATATCACTTTAGAACAGAAATGATGACGAATTTCTTTAGGTAGAGGGCAGTGAATCTGTGGAATTCATTGCTCATTGATACAGACAGCTGTAGAGACTATGTCATTGGGTATATTTAAAGCAGCGGTTGAGAGGTTCTTAACTATAAAGGCATCAAAGGTTGTAGTGAGATGGCAGGAAAAAGCCTGGAATCCAGAGGCTCAACGTAACACATTAGAGTCCATTTCCCTCCATGGATATTCTGACCTGAGTTGCTCCAGCATCTGTTGTCTTGAGTCCAAAATTCTGAGGCAGCGCCTCTCTTCAAAGACTTCAGCTCAGTGAAGACTTCCCTGTCCTTGTGCCCAAAACTGTTTATTGGCACAAATTACTGTCCGCACATTATTGAAAGGCTGGCCAATGCACCAAAAGAAATGACCTTTTATTAAGCTGGTAGATTGGGCTAATGTCCCAGCCACTGGGCTGCCTTCTGCCCTAGCACAGACTCAAAGTGGTGAAGTTGAGGTGGTCTCTGACATGGTGATTCTTGTTCCCTCCAGCTCACCGTTTTGGTGGAGCCTCCTTTTCGATCCGGGTCGTGGCAATGTAAGATTCCAAAATAAATATTGTCTCGTCCACCTGATTCTCACTCGAATCCAACCTGTGGGATAAAGACCAAGAGAGTCGGTATCCATCTCTTTGACATTGAATTTCTGCAAACGCCCCAGGATTCAGAAATTGACCCAGTACCCAGATCAAATGAAGAATACAGGGAGTGAAAGTTCTGGGGCAAGAATAGGCGATCAAGTTGATGGGTTGTTAAGAAGGCGTATGGTGTGTTGGCCTTCATTATTCGGGATTGAGTTCAAAAACCACAAGGTAATGCTGCATCTCTATAAAACCCTGCTCAGACCATACTTGGCAGTAATTTATTCAGTTCTGGTCATCCCACTATAGGAAGGATGTGGGAGCTCAGAGAGGGTGCAGAGGAGATTTACCAGGATGTTGACTGGATTAGAGAGCATGTCTTGTGAGGTCTTGGGCAAACTAGGGTTTTTCTCTTTGGAACAAAGGAGGATGAGAGGAATGAGAGGAGACATGATAGAGGTGTAAAAGATGGTGGATAGAGGCAAGGAGAGGATAGACCGCCAGAGACTTTTCCCAGGGCAGAAATAACTAATCCAAGAGGGCAAAACTTTAAAGTGATTGCATGAAAGGGGGATTCCAGGGGTGTTTTTTTTTAACACCGAGTGGTGGGTGCATGGAATGCACTGCCAGGGATGGTGGTAGAGGCAGATATATTAAGGATATTTAAGATACTCTGAGGCACATGGATGGAAGAAAAATTGAGGGTTACATAAGGAGGATTAGATTCATTTTAGAGTAGGTTCAAAGGTTGGCCAACATTGTGGGATGACGAGTCTGTACTGTTCTATAGCTTTATTTGTATCTGCCTTTACTGCCACCCTGTCGGCATGTTCCACACACCTTCCACTGTGTAAAGTCCCCAATACTGGCCATCTCCCACGCCTTCCCTCCCACCACCACTGGTGTATACACATCGCCCTGGTCAGACCACGGCTCACACCCTCCACGTGCTGCAGGCTGGCTGGGTGCTCACATGTTGACGTTGTGCTTGAGTGTCTCCAGCTGCTGTTGCTCGGGTGCGGTGATCATCTCTTCTATCTCCTGCAGCTGCACCTCCTCTGCCCCCGTCGCCTGCATCGACGCCATGATGGCCTCGATTCGCTGGGATTTCTCCAGCAGCCGCCTGGAAGAGGAGATTAAGATCATTGACCTGGTGCACACAGATGTTTGAGATGATAAGGGGCATAGATCAAGTGGATAGGCAGACTTTTTCTCAGGGTGGAAATGTCTGACACAATGGGGCATAACTTTAAGGCGACTGGAGGAAAGTACAGGAGGGATGTCAGAGTGGCGAGTCTGTAGAACACCCTGTCAGAGGTGATGGTGGTGGGGGCAGATACTCAGAGGCATCGGGATGACAGAAAAATGGAGGGCTATGTAGGAGAGGAGGGTTAGATTGATCTTAGAGTAGGTTAAAAGGTCAGCACAACATGGCCTGTATTGTGCTGTAATATTCTATGTTCAATATCACAGAGGCCATTCCACACCACCCTGAACCAGGTTCTAGTCTGGAACAATCTTTGCGCTCAATACCAATGTGAGCTTTGTATGTATGTGTATGCCACTGTTGAGTCTATCCATTTTCACCTGAACAACACTGCCCGATACCACCCACCCAGGGATCTCTTAACTATTGCAACACTCTTCTAGCCAGCTAGCCTTGTTCGTTCTTCCAAATTTCTGCTGCCCCTTAGCCTAACTTTCATTCCCTCTTTGTTTCTTCCTGGTGGAACAACATCTAAAATTTAAATTCCTTGCGTTTTTATCCAATCTCTTCTAATCTTTGTGCTCCTCTAATTTTTCACCTTCCCAGATCTTCACGCTTACTGCCTGCAACCTAATTTCTACAATTCCCTCCCAAAATATGTCTGATTCTCCTATCCCACTTGTTCCTCAAGTCTTCCATCTTTAGGCTTCGGCAGTAGGTTACAATGGACAGGATTCAGAGCTGGGCTGAGAAGTGGCAGATGGAGTTCAACCTGGAAAAGTGTGAGGTGATTCACTTTGAAAGGTCAAATTTGAAGGCAGATTGTAGGGTTAGTGGCAGAATTCTTTGCAAGGTGAGGTTAGAGAAGGATTTTGGAGTCTAGGTCCATCAATCTGTCAGTTGCTCTGCAGGTTCACAGGATTGTTAAGAAGCCAAATGGTGTAATGTCCTTCATTAGCCAGGGGAGTGAGTTCAAGATCCACAAGGTAATGTTAGAGCTTTTGTGGGAGAGTATTAAGTTGGAGTAGGGCTAATTATGAGGGTATTAGGCAGCAACTAAGAAGCATTAATTGGGAACCTCTTTTCTGGCAAATCCACATCAGACATGGAGGGTATCTAAAGATCAATTGCATAAAGTACAGGAAAGGTAGGTTCCTGTTGGAAGGATGGACGGGGATGGAAAGATGGGAGAACCTTGGATATCCAGAGAGGTGATGAATTTAGTCAAGAGGACCAAGGAAAGCTTTGGAAATTAGGATCAAACAAAGCACATGAGTATGATGAAGCCAGAAAAGAACTAAAGAAGGGAATTTGGAAAGCCAGGAGGGACCTTGGAAAGGATTAAGGTGAATCCCAAGGCATTCTATACATACATCAAGAGTAGGAGGGTAACTAGGGAGAGGGTGGGACCACTCAACAATAAAGGGGGAGTGAAACATTTGCTTGGATGCAGAGAGAGTGAGTGAGGTACTTCATGAGTATTTTGCTTCAGTATTTATCAAGGAAAAGGATATGGAGGACCAGGATATCAGTGCTGAATGTATAAATATGTTAGGATGTTTAGAGGTCAAGGAGGAGGAAGTGTTGGGCTTCCTAACGAGTATTAAGGTGGATAAGTCCCCCAGGGCCTGATGGGATTTACCCCAGGCTAATGGAGATGAGGTTGCTGGGCCCTTGACTGATATCTTTGTGTCCTAGCCCCAGGTGAAGTCCTGGAGGATTGGCAAGTGGCTCATGTTTGTACCTCTATTTATGAAGGGAACCAGGGAAAATCCTGGGACCTATAGACCCGAGTCTCAAGTCAGTTGTCGGGAAATTGCTAGAGAACACTAGAGAGAGAGAGAGCCAGCATGGCTATATGCGTGGCAGGTCATGTCTTACCAACTTGATAGTGCTTTTGACAAGGTGACAAGAGTGATTGATGAGAGTAGGGCAGTGGATGTTGTCCAAATGGATTTTCATAAGGCGTTTGACAAAGTCCCTCATGGGAGGCTAATCCAGAAGATTTTTCCGCCAGAAAGTTCAACTTTTATAACCATATAACAATTACAGCACGGAAACAGGCCACCTCGGCCCTTCTAGTCCGTGCCGAACTCTTACTCTCACCTAGTCCCACCCACCTGCACTCAGCCCATAACACTCCATTCCTTTCCTGTCCATATATCTATCCAATTTAACTTTAAACGACAACATCGAACCTGCCTCAACCACTTCTGCTGGAAGCTCGTTCCACACAGCTACCACTCTCTGAGTAAAGAAGTTCCCCCTCATGTTACCCCTAAACTTTTGTCCTTTAACTCTCAATTCATGTCCTCTTGTTTGAATCTCCCCCACTCTCAATGGAAAAAACCTATCCACATCAACTCTATCAAATCCCCCCTCAACCTTCTACGCTCCAAAAAATAAAGACCTAACTTGTTCAACCTTTCTCTGTAACTTAGGAGATGAAACCCAGGCGACATTTTGTCTCATCTGTCCACAGAATATTGTTCCAGACGTGTTGTAGAACATGAAGACGGTCTTTTGCAAACTTGAGATATGTAGCAATTTTTTTTTTTGGAGTGCAGCGGTGTCCTTCCATGAACACCATTCTGGTTCAGTGTTTTTCTTATAGAGGACACACAAACAGAGACTTTATCAAATTCTTGAGATTTCTGCAGGTCTTTTGCTGGTACCCTTGGATTCTTTTTCACCTCCTTGAGCACTGCATGCCCACTCCTAGGGAGAGTAGTAACAGTACTGAGTTTCCTCCATTTGTGGACTGATGAACACTCAGATCTTTAGAAATGCTTTTGTAGCCTTTTCATCTACATCGTGCATCTCTACAATTCTTCCAACGTCCTCTGAAAGTTATTTTGATTGAGACATGATGCACAAACAGATCTTTCTTGAGAAGAGCAGGCTCTGTCAGTAACCTGACTTGGTGTGTCTCTTTTTAAATACAGGACAGGGCATCTCTACAGCCCACACCTCCAATCTCATCTCATTGACTGGAACACCCGACTCCAAATAGCTTTTATGAACCGAGACTGTGATGTTTAAATGGCATACTCAGTATTGATGAGAGGAAGCACAATGCCTGTGTGTTATTAGTTTATGCAGATTGTATTTGTTTATTATTGTGACTTAGATGAGCAATGCAGAAAACCAGGTAATTGCAAAGGGTTCACAAACTTTTTCTTGCATTTGTAGATCAGTTGCCGATAAGGGCCGAGAAATAGCAGATAAGAGTTGCACCTCAGTAGAGTAAATGCAAGGAAACAGCACACTATTAAGGGCAAGATCCTTAACAGTGTTACCGAGCAGTGAGACCTTGGGATCCCAGTTCATAGCCCCTTGAAAGTGGCTACACAGGTCGATAAGGTGGTTACGAAGCTTATGGAATGTTTGCTTTTATTAGTCGGGGCTTTGAATTCAAAATTCAGGAGATTATGTTGCAACTTTGTAGAACTCTGTATAGGTCACATCTGCAGTCTGGCTGCCCCACACTAGGAAGGATGTTGAGGCTTTGGAGAGGGTGCAGAAGAGGTTTACCAGCATGCTGCCTGGTTTAGAGGGCACGTCCTATCATGAGAGGCTGGATAAACTTGGGTTGTTTTCTCTGGAGCGTCAAGGTCTGAGGAGGTTTACAAGATTATGAGACGATAGATCAAGTGGACAGCCAGAGACTTTTCCCAGGGAAAATGACTAATACAAGGGGGCATAATTTCTTGTTGGGAAGTATAGGGGGATGTCAGGGATAGTGCAATGAGATGCCGGGGATGGTGGCAGAGGCAGGTACATTATGGACATTTAACAGACCCTTAGGTAGGCACATGGTTGATAGAAAACTGGAGGGCTATGGGAGAAGGAAAGGGTTAGATTGATCTTAGATTAGGTTAAAAGGTCAATACAACATTGTGGGCGGAAAGGCCTGTACTGTGCTGTAATATTTACGTAAAAAAAAAAATGTAGCCCATCAAAAATTTGGTTCTGATTTTGACCCCTCTCCAGCCCTCTACCTGTGACTGGAATCCTAGCATTTCACCCCCTCCCCCCAACCCGCCTCCCAGCCTAATCCAGGTCACCGTCCCTCTCATACTTACTTATTCTCTCGAGTCTCGTGCTCCCGGCGAGTGATCAAGTTAACCACCGTCTGTAATGAAATGCCTACAATCAGTCCAGCAGGAAGCATGGACACAAACGAGAACCACCTTCTCCTGCTGCTTTGCCAAAGGACAGAGTGGGGCTGAGGGCGATGGCGAATTCAGAGCTGCAAAGGGACTTGTGAGTCCTCACGCAGGAATCCCTGAAGGTTAACTTGCAAGTCGAGGCAGCGGCAAGGATGCAGTGTTAGGTCTTTAGAAGACACTGGACCCCTTATCTAACATCCTTTCCAATGTGCTGGCATGATGGAATTACAATTTAAGGGGCTGCTCTCATCTCTCATTTCCACCCGGTTTCCTCCCCACTCGTGTGTTAATTAGCTGCTGTAAATTGTAGATAGTGAAGGGATTTCAAAAAAGGGAGCTGGGGATTTCCTGTGAGAGTAGCAAGTTGGAAGGCTGCGAGACAGGAACATGAGGGAAATGGGATTGAACTCCATTGACTAAATGGCCTTCTAGTCAGAGAGAGATAAGGCCATAAGACATAAGGGCAGAATTAAGCCAGTCGACCCATTATCATTCCCCCCCCCAAGCTTTTACACAGATAGTATTTGAACAACTCTCACACACAAAAACTCCATAATGCGTCGTCTCTTTGGATGCTGAAAAAGCATTCGATCAAGTCGAATGGAAATATTTATTTAATGTTTTAGAGAAATTTGGCTTTGGTGTTAATTTTAATAATTGGATTAGAATGATATATAAAGCTCCTATTGCTACTGTTATTAATAACCGCAGGTCTCTCTTTTTCAGCTTTCACGGGGGACAAGACAAGGTTGTCCATTAAGTCCTTTGTTATTTAATTTAATATTAGAACCCCTTGCTACTGCTCTTCGTGAAGCTCAAAATATTTATGAGATTTTTGTGAATGAGACCATTCATAAGCTTTATCTATCTTACGTACATGGAAAAATACAGTGAGGTGTGTCATTTCATGTCAACAGCCAGTACAGTGTGTGAGGATGTGCTGGGGCAGCCCGTGAGTGTCGCCACACTTCCAGTGCTGACATAGGATGCCCTCAGCTCACTGACCAAAACCCGTACGTCTCTGCAACGTGGGAGGAAACTCATGCAGTCATGGGAATTGAACCTATTGTGCTAACCGTTATGGCACTATGCAGTGAGGGCAATTTACAGTGGCCAATTAATCCAGAGGGTGGGCAGACTGACACACACACAGCCAGAAGTTAGGATCGAATCTGGGTTTCTAGGGGTGCACCCGCTGTGTCCCCCAGTGTTGTTAACGGACCGGCTTTACCAGTGTGGCATCGAAGTCAGGAACTCACTAAACCTGCCTGCGTTTGGAAAGTGCCTGGAACTGGTGTAACCACGGGGACCATAGGAAAAGCTGGGGGATCAGTGCGAAAGTGCTTTCTCAGAATAGGCACAATGGGCTGAATGGTCTCCTCCCACGACGGCAGCAGATACCGAGGAGCAAGCGAGAGGCCGGGCTTGCCTCGCACGGCCCAACACGGAGTTACCTTGTAGCAGCGCTGCAGTATCATGCGCACCGTCGCCTGGAAGTTGACAGTGTACAGGTAGAAGGTTCTGGAAGGAGCGTGATCCGGTGTCTTGGGGATTTCCTGCAAGAGGAAAAGCGCGGCAGATCAAGGCTGGAGAATCAGTGAGGAGAGGGTCACCGAGGACCGGAGGCAGAGACAGAAGGCCGGGAAATGGATGGGTAAGACAGGGGGGCAGGAGGGGTGCAGGAAGCAGGGGGAAGAGACGGGGGGTGGGAGGGACAAATGAGATGGAGGGGTGGGTAATGGAGGGGTAAGCGAGGTGGCGAGACAGAGGTAGGAGTGTGGAGTAAGATGGGGAGAGATGAACTGTGTCAAATAAGATTGAGAGATTGAGGGGTGAGTTGGAGGGGCAGGAGGGTGTGAGTGAGTTGGATGTGGAGGGGGCGAGTAATTTGGATGGTGAGGGGAGAGACGGATGAACAGGAGGCAAGGAGGGATGAGGGACTGAAGTGGAGGGGTGAAACATGAAGGGGGAGAGACAGAGGGATGGGGTGGGAGTGTGACGTGAAGTTCTACCTGCAAGGAGATGAAATTCTCTGATAACATCCGGTACATCATCTCCTTCGCTTCCTTTGCTGGGATCATGGCAAAATCCTCCACCTGCTTCTGCTCCAGATGCCGCTTTCGAAGCAGGAGCCGGAATATCCGGGCCGACCGCGAGCCGAACCTGTGGTGAGAGCATAGTGCTCGTTAATCCATAAAACTGGCTAACCCAAATCCCCCCGGCCCCACCATTCAGTCAAATCTGCCAGCCTGGCTCCCAGGGTCTTTTATAAACCCCAGTAATCCTTTCCCCTCTCACCACAGAACTATTCTCTCGAGTTCTGGACTCCCCTAGCCTGAGGGAAAAGACTGTCCGTCGACCCACTTTATCAATGTCCCTCATGATTTTATAATCTAGTGGGAAATTGTTCCAACTATCCAAACTTTTCTGTATCTGTTCCAACTTAATCACGTCCTGAGGTACTGTATAGGGAGAGTCCAAGCCAGAGACTGAGGGTTGGAGGTCTGATGTCTGCGACTTTGAGAGTTGGGGGCAAAGGACTGTTCATTGTTTTGGTGTAACAAACAAGCTAATCTTTATCGTTGAACTCACCGCAGAGGGTGGTGAATCTCTGCAACTCTGTACCCTGGAGACTGGATCACCGGTTCAAAGTACGTATAATATGTACAACTTAGAAATTCACCTTCTTACAGGCAGTCACACAAAACGAAGAAACCCATTTTTTAAAAACTGCCCACTACCAACTGTGCGGGTCCAAACAATAAAAAGTAAACAAGTAACACTCAGAACTAAAGTTCATGAAAGTGAGCCCACAGCCACGAAGCCGGTCCGGGAGCCGGTTAGTTGCAGGCTACAGTCTCGGTTCAGTGCAGAGACGAGTAAACCTCATTGAGCAGCGAGCTGAGCACTGGCCCCGACATCCTGAACTTTTCAGTTTGGACCTGCGCTAAATTGGCCAAACGTTAGCTCACGATAGATATTAAAACACCCTCTCCATTCCTATTTTGGCCTCAGGACTCAGAGATTGCAGACACATCACTGGTTAAGTCACCTCGTGCTGTACCCATTATCAGAGCCAGGGCACTGTGTGGCCAGGATAGCAGAGGCCAAACGGGCCAAGTGACCGCTGTGACGCATCTGCTTACCGTTCCTGCACGACTGATTCCACTGTTGCACAGGCCAGAGAAGCGAGAGCCCGATGGAGGTCGGAATGACGTCAAGGAATGCTCGGCCTCACACAGGCATCAACACCGCCCCCTTGAGCGCCTCCCTAGGGATATAGCCGGATACCGACCCTTGTCTCCTGGGCCCCTCCCTCAGCGAGATTTCTACACCACTGACCCTATCTCACTGTACCGTGGTGTCCTCCCTCTTGGAGGCCTACCTGTGCAGTGACCTGTCTCTCTGTATACTGACTGGTGTCCCTCTCAAGGGACTATCGGTATACTCACTGGTCTCTCTCAGGGGAATATCTCTCTCCCCTCCCTCTTCCCCCCTTCCCTCTCACTCTTCTCTCCCCCCATCTCCCTCCCTTTCCCCTCTCTTTGCCTCTCTCTCAATACCTGTATACTGACTGCACTCTCTTACTGATCAGCGTCCCACAGTAGTTCTCTCAGGACTGCTCTAGCTCCCTCAGAAAGCTGAACCTTTCGGAAACGTTTCCAAGTGTTGGTGGGTTTAACAAGTTTGCAACAGCTTCTCTGAGGGAGGGTCCTTGCGACAGTGTGGAGGGGGCAGGCTCCTGCGACATTCTCAGAAAGGATACTGATTACAAACATGCCACCACCGCTCTCTCCGGTCTTCCCGACAAACTTCATCTACAAAAAAAGGCAAAGAGCTCATCATGGATCCACGGAGAATGGAAGAACACGGGATTACGGAAGTGGGAATGGGACAACTCCAGGTGCAGACACACTCAACCCCGTCCTTAGTACCCAATCAGTCACAAGTCCGCACCTGTCTTTGTGGGGCAGTGGCCCCTGCCAGATATGGGTGTGTAAGGGACGTGGAGCCATTCGGCCCCTCAAGCCTGCTGCATGCACTGATAAAGTCATGGCCGCATCAGTTACCCCAAGTTCAGGTTTGACTATACATATATACAACCAAATGAAACATTCCTCTAGACCATGGTACACCCACAGAACGTATATCACACTCAGCACATACACTAAAATATTACCATAAATAAGCTGATAAAATATAATTCAAATTGCATGTGAAATGTGCAGCAGAGGGAAACAGCTTCCTGTCGCAGTGGCGGGACCTTGGTGGTGGCAGGGTAATCCCTCGTCTCCCAGCCCGAGAAAAGAAGCTGTTACCCAGTCTGGTTTCGGTACCTCAACTTCCCACACCAACCCCAGACAGACGGTAAATCACAAACACAAGAGATTCTGCACACGCAGGAGGAACTCAGCAAGTCGGGCAGCATCTACGTAGAAGAATAAACAGTGTTCCAGGCCGAGACCCTTTATCAGGAAAGGAAGGGGGAGGAGGTCCTGCCTTCTTCCTTTCCAGTCCTGATGAAGGATCTCACCCTGAAACGTCGACTGTTTCTTCCTCTCCGTTGAATGGGCGGTGACTGTCTCCTCAGGCCTCTGAGGCAGACACTCTGCAGATTAACCGCCAGCGAGTCCTACAGCACAGGAACACGCCTTTTGGACCGCCACGTCCACGCTGAGCACCAGCAAACAGAGAAACATAGAAAATAGGTGCAGGAGTAGGCCATTCGGCCCTTCGAGCCTACACCGCCATTAAGTATGATCATGGCTGATCATCCAACTCAGAACCCTGTACCTGCCTTCTCTCCATACCCCTGATCCCTTTAGCCACAAGGGCCATATCTAACTCCCTCTTAAATATAGCCAATGAACTGGCCTCAACTGTTTCCTGTGACAGAGAATTTCACAGATTCACCACTCTCTGTGTGAAGAAGTTTTTCCTCATCTCGGTCCTAAAAGGCTTCCCTTTTATCCTCAAACTCGTTCTGGACTTCCCCAACATCGGGAACAATCTTCCTGCATCTAGCCTGTCCAATCCTTTAGAATTTTATATGTTTCAATCAGATCCCCCCTCAATCTTCTAAATTCCAGCGAGTATAAGCCTAGTCGATCCAGTCTTTCATCATATGAAAGTCCTGTCATCCCAGGAATCAATCTGGTGAACCTTCTTTGTACCCCCTCTGTGGCAAGAATATCTTTCCTCAGATTAGGGGACCAAAACTGCACACAATACTCCAGGTGTGATCTCACCAAGGCCTTGTACAACTGCAGTAGTACCTCCCTGCTCCTGTACTCGAATCCTCTTGCTATGAATGCCAGCATACCATTCGCCTTTTTTACCGCCTGCTGTACCTGCATGCCCACTTTCAATGACTGGTGTACAATGACACCCAGGTCTCGTTGCACCTCCCCTTTTCCTAATCGGCCACCATTCAGATAGTAATCCGTTTTCCTATTCTTGCCACCAAAGTGGATAACCTCACATTTATCCACATTAAATTGCATCTGCCATGAATTTGCCCACTCACCTAACCTATCCAAGTCACCCTGCATCCTCTTAGCATCCTCCTCACAGCTAACACTGCCACCCAGCTTCGTGTCATCCGCAAACTTGGAGATGCTGCATTTAATTCCCTCGTCTAAGTCTAACCCCCTACATTAACCCTATTCATCAGCACTGGATCCTTGCCTTGAGGATTCAAGTGCTTGTCTGGATATGCCTCTCTGCCTCCACCACCCCCTCAGCCAGTGCGTTCCTCACCCCTACTTCCTCCCCCTCACCTTAAATCTGTGTTCATTATTAGGTGCCTCATAGGAAGGATGAGGAAGCTTTAGAGAGGGTGCAGATTTCCCGGGATGCTGCCTGCATTAGACAGCATGTTTTGGTTCAGCGAGCTGCAGATATTCTCTTTGGAGTGATAAAGGATGAGAGGTGATTTGATAGAGATGCACAAAATGATAAGCGGCACAGATAGACTGGACAGACAGCAGCATTTTTCCAGGGCAGAAGTGGCTTATACTGTATAAGGGGACATAATTTGGAGGAGATGGAGGAAATTAACACTCTCCAACACAGGGGGAGACTTTAAATACCCACCGGGTCGTCGCTTAGCAGCGTGAGGTACTGGTCCAGGACCTGTTTGGAGATGTTGTATCCGGAAGGGAAAGCTCGGAATATCTAAACAAAAACAGAATTCTGAGTAGTCAATGCAAGGAGAAAGGCGAGCAATTTCACTCTATCCAAAGCATGTTATTCCGGCTCCGTGAGTGTGTGATGGGACAATGTAGAGGGAGTTTCACTCTGTGTCTGACCCTGGGAGTGTGTGATGGGACGGTGTAGAGGGAGCTTCACTCTGTGTCTGACCCCAGGAGTGTGTGATGGGACAGTGTAGAGGGAGTTTCACTCTGTGTCTGACCCCGGGAGTGTGTGATGGGACAGTGTAGAGGAAGCTTCACTCTGTGTCTGACCCTGGGAGTGTGTGATGGGACAGTGTGGAGGGAGCTTCACTCTGTGTCTGACCCTGGGAGTGTGTGATGGGACGGTTTGGAGGGAGCTTCACTCTGTGTCTGACCCCGGGAGTGTGTGATGGGACGGTGTCGAGGGAGTTTCACTCTGTGTCTGACCCCGGGAGTGTGTGATGGGACGGTGTCGAGGGAGTTTCACTCTGTGTCTGACCCCGTGAGTGTGTGATGGGACAATGTAGAGGGAGTTTCACTCTGTGTCTGACCCTGGGAGTGTGTGATGGGACGGTGTAGAGGGAGCTTCACTCTGTGTCTGACCCCAGGAGTGTGTGATGGGACAGTGTAGAGGGAGTTTCACTCTGTGTCTGACCCCGGGAGTGTGTGATGGGACGGTGTGGAGGGAGCTTCACTCTGTGTCTGACCCCGGGAGTGTGTGATGAGACAGTGTGGAGGGAGCTTCACTCTGTGTCTGACCCCGGGAGTGTGTGATGGGACGGTGTCGAGGGAGTTTCACTCTGTGTCTGACCCCGTGAGTGTGTGATGGGACAATGTAGAGGGAGTTTCACTCTGTGTCTGACCCCGGGAGTGTGTGATGAGACGGTGTCGAGGGAGCTTCACTCTGTGTCTGACCCCAGGAGTGTGTGATGGGACAGTGTAGAGGGAGTTTCACTCTGTGTCTGACCCCGGGAGTGTGAGATGGGATGGTGTAGAGGGAGTTTCACTCTGTGTCTGACCCCGGGAGTGTGTGATGGGACGGTGTGGAGGGAGCTTCACTCTGTGTCTGACCCCGGGAGTGTGTGATGGGACGGTGTGGAGGGAGCTTCACTCTGTGTCTGACCCCGGGAGTGTGTGATGGGACGGTGTGGAGGGAGCTTCACTCTGTGTCTGACCCCGGGAGTGTGTGATGGGACGGTTTGGAGGGAGCTTCACTCTGTGTCTGACCCCGGGAGTGTGTGATGGGACGGTGTCGAGGGAGTTTCACTCTGTGTCTGACCCCGGGAGTGTGTGATGGGACGGTGTCGAGGGAGTTTCACTCTGTGTCTGACCCCGTGAGTGTGTGATGGGACAATGTAGAGGGAGTTTCACTCTGTGTCTGACCCTGGGAGTGTGTGATGGGACGGTGTAGAGGGAGCTTCACTCTGTGTCTGACCCCAGGAGTGTGTGATGGGACAGTGTAGAGGGAGTTTCACTCTGTGTCTGACCCCGGGAGTGTGTGATGGGACGGTGTGGAGGGAGCTTCACTCTGTGTCTGACCCCGGGAGTGTGTGATGAGACAGTGTGGAGGGAGCTTCACTCTGTGTCTGACCCCGGGAGTGTGTGATGGGACGGTGTCGAGGGAGTTTCACTCTGTGTCTGACCCCGTGAGTGTGTGATGGGACAATGTAGAGGGAGTTTCACTCTGTGTCTGACCCCGGGAGTGTGTGATGGGACGGTGTAGAGGGAGCTTCACTCTGTGTCTGACCCCAGGAGTGTGTGATGGGACAGTGTAGAGGGAGTTTCACTCTGTGTCTGACCCCGGGAGTGTGAGATGGGATGGTGTAGAGGGAGTTTCACTCTGTGTCTGACCCCGGGAGTGTGTGATGGGACGGTGTGGAGGGAGCTTCACTCTGTGTCTGACCCCGGGAGTGTGTGATGGGACGGTGTGGAGGGAGCTTCACTCTGTGTCTGACCCCGGGAGTGTGTGATGGGACGGTGTGGAGGGAGCTTCACTCTGTGTCTGACCCCGGGAGTGTGTGATGGGACGGTGTGGAGGGAGCTTCACTCTGTGTCTGACCCCGGGAGTGTGTGATGGGAGGCTGTAGAAGAAACCTCACTCCATAAGCCCACTTTCACGAGTTGCTAAGTATTGACTGACACCCCACAGATACAGCAGCACCTCACCCGTAAGCTCACCTCGTTGGACGAGAGGGGTTGTGTGTGCGAGGAGTTGGACGAGGTGGTGACTTCACTGAGCCTCAGCATGGTCCTGACTATTTCACTGCTCGTCTGTGGGGAACAGAAACACCGCAACAGTCACTTCACGCCCCCTCACTCCTTCTGTGGCACCTCCTCTCCAACGAGACAAGTTGTACATCTAAAGAGGGTATCCAGAGACTTTTTCTCAGGGTAGGAATGGCTAATTACAGGGGGCATAGGTGATTGGAAAAAAGTATAGGGGGTATGTCAGAGGCAAGTTTTTTTTAAAACAGAGAAGGTGGAACATGCTGCCAGGGGTGGTGGGAGAGTCAGATTAGGAAATCTTAAATGGGCATGTCGATGATAGAAATATTGAAGGCCATGTGGGTGGGAAGGGGTAGATTCATCTCAAAGGCTAGCACAACATTGTGGGCTGAGGAGCCTTCACTGTACTGTAGTGTTCTATGTTCTATATTAAAATATCATTTACTTGTTCCAACTTTAGAACAGGGACCATCTTGTTCTCCTCGTGCACAAGCCAGTGAAGTGTGACTGAGGAGCACGTGCCCAGTTAATCGACCACTACAAAAGAAAGCGACGTACGTTAGGGAGAGGGAGCTGGGATAATTGATGAGCGTAGGAGTTGTGTTCTGTACAAGGCATTGTGTTCCGTTCTGGTCACCTCATTAAAGATAAAGAGACTGACGATGAGCTTTACTTGTCACGTACAGAATTGTGCGTATTAGAATCAGTTCATCATCTCTCACGTTGTTTTTGTTTTGCCGCAGCAGTACAGAGCAATACGTAGAATTACTACAGTACTGTGCAAAAGTCTTAGGCTTCCTAGATATTTACACGTATGCCAAAGACTTTTGCACAGTAATGTACATTGAAACATAAAGCCTACTTCACGCCAGGGAAATAGCCTCAGTCTGTCCAATCTCTCCTTCTACCTCAATCCCACTGGTCCCAGTAACATCCTTGTGAATCTTTCTGCACCCTCTCCAATTTAATCCCAAACTTCCTTTAGCCTGGCACCTAGAACAGCATGCAACACTCCAGATGTGGCTTAACCAGTGATGTGAAGATTAAAGATGAGTTTTATTTGTTGCACGTACATCGACACGGTGAAGTGCATCGTTTGCATCAGCACTCTGAGGATGTGCTGGGGACAGCCTGTAAGTGTCGTTATGCTTCTGGTGACAACATGACACGCCCTGAACTCACTAACCCCTAGCCTGTACGGCTTTGGAAGGGGGAGGAGACCAGAGCACGTGGAGGAAATCAGCGCGGCCGCGGGGAGAACACACGGAGCTAGCAGCGGGAATTGCACACTGACCACTGGAGCTGTATAGCGTCAAGCCAACCGCTGCACTGTGATACAAACAGTGAAATGCCTCGATGATCGACGTACATGTGACAAATAAAGCCAATCTGCTTATCATACCGGTGGGAGAGATTGCCGAGCAGCTTCGCTGTCCCCACCCCGTCCCGCGAGACGCAGCCCAGCGGTGACAGCAACGTGGGAAGCGGTGCTGCGTACCTGGTCGAGCTTGCTGCTGACTGCCGCGATGATGGCCTGGTCGCGGAAATGCTGGTGGAAGCGGTCGAAATTCACCTGCCAGTAAATGCCGTCGTCGGGGGGAGACTGAGGAGGAGAATCGCAGGGCATCAGACGTGGGGAACACAGTTACACATGCCACCCCCCCCACCCTGTCCCATGTCCTCCCCCACCCCGTGGGACTGGTACAATATTAACTTCTCCCTCCCCTCACCAGAGTGCTTCCCACCACCCTCCTCCCCCTCGCCAGCCACCCTCACAGAATACTACATTACAAGGGGGCAGGGTAAGAGGTGTCCCCCCCACCACCAACTGTTTGCACAGGCCTCACCTCCTGGTCCCACCGGTCGTGTTTCGAGCGCTTCGACCTGGGCTCCCCACCATCTCCCGACGGCTGCCTTCGGCGTTTACCTTGACCTGCGGGCACCCCAACAAAAAGAGGCGATGTTAGGTGGACTTGTGTCAGAGGTCACAGTTCACTGCTCCCCCTCGGGTGGGGGGGGGGGAAGAGACCAGCACAGAGCGGGCAGAGACACGGACCCTGCCGCACCAGAGAGTGGGTTCAATCACGACCTCCGACTCTGTGTGTGTGTGTCTGAGTATCAGTGTGTGCGTCTATGTACATCTCCGAGCACGAGTCCTTCTGGGTCTGTGCGTTTCTGTGTATGAGTGTGTGTGGTTTCTGTGTCCGTCTGTCAGGCGTTTGTACATTCTCTCTGTGACCACGTGGGTTACCCCCACATCCCAACAAAGAATGGGGTTGGTGGATAATTAGTGTGTGGGCCAGGGGTAGAACGTGAGGGCAGTCAACGGGAATGTGCCGAGAATAAAATAGGATAGCTGTAAGTGGTCAGCGGGCTGAATGGCCTGTTTTTAACTTAACATCTGAATTTTGGATCACCTAGACTACAACTAAAGTCAGGCTGCTGTTTATCGAACGTAGCTCTGCGTTCAATACCATCATCCCCTCCGCACTCATCAATAATCATCCCTCGGTACTCATCAATAATCATCCCCTCCGTACTCATCAATAATCATCCCTCCGTACTCATCAATAATCATCCCTCGGTACTCATCAATAATCATCCCCTCTGTACTCATCAATAATCATCCCTCGGTACTCATCAATAATCATCCCTCCGTACTAATCAATAATCATCCCTCTGTACTCATCAATAATCATCCCTCCGTACTAATCAATAATCATCCCTCCATACTAATCAATAATCATCCCTCGGTACTCATCAATAATCATCCCTCTGTACTCATCAATAATCATCCCTCCGTACTAATCAATAATCATCCCTCGGTACTCATCAATAATCATCCCTCGGTACTCATCAATAATCATCCCTCGGTACTCATCAATAATCATCCCTCGGTACTAATCAATAATCATCCCTCGGTACTCATCAATAATCATCCCCTCCGTACTCATCAATAATCATCCCTCCGTACTCATCAATAATCATCCCTCGGTTCTCATCAATAATCATCCCTCGGTACTCATCAATAATCATCCCCTCCGTACTCATCAATAATCATCCCTCCGTACTCATCAATAATCATCCCTCGGTACTCATCAATAATCATCCCTCCGCACTCATCAATAATCATCCCCTCGGTACTCATCAATAATCATCCCTCGGTACTCATCAATAATCATCCCTCCGTACTAATCAATAATCATCCCTCTGTACTCATCAATAATCATCCCTCCGTACTAATCAATAATCATCCCTCCATACTAATCAATAATCATCCCTCGGTACTCATCAATAATCATCCCTCTGTACTCATCAATAATCATCCCTCCGTACTAATCAATAATCATCCCTCGGTACTCATCAATAATCATCCCTCGGTACTAATCAATAATCATCCCTCGGTACTCATCAATAATCATCCCCTCCGTACTCATCAATAATCATCCCTCCGTACTCATCAATAATCATCCCTCGGTACTCATCAATAATCATCCCTCCGCACTCATCAATAATCATCCCCTCGGTACTCATCAATAATCATCCCCTCTGTACTCATCAATAATCATCCCTCCGTACTAATCAATAATCATCCCTCGGTACTCATCAATAATCATCCCCTCTGTACTCATCAATAATCATCCCTCCATACTAATCAATAATCATCCCTCCATACTCATCAATAATCATCCCCTCGGTACTCATCAATAATCATCCCTCCATACTAATCAATAATCATCCCTCCATACTCATCAATAATCATCCCCTCGGTACTCATCAATAATCATCCCTCCGTACTAATCAATAATCATCCCTCGGTACTCATCAATAATCATCCCTCGGTACTCATCAATAATCATCCCTCCGTACTAATCAATAATCATCCCTCGGTACTCATCAATAATCATCCCTCGGTACTCATCAATAATCATCCCTCGGTACTAATCAATAATCATCCCTCGGTACTCATCAATAATCATCCCTCGGTACTAATCAATAATCATCCCTCGGTACTCATCAATAATCATCCCTCGGTACTAATCAATAATCATCCCTCGGTACTCATCAATAATCATCCCTCCGTACTAATCAATAATCATCCCTCGGTACTCATCAATAATCATCCCTCGGTACTCATCAATAATCATCCCTCCGTACTAATCAATAATCATCCCTCGGTACTAATCAATAATCATCCCTCGGTACTCATCAATAATCATCCCTCGGTACTCATCAATAATCATCCCCTCGGTACTCATCAATAATCATCCCTCCGTACTAATCAATAATCATCCCTCGGTACTCATCAATAATCATCCCTCGGTACTCATCAATAATCATCCCTCCGTACTAATCAATAATCATCCCTCGGTACTAATCAATAATCATCCCTCGGTACTCATCAATAATCATCCCTCGGTACTAATCAATAATCATCCCTCGGTACTAGGCCTAAAAACCTGTGTCTCTGTACTTCCCTCTGCAATTGGATCCTTGACCTCCTGATCGGGCGACCTCAGTCAGTGCAGCTCAGAACTAACACCTTCTGCTCGCTTACAATGAACACAGGCGCACCTCTACAATGTATGCTCTACGCTCTCCACACTCGTGACTGCGTGGTTAGATAACACCGCTGAGATCTATTTAGAGAAAGGGCCCATCTGTCCCAAGGATTCGCACCACCCAGCAACACCCCTATGTAACACCACCATAACCACAGGACAATTTACGGGCCATCTTCGGACTGTGGGAGGAAACCCACGCGGTCACAGGGAGAACGTACAGACAGAACTAAACTCCCCGAGCTGTAACAGCATCACGTGAACCACTACACCACCGCGGTGCCCAGTCGGGTGACGCAGGTCCGCTGGTTGGGTGACGGTACTACCACCACCTTGCACTCGGCGTTAGTTAAGACCATGGAACTGGCTGTGGACTTCAGGGAGGGGGAGTTGAGGGAACACACTCCGGTCCTCATCGAGGGATCAGCAGTGGAAAGTGTGAGCAGTTTCACGTTCCTGGGTGTCAACGTCTGCGAATAGCTCTCCTGGGCGATCACAAAGGCACCACAGCAGCTCTATCTCCCTAGGAATTTGAGGAGATTTGGTATGTCTCCCTGGATTAACAAGTTTCTACAAATGGAAAACACTCACTGATTGCATCACCACCTAATATACAGGCTCCAGCACTCAGGATTGAACGAGGCTGCAGAAAGCCGCAGCCAGCACAACCCTCTCAACCATCGAGGACATCCTCAAGAAGCGAAGCTTCAAGAAGGCAGCATCCCTCACGAAGTACAGTCACCGTCCAGGACATGCCCTCCTCTCAATACTACCATATAACGATTACAGCACGGAAACAGGCCATCTCGGCCCTTCTAGTCCGTGCCGAACTCTTACTCTCACCTAGTCCCACTGACCTGCACTCAGCCCATAACCCTCCATTCCTTTCCTGTCCATATATCTATCCAATTTAAACGACAACATTGAACCTGCCTCAACCACTTCTGCTGGAAGCTCGTTCCACACAGCTACCACTCTCTGAGTAAAGAAATTCCCCCTCATGTTATCCCTAAACTTTTGCCCTTTAACTCTCAACTCATGTCCTCTTGTTTGAATCTCCCCTACTCTCAATGGAAAAAGCCTATCCACGTCAACTCTATCAATCCCCCTCATAATTTTAAACACCTCTATCAAGTCCCCCCTCAACCTTCTATGCTCCAAAGAATAAAGACCCAACTTGTTCAACCTTTCTCTGTAACTTAAGAGATGAAACCCAGGTAACATTCTAGTACATCTCCTCCGTACTCCCTCTATTTTGTTGACATCTTTCCTATAATTCGGTGACCAGAACTGTACACAATACTCTAAATTTGGCCTTACCAATGCCTTATACAATTTCAACGTTACATCCCAACTCCTATACTCAATGCTCTGATTAATAAAGGCCAGCATACCAAAAGCTTTCTTCACCACCCTATCCAGATGAGATTCCATCTTCAGGGAGGAGGATGCTGTCGAAGTTGCATGCCATCTTGGTCAATGTCTCCCATCCACTACATAATGTACTGGGTGGGCACAGGAGTACATTCAGCCAGAGACTCATTCCACCGAGATGCAACACAGAGTGTCATAGGAAGTCATTCCTGCCTGTGGCCATCAAACTTTACAACTCCTCCCTTGGAGGGTCAGACACCCTGAGCCAATAGGCTGGTCCTGGACTTATTTCATAATTTACTGGCATAACTTACATATTACTATCTAACTATTTATGGTTTTATTACTATTTATTATTTATGGTGCAACTGTAACAAAAACCAGTTTCCCCCGGGATCAATAAAGTGTGACTATGACTATGAGATTGAAGAGCCTCCTTGTCTTCTGCATTCTGGTTAAACGCCCAAGTTGGGCAGTCTTTCATTGATTGAGCTATGGTTACTTTCTATAGATTTATTGAGTACGCCTACAAGAAGATGAATCTCAGGGTCATACGTGGTGAGGTATACTTTAATAATAATAAATTCACTTTGAACTGAAGACACACAATGTTTCAAGAGCAGCTTCCTCTCTTCGCCATCAGAATTCTGGACAGCCCATGAACCCGCGGTCACTACCTCATTACCTATGTTTTCATCCATTTAGTTTTGCACCTTCAGTAAGTTTTTCTGTCCTGCACTGCCGCCGCAAGTTTCACGACAGATGTCAGTGACAAGAGACCTGACTCTGATGCCGAGGGAAATATCACTCAGTGTGAGCTCCGCCACACAGCTGTGGCTGTTCACAGATTAGGCTTGTTCCAAGCTGGGACGAGTGGATTTGTGGACTGGGTGGAGTCAAGGGGAAAAAGTCGCCGGAGAGGATCTCACCAATCAGGCCGAGGTTGGGTACCGTGTACATCTCCTTCTCGTCCGAGACCAGCGTGGGAACAGGAGGGGGGCGGGACCCATCACCCGGAGGCAGCTCGGGAACCGTCTCGCACTTCTGGAGGAAGTGCGTCTCCACCAGGCGGACAAACGTGTTGGAGGCTTCACTGTACTCCACACTCCGATTATCTGTGCCGAGGTAGAGAGAGAGAGAGAGACGGGATGATTAAGAGCTGTGATGTCTAAAAGCCATGGACAGACCCACATCACCCTCCCTCCTTCCAGGCTCTGACCCTGCTCTCCACCACCCTGACCACAACTCTCTGCTCTTGTAACCTCCCCCCTCTACCCACTCACTGTCCCTGCCCACCACACACCCTCTCCGCAATCGTTACCTCCTGCTGTGACCATTCAGGACCCCAAGCCGTGCCTTGTGAAACCTCCTCCTCCCAGTCCCTCTCTCTGCAGAAGTGGTGACTGATCCCACCCTCCCCACCTCCTGTCATTTCACTCCCTTGGTCCCCTTCCCCTTAGTCCCCTCACCCTCCATCCTTCGTCTGTCCCCTCACCCTCCTCCCTCCATGTGCTCCCGACTCCTCCCTCTACCCACCCTCCTCCATCCCTCCATCTGCCCCTTGCCTCCGCCTCTACCCCTCTTGCCTCCTCCCTCCCTCTGCCCCCTCACCCTCCATCGTCTCGGTCAGCCGGTCAGCCACCTTCTTCACCACAGTACTCATTGACATCTTGCCATTCTGGAGCAGCTCCTCCACGATCAGCTCGCCCGTGTCCCCGTACAGCGTCTTGGCTGAGTAGATGTAGCGGGGGTAACGCAGGATGCGCTGGACGTTGGCGCCCAGCAGCTCGTACTCCACGTATCCTCGCTTGTGCAGGCGGTAGGCGGCGAAGTTGTGGTGGATGAGGACGCAGAGGGCTTTCTTAACCTGGAGCCCAGGGATGTTACACACAATTCACAGCCTGCACACTTCCCTCCCCCACCGCACCCACCCCGACACTCACCCCTCACCTACCCCTCCCTCCGGACACTCACCCCTCACCTATCCCTCCCTCCGGACACTCACCCCTCACCTACCCCTCCCTCCGGACACTCACCCCTCACCTACCCCTCCCGACACTCACCCCTCACCTACCCCTCCCTCCGGACACTCACCCCTCACCTACCCCTCCCGACACTCACCCCTCACCTACCCCTCCCTCCGGACACTCACCCCTCACCTACCCCTCCCGACACTCACCCCTCACCTACCCCTCCCTCCGGACACTCACCCCTCACCTACCCCTCCCGACACTCACCCCTCACCTACCTCTCCCTCCGGACACTCACCCCTCACCTACCCCTCCCTCCGGACACTCACCCCTCACCTACCCCTCCCAACACTCACCCCCAATCCCTCCCTCCGGACACTCACCCCTCACCTATCCCTCCCGACACTCACCCCTCACCTACCCCTCCCTCCGGACACTCACCCCTCACCTACCCCTCCCGACACTCACCCCTCACCTACCCCTCCCAACACTCACCCCCCACCAATCCCTCCCTCCGGACACTCACCCCTCACCTATCCCTCCCGAATGCCGACACTCACCCCTCACCTATCCCTCCCTCCGGACACTCACCCCTCACCTACCCCTTCCTCCGGACACTCACCCACCTATCCCTCCCGACACTCACCCCTCACCTATCCCTCCAGACAACGCCAACATTCACCCCTCACCTATCCCTCCAGACACTCACCCCTCACCTATCCCTGCCGAATGCCGACAATCACCCCTCACCTATCCCTCCCTCCGGACACTCACCCCTCACCTATCCCTCCCGAATGCTGACACTCACCCCTCACCTACCCCTCCCTCCGGACACTCACCCCTCACCTATCCCTCCCGAATTGCGACACTCACCCCTCACCTATCCCTCCTTCCAGACACTCACCCCTCACCTATCCCTCCCTCCACTCACCCCCCACCCATCTCTCCCAACGCCGACAATCACCCCTCACCTATCCCTCCCGACACTCACCTCTCACCTATCCCTCCAAACACCAACACTCACCCCTCACCTATCCCTCCAGACACTCACCCCTCACCTACCCCTCCCTCCGGACACTCACCCACCTATCCCTCCCGACACTCACCCCTCACCTATCCCTCCTGAATGCCGACACTCACCTCTCACTATCCCTCCCGACACTCACCCCTCACCTATCCCTCCCTCCAGACACTCACCCCTCACCTATCCCTCCAGACAACGCCAACATTCACCCCTCACCTATCCCTCCAGACACTCACCCCTCACCTATCCCTGCCGAATGCCGACAATCACCCCTCACCTATCCCTCCCTCCGGACACTCACCCCTCACCTATCCCTCCCGAATGCTGACACTCACCCCTCACCTACCCCTCCCTCCGGACACTCACCCCTCACCTATCCCTCCCGAATTGCGACACTCACCCCTCACCTATCCCTCCTTCCAGACACTCACCCCTCACCTATCCCTCCCTCCACTCACCCCCCACCCATCTCTCCCAACGCCGACAATCACCCCTCACCTATCCCTCCCGACACTCACCTCTCACCTATCCCTCCCGACACTCACCTCTCACCTATCCCTCCAAACACCAACACTCACCCCTCACCTATCCCTCCCGAATTGCGACACTCACCCCTCACCTATCCCTCCTTCCAGACACTCACCCCTCACCTATCCCTCCCTCCACTCACCCCCCACCCATCTCTCCCAACGCCGACAATCACCCCTCACCTATCCCTCCCGACACTCACCTCTCACCTATCCCTCCAAACACCAACACTCACCCCTCACCTATCCCTCCAGACACTCACCCCTCACCTACCCCTCCCTCCGGACACTCACCCACCTATCCCTCCCGACACTCACCCCTCACCTATCCCTCCTGAATGCCGACACTCACCTCTCACTATCCCTCCCGACACTCACCCCTCACCTATCCCTCCCTCCAGACACTCACCCCTCACCTATCCCTCCAGACAACGCCAACATTCACCCCTCACCTATCCCTCCAGACACTCACCCCTCACCTATCCCTGCCGAATGCCGACAATCACCCCTCACCTATCCCTCCTTCCAGACACTCACCCCTCACCTATCCCTCCCTCCACTCACCCCCCACCCATCTCTCCCAACGCCGACAATCACCCCTCACCTATCCCTCCCGACACTCACCTCTCACCTATCCCTCCAAACACCAACACTCACCCCTCACCTATCCCTCCAGACACTCACCCCTCACCTACCCCTCCCTCCGGACACTCACCCACCTATCCCTCCCGACACTCACCCCTCACCTATCCCTCCTGAATGCCGACACTCACCTCTCACTATCCCTCCCGACACTCACCCCTCACCTATCCCTCCCTCCAGACACTCACCCCTCACCTATCCCTCCAGACAACGCCAACATTCACCCCTCACCTATCCCTCCAGACACTCACCCCTCACCTATCCCTGCCGAATGCCGACAATCACCCCTCACCTATCCCTCCCTCCGGACACTCACCCCTCACCTATCCCTCCCGAATGCTGACACTCACCCCTCACCTACCCCTCCCTCCGGACACTCACCCCTCACCTATCCCTCCCGAATTGCGACACTCACCCCTCACCTATCCCTCCTTCCAGACACTCACCCCTCACCTATCCCTCCCTCCACTCACCCCCCACCCATCTCTCCCAACGCCGACAATCACCCCTCACCTATCCCTCCCGACACTCACCTCTCACCTATCCCTCCCGACACTCACCTCTCACCTATCCCTCCAAACACCAACACTCACCCCTCACCTATCCCTCCCGAATTGCGACACTCACCCCTCACCTATCCCTCCTTCCAGACACTCACCCCTCACCTATCCCTCCCTCCACTCACCCCCCACCCATCTCTCCCAACGCCGACAATCACCCCTCACCTATCCCTCCCGACACTCACCTCTCACCTATCCCTCCAAACACCAACACTCACCCCTCACCTATCCCTCCAGACACTCACCCCTCACCTACCCCTCCCTCCGGACACACACCCACCTATCCCTCCCGACACTCACCCCTCACCTATCCCTCCTGAATGCCGACACTCACCTCTCACTATCCCTCCCGACACTCACCCCTCACCTATCCCTCCCTCCAGACACTCACCCCTCACCTATCCCTCCCGACACTCACCCCTCACCTACTCCTCCTGAATGCCGACACTCACCCCTCACCTATCCCTCCCTCCGGACACTCACCCACCTATCCCTCCCGACACTCACCCCTCACCTATCCCTCCAGACATCAACACTCACCCCTCACCTATCCCTCCCGAATGCCGACACTCACCCCTCACCTACCCCTCCCTCCGGACACTCACCCACCTATCCCTCCCGACACTCACCCCTCACCTATCCCTCCCGAATGCCGACACTCACCCCTCACCTATCCCTCCCTCCAGACACTCACTCCTCACCTATCCCTCCCTCCACTCACCCCTCACCTATCCCTCCTGACACTCACCCCTCTCCTATCCCTCCTGACAACACCAACACTCACCCCTCACCTATCCCTCCGGACACTCACCCTTCACCTATCCCTCCAGACAACACCGACACTCACCCCTCACCTATCCCTCCCAAATGCTAACACTCACCCCTCACCTATCCCTCCCGAATGCCGACACTCACCCCTCACCTATCCCTCCCGACACTCACCCCTCTCCTATCCCTCCGGACAACACCGACACTCACCCCTCAACTATCCCTCCGGACACTCACCCTTCACCTATCCCTCCAGACAACACCAACACTCACCCCTCACCTATCCCTCCCAAATGCTAACACTCACCCCTCACCTATCCCTCCAGGCAACACCGACACACACCCCTCACCTATCCCTCCAGGCAACACCGACACACACCCCTCACCTATCCCTCCAGGCAACACCAACACACACCCCTCACCTATCCTTCCTGAATGCTGACACTCGCCCCTCACCGATCCCTCCCGACACTCGCCCCTCACCTATCCCTCCCAACGCCAACAGTCACCCCTCACCTATCCCTCCCTCCGGACACTCACCCCTCACCATTCCCTCCAGGCAACACCTACACACACCCCTCACCTATCCCTCCAGGCAACACCGACACACACCCCTCACCTATCCCTCCCGAATGCCGACACTCACCCCTCACTTATCCCTCCCTCCGGACACTCGCCCCTCACCGATCCCTCCCGACACTCGCCCCTCACCTATCCCTCCCAACGCCGACAGTCACCCCTCACCTATCCCTCCCTCCGGACACTCACCCCTCACCATTCCCTCTGGAATGCCGACACTCACCCCCAACCCCACAGCAGTTTAGGGAGGGAGGTGGAGATAAGCCGCAGACCCAACCCACCCCCACTTTTCCAGCACCTGGTCGACAGGAGTGTCGGTGTCAGACGCGATCAGTCGCAGCGGTTGGCAGCCGTTGCGGACGAGGTGTGTGCCGACATTGGCCACGATCTGACCGTAGTGCGCCTGGAGAAGGTGGGAGCATATCTGCGATTCCAGGTGAGTCATTTCTGTCCACAACTCCGGACTCCCACCTCAGCTCCACAGGTTCAATCAGCACACTTCCAGCTTGGCCCGACTGCTGTGGATGGATCACCTTGATCACCCAAACACTCATCCTCACCCCTCCCCTACCCCATCACCTTTCCCTCCCCCCTCACGTCTCCATCACCCCCTCACCCCTCCCCTACCCCATCCCCTTTCCCTCCCCCTCACCTCCACCACCCCCTCACCCCTCCCCTACCCCATCCCCTTTCCCTCCCCCTCACGTCTCCATCACCCTCTCACCCCTCCCCTACCCCATCCCCTTTCCCTCCCCCTCACGTCTCCATCACCCCCTCACCCCTCCCCTACCCCATCCCCTTTCCCTCCCCCTCACGTCTCCATCACCCCCTCACCCCTCCCCTACCCCATCCCCTTTCCCTCCCCCCTCACGTCTCCATCACCCCCTCACCCCTCCCCTACCCCATCCCCTTTCCCTCCCCGCTCACCTCCACCACCCCCTCAACCCTCCCCTACCCCATCACCTCTCCTTCCCCCCCACCTCTCCATCAGCCCCCCACCCCACCCCAAACCCCCATCACCTTTCCCTCCCCCCTCACGTCTCCATCACCCCTCCCCTACCCCATCCCCTTTCCCTCCCCCGCACCTCCACCACCCCCTCAACCCTCCCCTACCCCATCACCCCCTCTCACTTCTCCCCTCCCCCTCCTCTCTATCACCCCCAACCCCTCCCTACCCCATCACCTTTCCCTCCCCTCACATCTCCATCACCCCTCCCCTACCCCCTTTCCCTCCCCCTCACGTCTCCATACCCCATCCCCTTTTCCTCCCTCCCCCTCACGTCTCCATCACCCCCTCACCCCTCCCCTACCCCATCCCCTTTCCCTCCCCCTCACGTCTCCATCACCCCCTCACCCCTCCCCTACCCCATCCCCTTTCCCTCCCCCCTCACGTCTCCATCACCCCCTCACCCCTCCCCTACCCCATCCCCTTTCCCTCCCCGCTCACCTCCACCACCCCCTCAACCCTCCCCTACCCCATCACCTCTCCGTCCCCCCCACCTCTCCATCAGCCCCCACCCCTCCCCAAACCCCCATCACCTTTCCCTCCCCCCTCACGTCTCCATCACCCCTCCCCTACCCCATCCCCTTTCCCTCCCCCGCACCTCCACCACCCCCTCAACCCTCCCCTACCCCATCACCCCCTCTCACTTCTCCCTCCCCCTCCTCTCTATCACCCCCAACCCCTCCCTACCCCATCACCTTTCCCTCCCCTCACATCTCCATCACCCCTCCCCTACCCCCTTTCCCTCCCCCCTCACGTCTCCATCACCCTCTCACCCCTCCCCCATCCCCTTTCCCTCTCCCCTCCCCCATCCCCTTTCCCTCTCCCCTCACCTCCACCACCTCCTCAACCCTCCCCTACCCCATCACCTCTCCTTCCTCCACCTCTCCATCAGCCCCCACCCCTCCCCAAAACCCATCACCTTTCCCTCCCCCCTCACGTCTCCATCACCCCTCCCCTACCCCATCCCCTTTCCCTCCCCCCGCACCTCCACCACCCCTCAACCCTCTCCTACCCCATCACCTCTCCTTCCCCCCACATCTCCCCAAACCCCCATCACCTTTCCCTCCCCCTCACCTCTCCATCACCCCCTCATCCCTCCCCTACCCCATCACCTTTCCCTCCCCTACCCCATCACCTTTCCCTGCCCCACCCTATCACCCCTTCCGCCCCCTTCACCCCCTCCAACACTCTCATTCCTCCCATCTCCCCCTCACTCCATTACCTCCTCCCTTCTCATCAGTCCCCCCATCAATCTCACTCACCCCATCCCCTCCTCTATCACCCTCACTCCCCCCTCACCACATCCTCTATCACCCGAATTCCCTCCATTATCCCTCCCGCCCCATAATCCCCCACCCTCATCCCTCCCTCCCCCCCCCACACCCCCACCCTCATCCTTCATCCCCCAACCCTCACCATTCACTACCTCACACTCCCCCTCCGACATGAACCACTCTCTGCTGTCTTTGAGCTGGTGTAACAATCTTTCTCCTCCGGGGTCCCCACTTCCGCCCAGGCACTTCCTGTCCTTCTCTTTCTTTTCTCCGTCTGCCCCGCACAGAAATGGCGCCGCCACGCCCAGACGCCCGCCGCTCCCCACCTTCCCTCCCCGGCGGGATCCGGGGGCTGCCGGGAGCAGTGTGACGTCAGCGGGTAAGATGGCGGAGGCTGCGGCCGTGTCTCCGCTCCGCTTCTTCTGTCACTGCTGCAAGGGCGAGGTCTGCCCCAAGCTGCCGGTAAGGGAGCCGGCGCCCTCCGCTCGCTGCCTGACTGCGTCCCAACAGCTCCGGGGAAAGGGGGAAGGCGTCTGTCCGCGGGATCTCCTCTCAACTGCCGCCATTTTAGGCGTTGGATATTTTTTTTAATTTAATTCCCTCCCTTTGGGCCGTTTGGAGGCGTTTTCGGGTCATGGGGCAGAGTGGGGGAGTCTGTGGCTGGGGAGTCCTGGGGACGACAGAGGGCTTGAGGAATCTGGGAGGGGAGAGGCGGATGGCTGCGGGGAAGGGGGTTTTGTGGGGACAGGAGATGAAAGAGTCTGAGGGGGAGGGGAGAGGCGGGTGGGCGCGGGGGGAGAATGGGGTCTGAGGGGGAGGGGAGAGGCGGGTGGGCGCGGGGGGAGAATGGGGTCTGAGGGGGAGGGGAGAGGTAGGTGGGCGCGAGGGGAGAATGGGGTCTGAGGGGGAGGGGAGAGGCGGGTGGGCGCGGGGGGAGAATGAGGTCTGAGGGGGAGGGGAGAGGCGGGTGGGCGCGGGGGGAGAATGGGGTATGAGGGGGAGGGGAGAGGTAGGTGGGCGCGGGGGGAGAATGGGGTCTGAGGGGGAGGGGAGAGGTAGGTGGGCGCGGGGGGAGAATGGGGTCTGAGGGGGAGGGGAGAGGTAGGTGGGGGAGAGGTAGGTGGGCGCGAGGGGAGAATGGGGTCTGAGGGGGAGGGGAGAGGCGGGTGGGCGCGGGGGGAGAATGGGGTCTGAGGGGGAGGGGAGAGGTAGGTGGGCGCGGGGGGAGAATGGGGTCTGAGGGGGAGGGGAGAGGCGGGTGGGCGCGGGGGGAGAATGGGGTCTGAGGGGGAGGGGAGAGGTAGGTGGGCGCGGGGGGAGAATGGGGTCTGAGGGGGAGGGGAGAGGTAGGTGGGCGCAGGGGGAGAATGGGGTCTGAGGGGGAGGGGAGAGGTAGGTGGGTGCAGGGATGGGATTTTCTTGGGGGAGAGTGGGGTCTAGGGCGAAGGGGTGTCAGAGGGGGAGGGTTTGTGGAGGGAGAATGGGGGAGGGAAGAGGCGAATAGGTACAGGGGTGGGATTTTCATGAGAGTGACAGTGAGTCTGGGGTGCGGAGAGGGGAATGGGCGCAGGGAAGGAGGTTTTGTTGGGAGGAGAGGGGTCTGAGAGGATGGTTTTGTGGAGAGAGAGGAGTCTGGAGGTTGCAGAAGGACAATGGGGGGTCTGAGGGGGAGTGGAGAGGCGGGTAGGCTCAAGGGAGGGGAGGATAGTAGGGTCGGGGTGAAAGGGTCTGAGGGGCAGGGAGAGGTTTTTTCCTGGAGTTTGGAAGGAACTTGGTGTGTTGACGGGCACGTGGAGTGTTTGTGGGTCTAGGGATAGATGACGGAGTTGTAGATCAATGTGGGTGGCGATGAAGGGGTCTTGAGGTGGTGAGGGGTGGCTGTGGAGCAGTGTTGGATGGGAGGTGAGGGCCAGGGTGTTATGAGAGATGGCGGTATCCTGGTGTTGGGCAAAATACAGGAGGAATGAAGAACAGTTTCCTGTCCCCTCCGTTTCCCCGTGGAGACCAAACTGACCCCTTCCCGTTGGCATTGTTCCCCATAGAGACACGATGTCCCGTCTCATGGTGGGTCTTTGTAGAGAGACGACCTCCTTCCGCAGAGGCAGCCGGCCCTGGTTCTGGCTGTGGGGTGGGGGAAAGTTTTGTTGTTGTAACTTGTATATCGGCTGCTTGTGCTGAACGTTGTTGGCGCTGAAATATGTGGCGATACCTGCGGGCTGCCCGCAGCACTAACTTAGTTTGTGTTGGTTGTTAATGTAAGTGATATGTTTCACTATGTTTCAACACATAAGTGGTTAATAAATAAAATTAAATCTAAATCTCTTTGCCATGAAAGAGCAGACTTCTCTCTTCTCCCCCCCCCCCCGCCTCACCCAGCGGTTTTCACAGAGATCAGCATTCCAACAGTAACTATTTCATTGCAAGAACAAACAGCCACCGTGCCCTCTGACAATTTGTTTCACGCCTTGGTCAACCACACCTGACCCCGTGATACCTATTTTTACATGTTTTTCCCTTTAAAACTCTCTTCTCCCTCTCTCCTTCCCCCACCAACCCCTCTCTCCCTCCTTCATTCCCTCCCCAGTGACAGAGTAACAGATCGCTGTCATCAGTGAGATCCAGACAGGCAGATTGTTTAGATGAGGGGTGTAAATCTCCTCAGGGTACTGGGAATACTGTCTGCTTGACTACTTCCTGTGTAATAGTGCTGTTTTCTATGGCTGGTTTTAAATGACCACGTTGCTTTGTATGGTGATGACTGAAGACCTAGACCTAACCAGCACAGGTCATAATGATGAGCTTTATAAATGTTGCTCAGTAACTCCTGTGGTACTGGCTGTCTTCCCAATAAATCCACCGCTGTTCTGGTGCTGAGGTTTTAAAACGCATTGGTCAGACTGCACGTGGAGTGTTACAAGCAGTTTTGGACCCGTTATCCAAGAAAACATATGCCAGCATTGGAGAGGGTCCAGAGAACGTTCCCGGGAATGAAAGGGTTAATGTAAGAGGAGCACTTGATGTCTCTGAGCCTTGTTCTCGCTGGAGTTTAGAAGAACTTTGGGAGTGTGGGGTGCGGGTAATCTCTTGAAAGCAACAGAATATTGAAAGGCCTAGAGAGAGTGCACATGCAGAGGGTGTGCCCTGTGGTGGGGGAGTCTAGGGCCAGAGGGCACAGCCTCAGAATATAAGAACGACCCTTTAGCACAAGGATAAAGAGTATTTTCTTCAGCCAGAGGATTACAGACCTGTGGAGTTCATTGCCACAGATGGCTGTGGGGGGCAAGTCATTGGGTATATTTAAAGCAGAGGTTGATAGGTTCTTGATTAGTCCAGGACCCCAAATATGACGGGGGGAAGGCAGGTGAATGGGGTTGAGGGGGAAAATAAATCGGCCATGATGGAATGGTTGGGCAGACTCACTGGACAAAGTGGCCTAATTCTGCTCCTTTGTGGTCTACGAGGCAGCCTCAACAGGGAGAGGTGTGACCAGACTTTAGGTTGAGGCCCTGTCCACTCTGTTACTCTCCCTGCCAATACTGCCGTACTTTCCGTGAGAGTCTTATTTGCTTAGTTCTGCCCTCTACCCTGTACCTGTAGTGATTTAATCCACCCACTCTCATTCAGGTCCTCTCTCTCCATTGCTAATCCATCTGCCTCGTAACGTCACGCAATCATCCTTTCCGTCCATTCCACCAGCACATGCCTCTCCTGATAGCTTCCTGTGCTCTGCACGTCATCACTGCCATTGTTCTGTGATTGGCGTGTTCGGCCCATCGACTGGGCTCCACCATTCCGTCACGGCTGATTTATTATCTCTCTCAACCCCATTCTCCTGCCTTCTCCCTGACCTTTGACACCCTGACTAATCAAGAACCTACCAATGTCCGCTTTAAATATACTCACTGACTTGGCCTCCACAGCTGTCTGTGGCAATGAATTCCACAGATTCACCACCCTCTGGCTAAAGAAAATCTTTGTCTCTGTTCTAACTGGACGTCCCTGTATCCTGAGGCTGTGACCTCTGGTCCTAGACTGCCCCACCATAGGAAACATCCACTCTGTCTAAACCTTTCAATATTTGATAGCTTTAAATGAGATACCCCTTCTGAACTCCAGTGAGTACAGATCCAGAGCCATAAATGCTCCAATAGGTTATTATTGCTGTAGATACAGAGAGACGCTTTATTCTGCATGCCAGCCATACCGATCATTTCATCACAGTGCACTGAGTTAGTACAATAACAGCATGAAACAGCGCAAAATTGCTGGAGGAACTCAGCAGGTCAGGCAGCATCCATGGAAGGGAATAAACAGTCAATGTTTTCAGCCAATTTCCTTCATCTCGACCCAAAACATAGATGCTGCTTGACCTGCTGAGTTCTTCCAGTATTTTGTGTGTGTTTCTCTGGATTTCCAGCATCTGCAGAATCTCCTGTTTTAACAAGCTAAAGTGTTACAGTTGCAAAGAAATTACAAAGCAGGCAGGCAAATAAAGGTGCAAAGGTCACGATGGGGTAGATTGGGAAAGCGAAGGTTTTTTCTTGCACAAGAGATGTGTTCAAGAGTCTGAAAACAGCAGGGTAGGAGCAGTCCTGTAGCTTGGTGGTACGGGCTTTCAGGCTTTTGTATCTTCTTCCAAGAGGAGAGGGAAGAAGGGAGAGTGGGGTGAGTGGATTGTTTGATTATCTTGTCTGCTGTCCCGAGGCAGCAAGAAGCGTAGACAGGGTCCATAGCGGGCAGTCTGGTTCCTGTGATGCACCCGGTGCAGCACAACACTGCAGTTTCCTGCCGTCTCGCGCACTGTTATGTCCTGATAGGGGCATCAATGAAAATTGTTGAGGTGTGAATTTCTTGCCGAAATCCTGCCAAATTTCTTTAATGAAGTAGAGATGTTTTTCAATGGGCCCACATGCTCTGCAGTTCAAAGGTGGCACTTGCCTTTAGTGCAACCCGGACCACGCAGAACCTTGCGGATCAATTTCTGCAGCTGCGAGAAATCCAACACACACATACAAATGCTGGAGGAACTCAGCAGGTCAGACAGCATCCATGGAGAGAATAAACACGAAGTTTTAAGCCAAGATCCTTCGCCAGTGCTGATGAGGGGTCTCAGGCTGAAGTTTATTCCTCTCTGTAAATGCTGCCTGATTTAAAATGTTCATTTGGATGACGCTAAACTGGCATTGAGTGTGGGTGGCTCTGCCTTCGACCCCCAAACAGAAGGCGCTAATCACTGGAGCCCTGTTGCGTGTGAGTGTGTCTCGAATACCACAGGTGGGATTCAGATGTACCTGGCAAACTCCTTGTGGTTTTCAAAACTGCATCAAGTTCCTTTGCCCTGCTGAGGCACAGAACAGATTGCTAAGAGCAAGACAGGTTTATCTGGAATAACAACGGGTGAGAACGATGTTCTTGACGTAGAGTTGAGCAGAGATTCCCCAGGCAGCTTCAGAGATTGGAGGAAAGATTGGCCAGTCTGGCGTTGTGTGCTTTGGAGACTATCAGACTGAGTGAATACCTCCTTGTGATTCTTGCTGGCCCTTTCTCTCTCCCGATCTGCACATACCCTCTCTTACATCCACTACCTCCCAAACTCCTGGCCCTTTCTCTCTCCCGATCTGCACATACCCTCTCTTACATCCACTACCTCCCAAACTCCTGGCCCTTTCTCTCTCCCGATCTGCACATACCCTCTCTTATATCCACTACCTCCCAAACTCCTGGCCCTTTCTCTCTCCCGATCTGCACATACCCTCTCTTACATCCACTACCTCCCAAACTCCTGGCCCTTTCTCTCTCCCGATCTGCACATACCCTCTCTTACATCCACTACCTCCCAAACTCCTGGCCCTTTCTCTCTCCCAATCTGCACATACCCTCTCTTACATCCACTACCTCCCAAACTCCTGCGCAGTCCCCTATCACCGTGCCTTTATCATTCTCCACCCCATCCACTGCTCATCATCCACACTGGTTCCCATCTCTCGTCTTTGCACTCCCCCGCCTCTCCACTCCCTGTCGCCCGCTCCGCTCCCCATCGCCCCCTCCACTCCCTACCTCTCCCCTCCCTTGGCCCATTTGTTCCCTTACACCCCCCCAATCCCTCCACTCCCTCTGCACACCTCTTCCCCTTCCCCCTCTCAGCTCTCCTGCCCCCCTTTCCCCTCCCCATCCGCTCCTCCAAATTCCCTTCTCCATCCCATCTGGCCCCTCAATTCCCCTCCTCCTTTCCCTTTTGCTCCCCCCGCTCCATTGTCCCCCCTGTCTCTCTCCCTCGGCCTCTCACCAGTCTGACGTCTGGCACCTCTCCTGCCCTGTGCCGGGATCTAATCCAGTGCTGATCCTGCCTTCTCTTCCCTTGCAGGAATACACATGCCCCCAGTGTGAGTCAGGCTTCATCGAGGAAGTCACCGATCAGTCCAGGTGGGTGCTGCATCCATCCCAGCAGCGGGGGGATGTAGGGGAGGAAGACCTTCCTTCAGACCCCTTGGGTTGGGGAGAGACAGACGAGCGGGAGATGCTTGTTTGAACAGTGGCTGGGTCCCGATCTCCAGTGTCGGGTCCCCTGCAGGTTCCTCTCACCCTCTCAATCCTATACTCCCTACGGGTGCCATTGACAGCTCTACAAGAACAGAGAGTGCACAGCAGTCTCCACTACAAGAAGGCTTGCCACCGCCTTCCCTCCCTTGCAGCCTAGTTTCCAGCCCGTGTCACCCATTATTCTCGTGGACTGTGGGAGGATCTCAGGGAGAACGTACTCCTTAAGCCAGCGGTGGGAAATGACCCTGGGTTGCTGACACTGCAATAGTGTTACACTCACCTCTACGCTGCCAAGTATAGATGCGGAGCTTACCAGCGACACCAGACTTGGCTTGCAGGAGCCGGCAGTTTGGTGATGCATCGCACCGTACCGTGGTTACGTTAATTCCATACGTAGGGAACAATCTGCAAATCAGCGCCATCCCTCTCGGGGGTTGTCGGGTCAAGCTGCCCCACCTCACATACAAAGGTGACGGGGTGCTGCCCTCCCCATCCCTCGTCTCCCCTACACACAACGCACCCCATTCCTGGAGCCCAGTTCTGGTGGGGATAGTGTCCCTGGGGGACGGGTGGGGTGGAATATCCCCGCGGGGGCAGATCGGTAAGCTTCTGCAACCCAGGCACTGATTAACCGAGCCGTGTATCCACAGTTTCCTGGATGGCAGGACGAATGGATTGGACGAAGATTCAGCCACACAGTTTGCAGAGGTCAGTTCCCCCCACCGTCCTTGTCCCATCTGTGAGTTGTCTCCCCCTCCCTCTCTTCCCCCACCCGTCTGTGAGTCGTCTCCCCCTCTTCCCCCACCCATCTGAGAGTTGTCTCCCCTCCCCCTCATCCGCCCTCCCGTCTGTGAGTCATCATCTTCTCACCCATGTCCCCCCACCCACTTGCAGGTCGTCTTCCCCTCATCCCCCTACAAATCTGTGAGTCGTCTCCCCCTCTTCCCTTACCCATCTGTGATTCGTTTCCCCCCACCCGTCTGTAAGTTGTCTCCCC
This sequence comes from Mobula hypostoma, assembly GCF_963921235.1. Taxonomy (NCBI): domain Eukaryota; kingdom Metazoa; phylum Chordata; class Chondrichthyes; order Myliobatiformes; family Myliobatidae; genus Mobula; species Mobula hypostoma. Next base: position 241,303,949 of record NC_086098.1, read on the forward strand.
CTCCCCCTCATCCCCCCACCCGTCTGTGCGTCGTCTCCCCCTCCCCTATTGCCCCCACCCATCTGTGAATCCTCCCCCTCTTCTCCCACCCATCTGAGAGTCATCTCCCCTCCCCCTTGTCCCCCACCCATCTGTGAGTTGTTCCCCCCTCACCCACCCGTGAGTCGTCTCCCCCTCCCCCATCTGTGGGTTGTCCATCATCCTGGCTGGATTCCTGGATTCACATGCCTCCCTCCCTCCCTAACCTCTGTTCTCCCTGCCTTGCAGCTGTGGGATCGAACTTTCCTGAACCTGGACCAGACGTTCCTGCTGGTGGATGGGAGGCCGCTGCGTGGCGGCGCTTCGCTGGAACACGATGGCGGGGGACTGGACCGGGGTGGGCAGCAGGGTGATGTCTGGGGTCCCGGCCGGCATGCCAGGTTACCCGTGGCCAGGAGGTATCGGTCCAGGGCCTCCTCCCGGCCTGAGAGGTCTCCGGCCATCGAGGGGTAGGTAGGAGTCTGCGCCGTCTGCCGCTATTCTGTGACATGGCTGCTCAGTTGTCCCTCTGTCTCCCGAAGCCGAGCCCAGAGACGCTGTAATGAAATCAGAATCAGTCAGGTTTAATATCACTGTTCAGTCCTTCTTACGTCTCCCAGAGACGCTCTAATGAAATCAGAATCGGTCAGGTTTAATATCACTGTTCAGTCCTTCTTCCGTCTCCCAGAGACGCTGTAATGAAATCAGAATCAGTCAGGTTTAATATCAGTCCTCCCTCCGTCTCCCAGAGACGTTCTAATGAAATCAGAATCGGTCAGGTTTAATATCAGTCCTCCCTCCGTCTCCCAGAGACGTTCTAATGAAATCAGAATCGGTCAGGTTTAATATCAGTCCTCCCTCCGTCTCCCAGAGACGTTCGAATGAAATCAGAATGGGTCAGGTTTAATATCAGTCCTCCCTCCGTCTCCCGGAGCCAAGCCTAGAGACGTACTAATGAAATCAGAATCGGTCAGGTTTAATATCACTGGCGCATGAATTAAAACTTGTTAACTTTGCGGCAGAAATAAATAAGTTAATCAATTACAGTAAGTATATTTATGTATATTAAATAGTTAAGTTTAAAATAATGCAAAACAGAAATGATATTAAAAAAGTGAGGTAACGTCTGCGGGTTCAGTGTCCGTTTATAAATCGGATGGCAGAGAGGAAAAAGCTGTTCCTGAATGGCTGAGTGTGTGCCTTCATGTTTCTGTACCTCCGTCCTGATGGTAACAATGGGAAGAGGGCACGTCCTGGGTGATGGGGATCCTTAACGATGGACGCCGCCTCTTTGAGGCACTGCTCCTTGAAGATGTCTTGGATACCAAGCAGCTGACTAACAACTTTCTGTAGCTTCACTCGGTCCTGTGCAGTAGCCTCCCGCCCTCATGCTAGGCAGTGATGTAACATGTCAGAATGCTCTCCATGGAAGATTTCGCGTGTTCCTGAATGGGTTGTCTGCCTCTGCCTCACTCTTCCGACACCTCTTTCCGCAGAATAATTCAGCAGTTATTTGCTGGGCTCTTCTCCAACGCTGGAATCCCAGGCTCTCCAACCTTCTCGTGGTGAGTCCAGTTCCCCACCCCTCCCTGCTAGCCAACCACTCCCTGGGGATGGGTTCCATTCCTGGTGGGACCTCAGCTCTGTCTTGTATGGTTCCTCTTGGTGCACTCTAACTCTGTATCTGACTCCAGGAGTGTGTGATAGGACGGTGTAGAGGGAGCTTCACTCTGTGTCTGACCCTGGGAGTGTGTGATGGGACAGTGTAGAGGGAGCTTCGCTCTGTGTCTGACCCCGGGAGTGTGTGATGGGATGGTGTAGAGGGAGCTTCACTCTGTGTCTGACCCCGGGAGTGTGTGATGGGACGGTGTGGAGGGAGCTTCACTCTGTTTCTGACCCTGGGAGTGTGTGATGGGACAGTGTGGAGGGAGCTTTACTCTGTGTCTGACCCTGGGAGTGTGTGATGGGACAGTGTAGAGGGAGCTTCACTCTGTGTCTGACCCTGGGAGTGTGTGATGGGACAGTGTGGAGGGAGCTTTACTCTGTGTCTGACCCTGGGAGTGTGTGATGGGACAGTGTAGAGGGAGTTTCACTCTGTGTCTGACCCCGGGAGTGTGTGATGGGACGGTGTAGAGGGAGCTTCACTCTGTGTCTGACCCCGGGAGTGTGTGATGGGACGGTGTAGAGGGAGCTTCACTCTGTGTCTGACCCTGGGAGTGTGTGATGGGACAGTGTAGAGGGAGCTTCGCTCTGTGTCTGACCCCGGGAGTGTGTGATGGGATGGTGTAGAGGGAGCTTCACTCTGTGTCTGACCCCGGGAGTGTGTGATGGGACGGTGTGGAGGGAGCTTCACTCTGTTTCTGACCCTGGGAGTGTGTGATGGGACAGTGTAGAGGGAGCTTCACTCTGTGTCTGACCCTGGGAGTGTGTGATGGGACAGTGTGGAGGGAGCTTTACTCTGTGTCTGACCCTGGGAGTGTGTGATGGGACAGTGTAGAGGGAGTTTCACTCTGTGTCTGACCCCGGGAGTGTGTGATGGGACAGTGTAGAGGGAGTTTCACTCTGTGTCTGACCCCGGGAGTGTGTGATGGGACAGTGTAGAGGGAGCTTCACTCTGTGTCTGACCCTGGGAGTGTGTGATGGGACAGTGTGGAGGGAGCTTCACTCTGTCTGAACTGCTCTCTATCCCAGAATGAGAAAGATGGAGGAAGGAGAACGCAAAGGAGGGAGTGGGTAGGTTCTGGAGGGACTATTTGCCGCTGATGGAAGAGTTGGGGGGGTGACGTAGGAGTGAGTGGGGTGATGCCAGCAGTGACGAGTTATCAATGCTCTCTCTCTCTCCTGAGGGACAGGCTGCTGCACTCAAATCCTGCCGATTATGCCTGGGGACAGAGTGGGCTCGACGCGGTGATCACACAGGTGAGGAGCTGCCATTGGCTTGGCCACGGAACAGCCTGCAAACAGCCTTCTCCCTGCAAACAGCCCTCTTCACCTCTCATTGTTCCCTTCCTCCCCACCTCCGACCTCTCGTTAACCCTGACCCTCAGTAGGGTGGAGCACGTCTCAGAAAGGGGGTGAGGGAGATGTGTGTTTATTTAGCAACCCCCGCTGAACCCTGACCCTGATCATTTACAACATGTAATTACCCACCCGGGGATTGTGGGAGCAGACTGGAGACGTGGCATTGAACTCTGAGCTCCCACACCCCGTGCGGCAGTAGCACCGTGGCGCCTCAGGGGTGGGGGGGGAGAAGTGGAGGTGAGCAGCAGATGGGTGGGTGGGGGGGATGAGTGAGTGAAGGAAGGAGAAAAGGTGGCTACAGAGTTGGGGAGGCATTGGCCCTGGCAAGGGTTGGAGTGGGGGGAGATGCCGGAGTGGGAAGGTCAAAATTGGGGGGGGAGGACAGAGAGGAAAGGTTGAAGGGGAGGGAAGAGCAGAATGGTGTGGGCGGGATGGTTGTTGGTGAAATGGCTGTGAGTTCCCTGTCTGTCTGGAACTACCCCAATGCTCTGCCGTGTGTATGTCGCACAGCTCCTGGGCCAGCTGGAGAACACGGGACCTCCTCCCGCTGACCGGGACAGGATCGCCGCACTCCCCGTTGTCACCGTGTCCCAGGAACAGATCGGTAAGCAGGCTGGTGTGGGTGCAGTGCCTCCAGCGGCCAGGGGTCGAGTGGACATGGGGCTGAGGGTCAGCATTACTGACCCCAGTCCCACCCGCCACTGGAGAAGGGAGGTCCGGGTGGGTGGGGGGAGGTGGGGAATGGAGGAGGGCGCTGGAGTGGGCAGAGAGGTGAGGGGAGCGGGGACATGGGTCGAGGGAGAGAATGAGGTGGAAGGAGAAGAAGAAGAGGAGGGTGGTGAAGGAGGTCGAGGGGTGTGATGACAGGGCAGGGGGTATGAGGGAGGGGTAGGAATGAGGAGGAGTGGGTGTGTGGGAGAGAAAGGGGTAAGAATGAGAGAGGTGTGGGAGCAGGAGGAGTAGGACTGAGAGAGGAGGGCTGTGATGGAGTGGGAGGGGTAGGGATGAGGGAGTAGGAGGAAGGGAGAGATAGTAATGAGGGAGAGGGGTGTGTGGGAGTGGGAGGGGTAGGAATGCGGAGAAGGGGATATGAGGGGTAGGAATGAGGGAGGAGGGTGTGAGGGAGTGAGAGGAAGGAATTAGGGAGAAGGGGGTGTGGGGAAGTGGTAGGAGGAGGGGTGTGAGGGAGAGGTAGGGATGTAGGAGGAGGGGAAAGAGGAATGAGGGAGGAGGGCTGTGGGAGGGGTAGGAATGAGGGAGAAGGGATGTGGGGAAGGGGTAGGAGGAGGGGTGTGAGGGAGGGGTAGGAATGAGGAGGAGGGTTAGGAGGGCTGAGTTGCTGATGAGGGTGCGAGGGATTGTGGTGTCGGTAATGTTGTACCCCTGCAGATTCCGCCCTCGAGTGTCCGGTTTGCAAAGAGGATTACCTCCTGGAGGAACAGGTCCGACAGCTGCCCTGCCACCACCTCTTCCACAACGATTGCATCGTCCCCTGGCTAGAGATGGTGAGTGGTGCCACCCGTACCTCCATCACAGAGTGCTCAGGGAGCAGCGCGTCAGGCTCATCCTATAACTCCGCACAGTCAGGGTCAGCTTTCATCTTTCTGGCAGCAGTACATTGCAATACTCAAAAAAAACTAAATTGTAATAAATGTTTCAAAAAGAGAGGAAAAAATAGTGAGATGTACAATGTCCATTCAAGAATCTGATGGCGGAGGAGGAGATGGTGTTCCTGAAACATTGAGTGTGTGTCTTCTGGCTCCTGATGGTAGCGATGAGCAGGGAGCGTGTCCTGGGTCATGGGGGCCCGTAATGATGGATGCCACTTTTTTGAAGAGATTGAAGATGTCCTGGCTGTTGGGCAGGCTAGTGCCCATGATGGAACTGGCTGGGTTTACAATTCTCTGTAATGGCCTCTCCATACCGGACAATGATGCGAACAGTTTAGAATTGATCTATCCTTTCCATAATTTTATGTTTCTCTCAGATCCCTTCTCAATCAATTCCAGTGAGTATAGTCGCAGGTGACTTAACCTCAATCCCTCATCTCAGGATTCAACCTGTGAACCATCTCCTCAAGCAAGGAGAGCATTTTTTTCAATACTGTGGGAGTCACTCCCTCCACCACCCCTGTCAGGCAGTGCATTTCTGATGCCAAACACTCCCTGGGGTGGGGGTGAGCATTCTCCCTCAGAATATTGTGTTGCAACTGTGGCCTCACCTGCACCCTGCCCACATTGCAATACAATTCTAAACCACCCCCCCCCCCCGCTGTTCGCCACTTGCCTCTCTTCCTCCCACCCCACCCCCTGCTGTTTGCTGCTCCACTGCTGGACCTCCACCCACCCAACCCAACCGCTGTTTAGAAACAGAAAGCCTACAGCACAGTACAGGCCCTTCGGCCCACAAAGCTGTGCCCAACATGTCCTTACTTTAGAACTGCAACATATTTGACCCTCCAAAATGACCCACCTCACACTTATCTGGGTTGAACTCCATCTGCCACTTCTCAGCCCAGTTTTGCATCCTATCAATGTCCCGCTGTAACCTCTAACAGCCCTCCACATTATCCACAATACCTCCAGCCTTTGTGTCATCAGCAAATTTAGTCATAGTCATAGTCAGAGTCATACTTTATTGATCCCGGGGGAAATTGGTTTTCGTTACAGTTGCACCATAAATAATAAATAGTAATAGTCATAGAAATAATAAATAGTAATAGATTAGTAATAGGAAATAGTAATAAATAGTTAAATAGAAATACTAACCCATCCCTCTACTTCCTGATCCAGGTCATTTATAAAAATCACAAAGAGTAGGGGTCCCGGAACAGATCCCTGAGGCACACCACTGGTCACCGGCCTCCATGCAGAATATGACCCGTCTACAACCACTCTTTGCCTTCTGTGAGCAAGCCAATTCTGGATCCACAAAGCAAGGTCCCCTTGGATCCCATGCCTCCTTGCTTTCTCAATAAGCCTGGCATGGGGTACCTTATCAAATGCCTTGCTGAAATCCATATATACTACACGGCTCAATCTTCATCAATGTGTTTAGTCACATCCTCAAAAAATTTAATCAGGCTCATAAGGCACGATCTGCCTTTCACAAAGCCATGCTGACTATTCCTAATCATATTTTGCCTCTCCAAATGTTCATAAATCCTGCCTCTCAGGATCTTCTCCATCAACTTACCAACTACTGAAGTAAGACTCACTGGTCTATAATTTGCTGGGCTATCTCTACTCCCTTTCTTGAATAATGGAACAACATCTGCAACCCTCCACTCCTCTGGAACCTCTCTTTGTCCCCATTGATGATGCAAAGATCATCGCCAGAGGCTCAGCAATCTCCTCCCTCGCTTCCCACGGTAGCCTGGGGTACATCCGGTCCGGTCCCGGTGACTTATCCAACTTGATGCTTTCCAAAAGCTCCAGCACATCCTCTTTATTAATACCTACATTCTCAAGCTTTTCAGTCCGCTGCAGGTCATCCCTACAATTGCCAAGATCCTTTTCCGTAGTGAATACTGAAGCAAAGTATCCTCCGGTTCCATACACACTTTTCCACTGTCACACTTGATTGGTCCTATTCTCTAACGTCTTATCCTCTTGCTGTTCATATACTTGTAGAATGCCTTGGGGTTTTCCTTAATCCTGTCCGCCAAGGCCTTCTCATGGCCCCTTCTGGCTCTCCTAATTTCTTTCTTAAGCTCCTTCCTACTAGCCTTTTAACCTTCTAGATCTCTACTAGGTCCTAGTTTTTTGAACCTTTCGTAAGCTCTTCTTCTTGACAGATTTACAACAGCCTTTGTACACCACGGTTCCTGTACCCCACCATCCTTTCCCTGTCTCTTTGGAACAAAATCTACTCAGAACCCCACGCAAATATCCCCTGAACATTTGCTATATTTCTGCCATACATTTTCCTGAGAACATCTGTTCCCAATTTATGCTTCCAAGTTCCTGCCTGATAGCCTCATATTTCCCCTTACTCCAATTAAACGTTTCCTAACTTGTCTGTTCCTATCCCTCTCCAGTGCTATGGTAAAGGAGATAGAATTGTGATCACTATCTCCAAAATGCCCTCCCACTGAGAGATCTGACTCCTGACCAGGTTCATTTCCCGATACCAGGTCAAGTACAGCCTCTCCTCTTGTAGATTTATCTACATATTGTGTCAAGAAACCTTCCTGAACACACCTAACAAACTCCACCCCTCACTCTAGGGAGATGCCAATCAATATTTGGGAAGTTAAAATCTCCCACCACAACAACCCTGTTATTATTACTCCTTCCCAGAATCTGTCTCCCTGTCTGCTCCTCGATGTCCCTGTTACCTTTGGGTGGTCTGTTAAAAACACCCGGAAATGTTATTGACCCCTTCCTGTTCCTAACTTCCACCCACAGAGACTCTGTAGACAACCCCTCCATGACTTCCTCCTTTTCTGCAGCCGTGACACTATCTCTGAATAGCAGTGCCACACCCCCATCTCTTTACCTCCCTCCCTGTTCTTTCTGAAACTTCTAAAGCCTTGCATTTGAAGGAGCCATTCCTGCCCCTGCACCATCCAAGCCTCTGTAATGGCCACAACATCATAGCTCCAAGTACTGATCCACGCTCTAAGCTCATCTGCTTGATTCATAATACTCCTTGCATTAAAATAGACACATCTCAAACCATCAGTCTGAGCGCGTCCCTTCTCTGTCACCTGCCTATCCTCCCTCTCGCACTGTCTCCAAGCTTTCTCTATTTGTGAGCCAACTTCCGTCACTTCAGTTTGGTTCCCATCCCCCAGCAGTTCTAGTTTAAACTCTCCCCAGTAGCCTTTGCAAACCTTCCCACCAGGATATTGGTCCCCCTGGGATTCCAGTGCTTTTTGTACAAGTCACACCTGCCCCAGAAGAGGTCCCAATGATCCAGAAATCTGAATCCCTGCCCCCTGCTCCAATCCCTCAGCCACACGTTTATCCTCCACCTCATTCTCTGATGCTTGCTCCACTGCCATATTTGTCATATTGTCGTATTTAATTTGGCTGCCGTCCTCTCTTCCAGCACGACACTTGTCCGGTGTGCCGCAAGAGTCTGAATGGGGAAGTCACCACAGGCCATCAGCAGACCTCAGAGCAGCTGTCCGGCAGCTCGGCGGGTAGGGAAAGCGGGCGGCGAGACCCCTGGGCGTACTGAAGGACTCTTCGTGGAGCACTTTGCAACCTGTCTCCCCCACCCCTCTGCACAACTCAATCAATAATATTGTAAATTATATATATATATTAAAAGAATCAAGAGGGCAGGGTATAACTCGGAGCGGTGTCTCCCGGGCTGACAGAGGGAAGGGCAAGCCACACTGTGAATCCTGTGTGGGATCGGCCTGCTTCTCCACGGTTGCACTAAACGAATGGCTCTCCACACATTCTGTTCAGACCTCCCCCTCCCTCTCTGTTTGAGAAATTAACTCTCGATTCTGCAGGAAGGAAAATTCCAAGCCCGATTGGAATTTGCCGAGATTTGGGTAGGGTTCAGTGAATGGGTCAGCCGGAAGGGCTGGAGCTCTCCCGAGGCACTTTACACATCTGGTTGGCTTCCTAGGGTGACGTTCTCCAGCCACCACTGGCCCGTCAGCCCAGAACTAGGTGCATGAAGACCGGGAGGAAGGGTGGTAATCAATCCCCCCTCCCCCTTCCCTCCAATGTTACACCCTGGTCTGAGTGCCCGACACTCAACCTCTTGTAGTGTGTGTGGTAGGAAGAACCTATTTGACCACAGGGGTCCTTTCTGGGATCAGGAGAGGCTGTTCTGCTGCTCTCCCACTGGGAACTGGCTCGTTTCTCAGGGCAGGCGGAAGGGGACACTGGCCTGAATCTCTTCGACCCTCCCTCTTACCCGCTTTACGTGCAGGTCTGCTGAGATTCCGGAGGTGGCTTGGTGCTGGGCTCTGTAGTGGAAAGGATGGTCCAAATTCTCTTCCTGAGGTAGGGTGATTCCTCCTCGGGCATTCCCTCAACTCCGTGTCTCCTCCCCCTCCCTCCCAGTAGTGTGTTACCAGGAATGTTTATGGTCACAGATCCCAGCATATTTCACCCACACGCTGGCAGTATTACTGAGCCCCCAAAGCAGGCTTCTGTTTGATACAAAAGGGCCGGTGTTTCAAGATGCAGTATTCTGTGTGTCAGAGAGAGAGAGAGAGCCTCAAACAAAGCCAGCAAGGTGGCGACAAGATGGTTCTTGTGTCACAGCGGCAGGTTTCTAACCCTCTTGCGTTGGTTCTAACTTGACTGACGCTAAGTCTTCTGCAGCTGAGATGTGAAATGTTGCAAGGTTTAATTCGAACCTTGATGAATGCGAGTCCACTGCCCAGCAGTGACCAGGGTTGGTATGGAGTCAATGCCAGCTTGGGCTGGGCGTGAAACGTGATGCAGGGAGCAGGATGTTGGGGGTACTGTACCGATGAGCCAACTGGTAGGTTAGTCTATGCTCTGCCTCTCCGGTTCATTGCCTGGGCCATGGTTAGTCCGTCTGCTGCTGACTTCACGTCATATTGTCATCAATCCACTTCTTGGATTGGGAGCACGTTCTCGTAAAAACAAAAAAAAACATACAAAATGAAACATTGGGTTTGGGTTCAGAGTAGCGGGGTTGGAAATGAATTTCGGATTTACACCTGAGCTGGCCTCAATCTTGGGTTTGAGGTTTATATTACATAAAAACTTTGTTTTAAATCCTCTGAGGTTGGCGTCCCCGGGATCCCCCCGCCCCAATCCTTCCAATGTCAATGACCCTGGGGTTCCTGGTCGTACTTCCCCCCCCTCTGAGGTTGGGAACCCTGGGGCTTGCCCCTCTCCCTTCCAAGGTCAGTGGCACCCCGGACGCACTGCTCTTCCTCCTCCGAGGTCAGTAATCAAGCAACTCATCGCCCCCTCCTATTCCTCCCCCTCTTCCCCCCACCCCCAGTGATCTCAGGGTGGCCCCTCGCTCCCTCCCCCCTGAGGTCAGTGATCCTGGGTTTCTCCCTGTCCCAGTTCCTGCACTCTGTGGCAGCTCTCTGTTACCAGGAGACCGGGGTGCTCCCCCTCCTTCCTGCCCATCTTGCCGATGCCATCCCCAGTGCTCACCCCTCCCATCCACAGTGCTTCCCTTCCTCCCTGTTCCCTCCCTGCCACTCCACATCCCCACCCCGACTACTCTCCCCCTCTCCTCCCCCGTTTCCCCACTCCCGCCCCACCCTTTCACCACGCTGCTCCAAGTGCAGATTCAAGGTGACGGGGAAGGGGTGAAGTGTTTGGAATCAGGGAGTATCCATCGCAGTGGAAATTAGGGAAGGGAGAGCCCCCTCACACTGGAGCAGGGAAGCCACTGTTGGGTGACTCTTATTACAGGGACCAGCCGTCTGTGGGATAGGGTTGGGGTCCTCTTGGCCCAATAGGCCCTTCCCTCCTCAAGGATAATAAATTCCCTGTTCATTATGCTATTTCCTTCCTGAATATTATGTATCTGTGTTATACAGTGATGCTGTTAATATTGCAGGACCCCAAAGACTCTACTGTAACAAAATTAAACTGAATTGAACGTGGACATAACTCTTACTCTCCAGAGGAGAGTCTGTATTGCAATTTTTTTTCGTAGTTGTAAATGTTTAATCTCTGTTCTGTCACTTGTTTAAAAGTTTTTATTTTGTAAATAAACTGAACAAAAATGATCAGATTTCCATGTCCTGCCCATCTGCTTTGGAGAATCGGAATTCGATTCAGGATCAGTATCACTGGTAAAGGTCGTGGGATTTGTCATAATAAACTAAATTACAAATAAGAAGTATATATAAAAATTAAATTAAATAATTAAAACAAAAAGCAAAATTAATGAGGTTCACTGTCCATTCAAAACTCAGACGGCACAGGGTTAGAAGCTGTTCCTGAAACGCAGTGTGCTTCAGGCTTCTGTACCTCCTCCCGGATGGCAGCAATGAGAAGAGGGCATGCCCTGGGTGATGGGGGATGTCCTCGATGCTGGGGAGGCTGGTGGCCGTGGATAGAGCTGGCTGAGTTTACAACACTCTGCAGCTTCTTCCGATCCTGTGCATTGGCCTCTTCGTACCAGACATTGATGCAGCCACTCAGAATGCTCTCCACAGTACATCTGTAGAAATTTGTGAGTGTTTTTGGTGATGTATCAAATCTCCAGACTTCTAATGAAATATAGCCGCTGCCATGCCTACTTTGTAACTGTATCAATATGTTGGACCCGGGGTAGATCTTGAGAGATGTTGACTCCCGAGAACTTGAAACTGGTCGCCCTTTCCATTTATGATCCCTTAGTGAGGACCTTTCAAGTCCACAATCAATTCCTTGGTCTTGCTGACATTGAATGCAAGTTTGTTAAGAGATTACTCAACCAGGTTTTTCTGTAACAGGGACCCCACAATGTGACAGCGCTGTGTGTGTGTGTGTATATATATATAGAGCTTTGCCTATGTGTCTGAGGTTTGTCTCTATACAGCTTGTGTGTGTGTCGGGGGTGGGGTGGAAGGACACCTTTGATATGAAATATCGACAGTGAGAATCAGGTTTAATATCTGTTAAGTTTGGTAATGCAAAACATGATAGAGTAAAACTGAATAACTAAGTACATATATGACTAATAAATAGTTACGTTAAAATGAGTAATTAAAAAAAGAAGTTTTCCCCCTCTTTACCCTCATCAACTAATAAAAGCTTGACGAAGTGCTCGGCGATCGGATTCTCCCCATTTCCACTGATAAACAGGTCATGTTCTCTGGAGCCCTTGTGTAATCCTGTTACAGCATTCGGAATCACAACCACAATCAGCATTCGTCTCTCCTGCTCTTTAATCTGGGGGATCTCTCAAGTATGAAGGAGCAGGTTCTGACTTTGAGTCTGCAATATGAAACCTTTATGCAATTTGATAGTAAATTTACTTCGAACTTAGAGCAATAAGAAAACAACTTCAAACATAGTTTGATCATCAATATTTCTTTAATTTTGATAAACAAAAGCTTTAAATAAAGTGCATGTACATGTATTCCTTCCACTGAGTGCTTCAGCCACAGAGACCAGCACCAGGGGAGGGGTAAACTCTGCTACTGCCCTCCACCTCTCCATGCTTAAACCAAACCCCTCACACAGCCTCAGCTGGTAGCCTGTCAGAGACACAGTTCTTTTCAAAACCAGAAAATGTTGTAAACACTCAGGAGGTTGGGCAGCATCTGTGAAGACAAGCAGTTAACATTTCTGGTCTGGGATGCTTTACCTACATCTCTTAATGTCTGGTGCTGCTTTTTGGCGGGATGGGGTTAGTCTGGCCTATACAGCTTCCCCCTTGAACATGTGAAGACCAACACAGCCCCCAACACTTGAGCTGGGAACAGAATTAGGCCATTAGCCCCATCAAGTCTGCCTTGCCATTCATTCGTGGTTCTTGGGAATTGATCATTGCCCTGAATCCACTGGTTTAAGGGCAAATTTCCTTCCCAGAGGGACACTGGTGGATCAGGCGAGTTTTTGTTATGGAAAATCACTTTTGATGACTGACGGCCAGAGTTTAACCCCAATTTATATGCCCCAGGTGTTACTGAGATGGGAATGGAACGTGTCTCTGTACCTGGTCACCTCCATGAAGGTAGCTGGGAAGATTTCTCTCAACAATGCCAAAGCAAAGTGCAACACAGATTAGAAGTCTGTGGAGGAAGAAATAGGCGACAACATTTCTGCTGCAAAGATGCGATTTTGGGCCTGATCTGGGGTTGAGTTCTGTACCCCACTGCTCCTTCATTAACAGAGTCTGGGGCTGGGGGAAGAGAGACGGATTGGGCAGGACGGTAGCAAAGTAACACTATTACATCAGGGTTCAATTCCCACCACTGTCTGTAAGGAGTTTGTATGTTCTCCCATGACTGTGTAGGTTTCTTTCCACTTTCCAAAGATGTATAGACGGTTAGTGAGTTACATTCGCACCAGAAACAATCCTTGGACTGTGTTGCTCGCTGACACATTTCACTGTATGTTTCGATGTACATGTGACACATAAAGCTAATCTCTTTAAATCCCCGGATCTAAAGGACAGTTGGCATTGGCTCTGCAAAGGCGGCTAGAAGTTCCTCACTTGTAGTGTGGAAAAAGGCAGATCTTTTCCGACGGGAGACAGCAGACACTGGCATCTGGAGTAGCGCATAATTTGCTGGAGGAACTCAGTGGGGCGAGGAGTGTCTGTCTGAGGGGAGGAATTGTGAGAAGCCTGCACTGGGACTTCACACACACTTAACCCTGCCTGTTGGTGCATGAGGGTTGGGGGGGTGGTGGAGATGTGGAGAAGCTAGTGAGTAGGGAGTGGTAAAAAGAGGCAGGGATGGATGGAGGTTCAGGAGCAGGACATCAAGACCACCTCAGCTGGATTAGGTGCCGGGATGAAGAGCAATGCAGTAAGTTCTGCCACATGACATATCTCACAACCACCAGAGAACGGTTTCCTTGCCTCTCCACCCCTCCACCCTCCCCCCAGCTCTGGCTTGGTTCCAACTGTTTTACCACTCCTGTCAAGAGGCATTTGCAGGTTGGAGAAAGCTTAACGGAAGAGCAGAGTGGTGGGGCTGTGTGTGGCTACTCCAGGGTTGGCGTTCACTTGGACCAGGCCAGCTCAACGCCTCACTTCTTCCCCTCATCCAACTCATCACCTCCCTCCTCCTTTGGTTTCCTCTTGAAGAATCCACACTGTTGGTAGAGAAAGGGTTTCTCATGAGAAGCACCATTTTTACATAACTCGCCTTCCTTCCGATCGTGAGAAACACCACCCTTCTTTCTAGTCCCTACACAACTCACCTTCACTCCCACTGTGAGAAACATCACCCACCTCTCTGATCTTTACACAAATCACCTTCCCTCCCACCGTGAGAAACACCACCCTTTCTCGCTAGTCTCCACACAGTTCAACTTCCCTCCCACCATGAGAAACATCACCATCTCTCTTGTCTCCACTCAGCTCACCTTCAAACCCCCATCTGTACTCCCTCCAACTAGGATATTAGTTCACTGAGGACTGGTCTGTGCCTTCTTATAATAAGAGAGGAAGGGTGATGTGGTCAATTGCAAGACATTGACCTCGACAAAACCACGTAGTCTCCTATCTCCACACCTTGTTCGAGGGCAAAACCCTCCCCATCACTGAGCACATTTACAAGAAGCACTGCCACAAGGAAGGTCGAGGACCCCCACCATCCAGGCCGTGCTCTCTTCTTGCTGCTACTATCAAGGAGGTGGTACAGGAGCCTTAGGTCGGACACCACCAAGTTCAGGAACAGCTATTACTCCTCAACCAACAGGTTCCTGAACCAGCATGGATAACTTCACTCAGCACAACACTGAACTGATTCTACAACCTACACACTCACATTCAGGGACTCTTTACGACTCGTGTTCTCAGTTCACTTGTACAGTTCATCCTTTTCTCCACTTTGTTTGCCTGTTAGTCTTTGTCTTTTTATATACAAATTTTCATAAGGTATTTTATTTTCCTGTAACAAAATGAATCTCCAGGTAGTTTGTATAATGGTAACTTACCATACACCTACTCTGATAATAAATTGAATCTGACTATCATAGAACAACACAGAATGGAGACAGGCCGTTCGGCCCAACTCATCTGTGCTGACCAAGATGCCGATCTGAGCCGGTCCGATTTGCCTGTATTTGGCCCACATCGCTCTAAAGCTTTCCTCTCTATGTACTGCCCATGGACCTTTGAAATGTTCTTGGTGTACTTCCTCCTGCTTACTTCTGTACACCCACCACTCTCTGTGTGAAAATGTTGCCCTACAGTCCCTTTTCAATCTCTCCCCCCTTGCCCTAAACACTAATGCCTTCTACGTTTTGATTCCCCAGCCTTGGGGAAAAGACTGCATTCACTCTATCGACGCCAATCATGATTTAATTTATACGCCCCCATAAGGTCACCAGTGACATTCACCTTCCAGAGGATGAAGATGATGAGGGCCAGGAGGAGGAGACCACCGAGTGTGCTGCCGATTACGATCCACAAGGAGACCCCGACCACTGCTGGCCTGATCAGTTCCAGCACCACCTGGCAGGAGGGCAAAGATAAACTTGGTCAAATTTTTACAGCACGGAATAGGCCCTCCGAGCCACATGCCCCGGCAATACCCCCTCCCAGCAAACCTGATCACATGGCAGTATACATTGACCTTTTAACCTAACCGGGACGTCTTTGGACAGTGGGTGGTAACTGGAGAAAGCCTGCGCATTCCACGGGGAGGATGTACTGATTCCTTACAGAGGACCACAAGACCATAAGATACAGGAGCAGAATTGGGCCATTTGGCTCATTGTGCCTGCTCATCATGTCTGATCCAATTTTCCTCTCAGCCCCGTTCTCCTGCCTTCTCCCCATATCCTTTCATGCCCTGCCTTAAATATATATATAAAGACTTGGCCTCCACAGCTGCCTGTGGTAACGGATTCCACAGATTCATCATTCTCTGGCTAAAGAAATTCCTCCTCATCTCTGTTCTAAAAGGACGCCCCTCTATTCTGTTCTGAAGACTCCCTCCCATCCTCTCCACATTCACCCTGTCAAGGCCTTTCACCATTTGGTAGATTTCAATGAGGTCACCCCTCATTCTTCTGAATTCCAGAGGATACAGGACTGGGGTTGAACACCAAGCCCTGAAGTCCTGAGCTGTAATAGTATCATGCTGATCGCTGCTCTACTGTGGTGCTTGCAAATAAAGATGAGCTCTATTTGTATATCAAAACATACGGTGAAATACGTCATTTGCCCCAATGTCTGAGGTTTCATCGCGTGCTTCCTGTAGATTGGTGACCAGAACTGTACACGTTTCACACTCCCTATAAAAAATCTACCTGACATCCAACCTAAACTTTGCTCCAATCACCTTAAAATTATGCTCTCTTGTGCGTAGTAAAGATATCTTTAGTCACAATATGTACACTGAAACATGCAGTGAAATGCCTCGTTCACCTCAACGGCCAACACAGTCCGAGGGTAACACTGTGCTGGGGGCAGCCCGCAAGTGTCGTCTCGCTTCCAGCAGCAACAGAGCACGCTCACAACTCACTAACCCTAACCTGTACGTCTTTGGAATGTGGGAGGAAACTGGAGCTCCCAGAGGAAACTCAGGCAGTCACAGGGAGACCCATCAAATGCTCCTCTCACATTAACCCTTTCATCCCTGGGATTATATTCGTGAACCTCCTCTGGGCCCTCTTCATTGCCAGCACATCCTTTCTTAGACAGGGACCCAAAGGTGTTCAGAATACTCCACGTGCGGTTTGGCACTTCAAGTCCAGGCTGCAGGAGTGCCCGGACATTGGAGAACCAACTTAGAAACCTGTGTCCCCATGGAGCACCGAAAACCCCGCGTCAAAGAGGACACCTTGCAGTGCACCCACTCACCACTAGGTGGCAGAACAGACCAGCATGGCGTAGATTAATATTATCACACCTTCCAAGAAGCTTATCTGACACAGATCAAATGATTACACAGCGCAGTGAGCTACAATAGGGTAAAACAATAACAACGCAGAATAAAGTGCAAACACTACAAAGAAAGTGCAATGCAGGTAAACAATAAAGAGCAAAATCACAATGAGGTAGATTGTGATGCCATGAGTCCATCTTATTGTACAAGACGTCCGCTCAGGAATCTGGTAACAGTGGGATAGAAACTGTCCTTACGCCTGGTGGTTCATGCTTTCAGGCATTTGTATCTTCTCCCCGTTGGGAGAGGGGAGAAGAGAGGGTGGCTGGGGGTGGGGGAGCGGGAGCCTTTGATTCTGCGGCCTGCTTTACTGAGGCTGTGAGGAGTGTAGACAGAATCCATGGAGGCTGGTTTATTAGAGATACAGTGTGGAACAGACCCTTTTCCCCCACACAGCCTCACCGCCCAGCAACCCACCGATTTAACCCAAGCCCGATCACAGGATATTGGTTTCTTGGCAGTTTCCTTGCAGTCACGTGCAAAGCAGTTGCTGTACCAAACCCTTAAGCACCCAGACAAAACATTGTGCACCTGGTAAACTGGTAAGTGTCAACGAGAATGTGCTGAATTTCCTCACCTTCCTGAGGAAGTAAGAGGTCTTGGTGAGCTTTCTTGGCCATGACGTCATGGACCAGGATGGGCTGTTGGGGACCTACAACTCTCAAACCTCTCGCCTTCAACACTGCTGATTCAGATAGACACATCTGCCCCCCACCCCTCCTTTCTGAAGTCATGGAGAGGGGTAAGGAGGAGGAGGAGAACGTGGAGGCCCAGACTGTAGAAAAAACACCACCATTTTCCGCAGAATGACATGGAGGACATTCAGAGAGACGGCCCGCGTTGGGTGAGGTCTGCTCACATGGAGGCTCCTGAGGCTGGCTGGGTCGGGATCCCCTGTGAGACGATATCCAGAGGTCATGGTTTGGTACAGCTCTGACTGTCTATGGCTGCAGCACAGTCTGGTGGGGGGGGGGGCAGGGGATGTTCCAACTGGTGCAGATTATTCTTCTGACTTTGATCGGGCCAATAAAGAGGCAGCAACTCGGGGAATTCTTCGTCTGGGTGTGTGAACTGACAACGTATAGGGAGTTTCACTCTGTGTCTGACCCCAGGAGTGTGTGATGAGATGGTATAGAGGGAGCTTCACTCTGTGTCTGACCCCGGGAGTGGGTGATGGGACAGTGTAGAGGGAGCTTCACTCTGTGTCTGACCCCGGGAGTGTGTGATGGGATGGTGTAGAGGGAGTTTCACTCTGTGTCTGACCCTGGGAATGTTTGATTGCCTTGAATCTCCTTTGAACTTAACTCTGATATCATAAAGCAATGTTGACATTTGAACCTAGAAGCTGTTCACTCTGTCTGTGCCTCTCAGAAGTTTACATTCAATTCCCAGCTCTGCAATCTAACATATGTTTTGTATGTCCAAATGCGCGCCAAAGTGTGGACAAAGGTTGAACAGACAGCTGTGTTGCTAGAAGTGGTAGTAAGGGGAGAGGTCAGAGGGCACACCTACCTCTCGATGGTGTGCCGTGTCTGGAACTGTCAGTACCTCAGGAGCACGCACGTCCAGGGTGAAGGTAGTCACAATCTTTAGAGATCTGAACTTGGCCTGTTGGGAAAGATGGAAGGATTTAGCAAGCCACCAGACATCTCAAAGTTCAAAGTACATATATTATCAAAGTCTGTATGTACAACCTTGAGATTTGTCTTCTTGCTGACAAAGAAACACCACAGAACCCATTAAAAACCCCACACAACAAAGACTGACAAACGTCCAATGTGCGAA
This sequence comes from Mobula hypostoma, assembly GCF_963921235.1. NCBI lineage: Eukaryota > Metazoa > Chordata > Chondrichthyes > Myliobatiformes > Myliobatidae > Mobula > Mobula hypostoma. Next base: position 241,322,298 of record NC_086098.1, read on the forward strand.
AAGAGCAAATCATGCAAACGATAAAAAAGTGTACAAATACGGTAACACACAGAACTGCAGAGCCCCTGAAAGTGAGGCCACGGCTGAGGTGAGTGCCGATGGCTGCAGGCCACAGCCACAGCGTCACTTCAGAGTAGTGAGCCGAACACCAGCTCATTCTTCAGCCAGCCTTGACGCCTTAATCATTTTAATCTGTATCTGTTCTCCTCGTTAATATTAATACTGAACACGCATTCATTTTGCTGGATAAGGGCAATCTCCAGCACTAGCCCCTAAGGAGCGGAGCCTCAAAAGGCAGCGTCCATCGTGAAGGACCCCCATCACCCAGGACAAGGACCCCCATCACCCAGGACAAGGACCCCCATCACCCAGGACGTGCCCTCTTCTCATCGCTACCATCAGGGAGGAGGTACAGGAGCCTGAAGACACACACTCAATGACTGAGGAACAGCTTTTCCCCCTCTGCCATCAGATTTCTGAATGGGCATTGAGCCCATGAACACTACCTGACTCCATTTTTATTCTGCTTTCTTCATACTACTAATTTAATTTAATTATTTTATATACTTACTGTAATTCACAGTTACAGCCTTCTGAACCACCTAATGACCTGTGTAGCCATTTTCCTGGAGCTATGAACTTGGATCCCTAGATCTCTCTGCTCAGCAACACTGTTCAGGACCTTGCCCGTAGCACTGTACTGTTCCTCGCATTTACCCTACCAAGGTGGAACACCTCACATTTATCTGGGTTAAGCTCCATCTGCCATTTCTCAGTCCATATCTACAACTGATCTGTATTGTGCTGTATTCTTTGCCAGTTTTCTGCATTATCCATAACTCCACCAACCTCGGTAGTCTGCAAATTTACTAACCCACCCATCTACATTTTCATCCAGGTCATTTATATACATCACAAATAGCAGAAGTCCCAGCACAGATCCCTGCAGACCTCCAGCTCGAACAGGCCCCTCAACCATCCATGCACAAGCCAGTTGTGTGTCGAAACATCCAATTCACCGTGGACCCCATCCATGTTAATCTTCAGGATGACCCTCCCATGAGGGACTTTGTCAAGCGCCTTAATAAAATCCACGTAGAAAACATCCACTGCCCTATCGTCATCAATCTCTCTTGTCACCGTGTCAAAAAACTCAATCAAGTTGGTAAGGCACAACCTGCCACGCACAAAGCCATGCCGACTGACTGTCTGCCTGTCTGTCTGTCTCTCGCTAATTAGGCCATGGGTTTCTAAATTCTCATATATCCCATCCCTAAGAATTTTCTCTTCAACTGACGTGAGACTTAACGGTCTATAGTTCCCAGGATTTTCCCTGGTTCCCCTCTTAAATAGAGGTACAACATTAGCCAACCGCCAGTCCTCCGGGACCTCATCTGTGGCTCAAGAGGACACAAAGATACTGGTCAAGGGCCCAGCAATCTCATCTCATCAGGCCCCAGGGACTTACCCACCTTGGCTTCAGTATTCACTACGGAAAAGGATCTTGGCGATTGCGGGGATGACTTACAGCGGACTGAAAAACTTGAGCATGCAGACATTAAGAAAGAGGATGTACTGGAGCTTTTGGAAAGCATCAAGTTGGATAATGAAGTGGAGGGATGGGTCAGTAAGTTTGCTGATGACACAAAGGTTGGCGGTGTTGTGGATAGTGTGGAGGGCTGTCAGAGGTTACAGCGGGACATTGATAGGATGCAAAACTGGGCTGAGAAGTGGCAGATGGAGTTCAATCCAGATAAGTGTGAAATGGTTCAGTTTGGTAGATCAAATATGATGACAGAATATAGTATTAATGGTAAGACTCTTGGCAGTGTGGAGGATCAGAGGGATCTTGGGGTCCAAGTCCATAGGACACTCAAAGCTGCTATGCAGGTTGACTCTGTGGTTAAGAAGACATACGGTACATTGACCTTCATCAATCGTGGGATTGAGTTTAGGAGCAGAGAGGTAATGTTGCAGCTATATAGGACCCTGGTCAGACCCCACTTGGAGTACTGTGCTCAGTTCTGGTTGCCTCACTATAGGAAGGATGTGGAAACCATAGAAAGGGTGCAGAGGAGATTTACAAGGATATTGTCTGGATTGGGGAGCATGCCTCATGAGAATAGGTTGAGTGAACTCAGCCTTTTCTCCTTGGAGCGACGGAGGATGAGAGGTGACCTGATAGATGTGTATAAGTTGATGAGAGGCATTGATCATTGATGACAGGCTTTTTCCCAGGGCTGAAGTGGCTAGCACGAGAGGGCACAGTTTTAAGGTGCTTGGAAGTAGGTACAGAGGAGATGTCAGGGCTGAGTTTTTTACGCAGAGTGGTGAGTGCGTGGAATGGGCTGCCGGCAACGGTGGTGGAGGCGGATACAATAGGGTCTTTTAAGAGACACCTGGATAGGTACATGGAGCTTAGAAAAATAGAGGGCTATGGGTAACCCTAGGTAATTTATAAGGTAAGGACATGTTCAGCACAGTTTTGTGGGCCGAAGGGCCTGTATTGTGCTGTAGGTTTTCTATGTTTCTATATTTCTAATACTCATTAGGAAACCCTACACTTCCCTCTCCTTGACCTCTAAACAACCAAACATATTTATACACAACTTAGCACTCTTTTCCCGGTCATCCATATCCTTTTCCTTGGTAACTACTGAAGCAAAGTTCTCATTAGGTGCTTTATTCACATTCTCTGCATCCAAGCAAATGTTCCTTGCTTTATCCTCGAGTGGACCCACCCTCTCCCTAGTTATCCTCTTACTATTGATGTATGTATAGAATGCCTTGGGATTCACTTTAATCCTACTTTCCAAGGACTCTTCACAGCCCTGCCTGACTTTCCTAATTCCTTTGAGTTCTTTTCCGCTTTTTCATGCTCTTCATGTTGCATTTGATCCTAACTTCTGAAGCTTTACATACTTTTCCTTCTTCTTCTTGACTGAATTCATCACCTGTCCGGACATCCAAGGTTCTCTTATCTTTCCATCCCCATCCTTCCTTCTAACAGGAACATACCTTTCCTGTACTCAGAGCAATTGAACTTTAATGGTCAATAATCCATACGCCTTCTTAACCAAAGTGCACAACAACTCTGGGGGAACTATGGGCATGGGTCTGAAGATCCCTCTGTCTCTCCACACTGCTAAGAATCTTGCCACCCACCTGCAAGTTCGACCTTCCAAAGTGAATCACTTCACACTTTACTGAGTTGAACTCCATCAGCCGCTTCTTAGCCCAACTCTGCATCCTATCAATGCCCTTGTTGTACCCTACGACAACTTTCTACACCATCCACAACCTCTCCACCCCTTGTGTCATCTGCGAACTTACTAACCCACTCTTCCTCATCCAATTCATTTATAAAAATCACAAGGAGCAGGGGCCCCAGATCCCTGCGGAACACCACTGGTCACCGGCTCCCGGGCAGAATACGCTCCATCTGCTGACACCCTCGACCTTCCGTGGGCAAGCCAATTCTGAAACCACACAGCCAAGTTTCTCTGGATCACATGATATCTCAACTTTTGTACTCGTACCTGAACAGATCCATCTATCATCAAAGGCCCAACCGTCCGGGCCAGGCCATCTTCTCACAGCTCCCATTGGGCAGGAGGTACAGAAGCCTGAAGACCCACATCACCAGGTTCAGGAACAGCTACTTCCCTTCAACCATTCAGTTCTTGAACCAACCAGCACAACCCATATCACTACCTCAGTATAGTACCACTTGGCACTATAATTGTTCTTGTGTAATTTATGTTGTGTTTCGACGTGCCTGTGGTGCTGCTGCCCAGTAAGTTTTTCATCACGTCTGTGCCACAGGGCGGGAGGCAGCCACAGTAACCGGGTGCCCATACTCACCGTGGTGAAGAACTGTCCGTAGAGTGCGTAGCCGAGGTGAAGAGCTAGCCCTTGGTTCCTGCCCAGGACGCCTAGGTGACAGGTGAGGGTCGTGCAGAGGGTGTTGCTGCAGTCCTGTGGCACGGGAGACGGGAGAGGATCAGTCAGCCTAGCCACGGACAGGGCCCCGATCACCCCATGGCTCCAGTCCGCGGGACTCTGTCCGCCCCAGTGAATCAGGAGGTCCACCCACCTCCCTTTGCCCCCGGATCCGGTGTATTCTAAACTCAGGATCTCAGACCCCATCTCTGTCTGTAAATCCAAACCACCCCCCCTACTCTCACATCTCCCCCCTCATTCCTGGCTACCACCCTCCCTCTCTCCTTTCCCTACCCAAATACCTCCTTCCTCTGCCACTCCCCCTGCCTTCCTCCCCCACACCTGTCCCTACTTCCCCTCCCTTCTTCCCTCCACTTACCCCTCCCTACTACACCCCTTCCTCTCCTCACCACATTATCCCTCACCTCTCTCTCCCGTCCCCACCTTCCCCTCCCTCTCCCATTCCCCACTGCCCTCCTCTCTCTCCACACTTCCCTCCCCTTCTTCACTATTTCCCTCTTCTCCTTCCCCTCTCTTCAAGATTTCCCTTCTCATCCCCCTCTCTTCCCCTTAGTCCTTCCCCCTCACTATATCCAGTTACTTGCTCCCTCTCTATTTCCCTCCTTCCCTCCCTCCTCTTCCCCCACTGCTCCCCTCGTCTATCTTCTCCCTCTCTCCCTCCCTCCACCTCCTTCTCCCTCTCCCCTCTTCCCTTCACTCTCTTTCTCTCTGCTTACTGCCCTCCCCTTCCGCCCACATCCACCTCCTTCCTCCCTCTCTCCCTCCCCCCTCCTCTTCCATTGTTCCCCCCTCCCCACTGTCCATATCCACTTCCTCCCTCCCTCCCTCTCCCCTCTCCCCACGCCCCCATTCCCCTCTCCCAGTCGCTCACCAGTCTCTGTAGGTACCGGAGATCTCTGGGGAAGATCTGTGGGCCAGCTGCCGGCCCCCACCCCGGGGGCTCTGTTGCATTTTGCATGGAGCAGTTCACCCCACTGACCTGTTGGGCGACACAGGTGCAGTCAGCGGGAGACGACGGCGTACAACTTAACCCACTGGGCGCTGGCACCCGTGAGTCAGACGGATCACAGATCCCAGGGAGGTGGGGGGGGGGGTGGAGAGTCCACAGCCGACAGCTTTGCCTTCCCTGCAGGCGATCACTCCGCTGCCTTACGTGAGACGCATCTCCTCCAACCCTGACCTATCCTGCTGTGATTCCGACAAAACTTTGGTTCAGCCGCACCTTGTACTGTGTGCAGTTTATCATTTTTGTTTTATTTAGCGATACAGAGGTGGAACAGGGCATTCCACCAAACAGCCACACTGCCCAGCAATCCCCCCATTTAACCCTAGCCGAACCACAGGACAATTTACAATGACCAACTAACCTACTAACACTAACCGCAGCACCCTGGGGAACCACAGGCGCTCACAGGAAGGACGTACAGGGCACCTCGGGACTGAACTCTCAACCCCTTGTTTTGTTCTGCTGTTGTGCTTGTTGCTTGTGTTATCCTGTGGAACACCTACGCTGATGCCGGACCACGTGGCGACACTTGCAGGTTGCCCCCAGCACATCCTTAGATTGTAAATTGCCCTGAGATTGGGCTGGGATTAAATCGGGGGATTGCTGGGCGGCGTGATTCGAAGAGCCGGAGGGGGTCTCTACCGCACTGTATCCCAATAAATAAGGAATAAAGAATCAAGTAACGTCACAAATAGCAGCATCTGGCCTGTAGCCTTCCCTGCCTTGTGAATCGGGAGTTCGTCAGGTCATCAGGTTGTGAGAGTTTCTGCCCCCTGCCCCTTTGGGTGAACAGTTTTCCTCTAAACTGCTGGTCCCTTGTGTAGTCAGGGGAACCAGTTCACGAGCGGTGAGGTAATGTTAATGAGGGTCTTTGGGGGAATGTAAAGGTTGGGATGCCAGAGGGAGGTTTTCACACAGAGTGGTGGGTGCATGGACACGCTGCCAGGGGTGTGGACAGGGCTGGATTAACCCAGTAGGAAAAGTAACATACGCTACGGGCCCCACCCGCACTAAATGCTTGCAAGCTGCAGTCTGGTGAAATCGCCATCTCACCGTATTCTCACGACTGTTAGAGTGAGTTTTGGGTAGACGATTCATTTACACTTCAGCCATCAGTCTTCTGTCCTTTGACAAAGTACTGTGGATTGAGTTCATAACAATGCATTTCCTAAAAGCTGTGAACCCAGTTTCATTTGTAACAATGCATCTCTGGCACCTCTGAGACAAGAATGCTAAGTTTACAGATAGTTGAGAAGACACCATATCTGTGCTTTTTGAATATGAATTGTCCTCTGTGTTAGCACGTAACATACCAAATAATGTATCATGGATTTTAACTTGCGTTCCTAAAGGCCATGAATTCCTGCTTAGGCATACTGGTGCCGGTCGAATGAATTTAATCAAAAGATGTGAAAACTTCAAAGAATTGTCTATACTTGTAACTATGAACTGTTCTTTGTGTTTAGCAAATAAATATCGAGCCTCAATCACAAGGCGGTTAGACCTGTTCTGCCAGGGGTCTCTGCCTGTTGTAACCTCGTTTTGTCGAACAAAGAAACTGCCTTGTACCTACCGGTAACGCAATGCTCTGTGATTTCATCCACGCCACAACAACGACGATCTGGCAATGCTGTTGTTTTCATGTCGGGGGAGCTGCATGCTGCATGGTACAGTATGTGTGTGCAGGCGTGTGTTGGCTCCTTGCTGTGTCGTGGTATAATTGCTCATGCAAACCAAGGAAGGGGAGATAAATCATGTCTATCTAAAACAACATGTGTGGAATTCCTCAATCTGATTGGATCCAGCATACTGGATCACATTATCGGTGAAGTGAAGAAATACAAATATTATTCTGTTTCATTGGATTCTACTCCAGATATATCTAATGTGGACCAGCTGACTTTGACTGTGCGCTGTGTTTTGCCATCTGGACCAGCTGAAAGATTTGTGAAGTTTTTGGATATGGAAGGTCATTGTGCTGAACAGCTCACTCAAAGTTTACTTGACTTTTTAAAGGAAAATGATATTGATACAAAAGACTGCCGTCGTCAAAGTTATGACAATGCCAGCAACATGAGTGGCAAGTATAGTGGCTTACAAGCACGAATCACAGAGCTGAATGAGTTTGTGGATTACATTCCATGTTTTGCACATTCACTAAATTTGGTTAGAAAATGTGCTGCTGAATGTTGTCAAGAAGCATTAATTTTCTTTCAATTTGTAGAAAGCCTGTACACATTTCTTCTGCTTCTACTTATTGGTGGGATCTCCTTTCTGCTGCATTATCTGATGGTGGTGCTCATTTGCCCATTGTGAAAAGAATGTCAGATACCAGGTGGTCAGCTCGTGCAGATGCAACAGAAGCACTTTCACACAGCTTTTCTGCAATAAAACAAGTCTTGGATGACATTTCAAATAACAAAGATCAGAAGGCAGAGTGTCGACAACAGGCTTGTGGACTACTTTCAACCATGATGAAGTTGGAAACAGGAAGAATGGTCATATTGTGGGATCAAGTATACAGCGTTTTCAAATGACCAGTGCTTCTTTGCAATCTTCTGTGCCAAGACTTGAACACAGCCTGTGCACTCTATGAATCCTTACATGGATATATTCAAGCTATACGGTCTACTTTTTTCAGACATTGAGCAAAAAGTCAAGGATCTGACTAAGTGTGAAGATTATCAACAGCAAACTCGAAGAAAACACAAGCAAAATCGCGCGTATGATGACTTCAGTGGTTCCAACACTCTTGATCCACTTGTTGAATCTCAAACGCCTTCTCAGAAATTTAAAAGCCGAACATTTCTTGTCATTATTGACAGCTTGCTTTCTGCCCTGTCAAAAAGGCAGAAATCTTATCTAAAGGTGAATGGTGTTGTTAGATTCCTTCATCAGTTACAGTCATTTATACCTGAAGAGATCGTAAAGAAGTCATCAAATCTTATTAAATCATATCCGGAAGATCTGGAAGAAAGTCTTAATGAAGAATTTGTGCAGTTTACTGAACTGTTGAAAACTGATCTTGCTTCTCATATTGGCGCCAAACAAGATCTCGTAGAGTTACAGTTGTACCGTTTGATAACTGACAATTCTTTGGAGTCACGTTCTCCAAACGTAGAAACTGCCTTGCGCATATATTTGTCACTCATGGTTACCACTGCAGTGGAGAAAGCTCATTTTCAAAAGTGAAAAGGATTAAAAATGAACTAAGGATCACCATGGGTCAAAACAGATTGAACAATCTCACTCTAATGAGCATTGAACATGAACTTCTGCGTGAAATAGACATTTCCAGTATCATCAACAAATTTTCTCATGCTAAATTTAGAAAATCTAACTTTTAAATTGTAGTTTTGTTACTTTTGACATTTGAAATTGATACCTACGTGTAAGTAATACTATTACTGAAGTGTTAGACATTTGTTGTATTATCTGGCTGTATAGCAAATTAAAAAATTGAATTACTTTACTATGCAAGTAAATAATCTATTTTAATACATGTGCATTGTTAAAATTTAGGGCCCCTTCATAACATATGCTACAGGCCCCACACTAGCTTAATCCGGCCCTGGGTGCGGACAGAGCCAGGTACATTGGGGGCATTTAAGATAGCCACGTGGACGAAAGAAAACTGGGGGTCTTTGTGGGAGGGAAGAGTTAGATTGGCCTTGGATCCAAGGGCCTGCGCTAAATTGTGTTCTATGCTCCCCCCATCCCCGTGCCCTTGATTACAGGAAGGTTTACCACTGTCTACTCTACTCATACCCTTGAGAGTTCAGTCAATGTCCCGTCCAGCTCCCCCCCCCCCAGTCTTTCCCCCCATACTTACCGGCTCCGTGAAAGTAGTGGTCACTGTCAAAAAGCGGTGCTGCGCGCTGATCGCAGTCGGGATGGAGATCTTCGCTTCGAGATCCTCAGCCACAAAACACCCAAGGTTCCTGACCTGTGAACACAGATGCCGCAATGAAGCTCACCAGCGCACACATTACACACACACACATTACACACACATATTACACACACACACACATTGCACACACATATTACACACACACACACACACATTACACACACACACACACATTACACACACACACCACACGCACGCACGGACACGCGGACACCAGCCGGCAGCCGGCTGCAGTGTAAGTTGCCCGGTGTGGACCCGGTTCGCCTGCCGCTTTACCTTGAAGCTCTGCGTGACCTCGGGCTGCATTTCTTCCGCCGCCAGCTCCCGGGCTGACTGTACCTCGTAGCGCTGCAGGCTGGACTCACTGCCGGCAGAGAGCAGCACGTTAGGCGGTGGGCAGAGCTGTGCAAAAAGAGCAACTTTCTTCCACCCATTCCATCTAGCCCAGGTCAGAACCATGCCACCCGGGCCATCCACTCCAGTGTTCCAGCCCTATCCCTGTATTCCATTATCCTCCCCCTCAACCCTATACTCTGGCCTGCTCCCTGCTCTCCACAGACTTCAGCAAACATGCTATAGATCCACAAAATGCACTACAGATGCACAAGAAATTTATTGTCTTGAAATGCATCAACGACCATCACGGTGCCAGGATGTGCTGGGGGCAGCCTGCAAGTGTGGTCACGCTTCCTGCATCAATGTAGCAAGCCCACAGTTTACCAGCTTTGGAACGTGGGAGAAACAGGATCACCCAGAGGAAACCTACGTGGTCAACAGGGAGAACATACACACTCCTTACAGACAATGGCGGGAATTGAAGCCTGATAGCTCGCGCTACAAAGAGCTTTGCTGACCGCTACGTTAGTCTGCTGCAGGCACTGGAAACAGTGAACAACGCACAAAAGGCCAGAAGAACTCAGCAGGTCAGGCAGCGTCTAGGGAGAGGAATGAACAGTTGGCATTTCAGGCCAAGACCCTTCATCAGGACTGTTAAAAGCATCCAGACTGATCTTACTAACTCAACAACCTTCAGTGTTTTAGGAACAGCTTCTTCCCCATCTGCAGACATCCCACCTCTCCCGGAAGTTCCGGGAGTCTCCCGCATTTTAATAGTGGCTTCCTGATGCCCGCAAATTATATACAATGTCCCGGAAATTGATTTTTTTGAGAGCGAGCGTGAGAGAGAGAGAGCAAGAGCAAGAGCAAGAAAGCAAGCGTGAGCAAGACAGCGACCACAAGAGAGGGCGAGCGAGAGCAAGAGAGTTCCAAAAAAAGTCAGAGTGGCAGAGTGTTCCAAAAAAAATATAAAACGTACGTCACCCCAGACTACACTAAAGTGTACCCCTGCCTAATAGGGGTCAAAAATAATGACAGTGTTGCTCGCTGCACTCTTTGCAACAGTGACTTTTCTATTGCCCATGGTGGGTTAAGACTGTAAAAGACATGTTGAGGTGAGTTTAACAGGTGTCATTCATTCATTAGCATAGTTAACGTTATTTAAACTAGCTGACTAGCTGCTAACGAGCTACTCTATTGCAGACATCCCACCTCTCCCGGAAGTTCCGGGAGTCTCCCGCAAATTGATGGTGCTACCTCCCTGAAATGAGTTTTTGCAGGGTGGGATGTCTGCGTCTGCCATCATAATTCTGAATGGACATTGAACCGTGAACATTACCTCAGTATTTTTACTCTCTTTTTGCACTACTTACTTAATTATATATATATATATATATATATAACACACACAGAGTGTACTTATTTATTTCTTTATTAAGATTCAGCACTGAGTAGCCCATTCTGTCCCTTTGAGCCGTGTCACCCAGGAACCCCACTGCCAATTTAATCCTCGCCTAATCACAGGACAATTTACAATGACCAATTAATCCGTCAACCAGTCAGTCTTTGGACTGTGGGAGGAAACCAGAGCACCTGGAGGAATCCCATTGCAATCATGGGGAGAACGAACAAACTCCTTACAGCCAGCGGCGGGAATTAAACCCGGATCACCTGTACTGCAGTGTCATGCTGACCACAACACCACTGTGCTGCCCCTATATATATAAAATGTGTGTGTGTATGTATAATTTCTCTTTTTGTAGTTTATGGTATTTATTATACCTTGCAATGTACTGCTTCTGCAAAAGATCAAATTTTCTGACTTATGTCAGAGACAATAAACCCAATTCTGATTCTGAAACCAGGTAGGTTTTAATGAAAATCCGGTAGTTTTGTGATCACAGTTACTGAGATTCGATTTTTTTTGTAGTTCCAGATTGATTTAATTACTGGAGTTAGATTCCTTGCTGGCCATGGGATTGGAACTTCAGCTACTGGCTGGATAACACAGAGCTCTGGGCAGTCGCCCAGACAGCAGCGTGGAATGCCAGGGAAATCAAAGGCACGGCAGACAGTGTAATTGCTGAAAGATGATAGGAAGCTGAGAAAGTCCACTGGAAAACCAACTTCGCTATATCATGTGTCATAATTATCGTGGCATGGGAATAGGCCATTCTGCCCATCAAGTCTATGATGGTTTTTATTTATTTAGTGATATAGCGTGGTAACAGACCCCTCTGACCTAAGAAGCTCGCGGCACCCAATTGCACCCATGTTCAAGGCATCAAGATTGATTAATGTCAGTTCCAATACACAAGTGTAAAGGAGAACAAAATAATTGTTAGTCCGGATCCAATACAGCACAAAAAAACACAATCAGATAAAGAACACAATAATAAAAAAACACTAGAAATATATAAAATAGCTTGCATACATTGATTTTATGTCCATAAAGTGACACAAGGCAGACGAGTGTCCGTACATAGGGTGACTGACAGGAAATGAGAAAGTAGTGGTAGTGGGGGGGGGACCACAACCTTGTCGTTGGGTTTGGAGTCTTCATGCCTCAATGATCCGGAGACTTATGTTGGCTGGACTCAGGACTTTACGCTTTGGCTCTTGGTGGGGTGTCCAATGCCAAACGGGTCAAAGCATAGAGGCCAGACTAAGAGTGGTCCATTGGTCCTCCAGGTTCGAGGGTTCAACTCAGGGCCAACAACCCTGACTGGTCAAACAAAACTGTTATGAAAACAGCCATGCAGAATCCTTGTATATCTGAGTGTGACAGTATTCCTGAGTCTCTATCTGGGACTTGAATGACTGACAGCAGTGAAAACCCAGAGGAAGGTACTGACATGACGAAGGAAGCCCTGAACACTGTCAGAGAGGGAGGACCTTCATTGCTGTGCTAAACGCCAGCAGTGTAACAGGCAGTAAGTACGTAAGTAAATTTGGGGGCATGGAGGGGTGAGTTAGTAAGTGGAGGCGTTGATCAGCCTTAAGGCATCCGTTAGTCTTGCGAGACCATGGATCTGCGCCTGGAAAGTCTTCACTCTCCAGGGCACAGGCCTGGGCAAGGTTGTATGGAAGACCAGCAGTTGCCCATGCTGCAAGTCTCCCCTCTCTACGACACCGATGTTGTCCAAGGGAAGGGCATTAGGACCCATACAGCTTGGCACCAGTGTCATCGCAGAGCAATGTGTGGTTAAGTGTCTTGCTCAAGGACACAACATGCTCCCTCGGCTGGGGCTCGAACTCACGACCTTCAGGTAGCTAGTCCAATGCCTTAACCACTTGGCCACGTGCCTTACTGCTTAGGGAAAGAAACTGCTTATGAGTCTAGTGGTCCTGGCGTGGATGCTACGCAGCCTCCTCCCTGATGGGAGTGGGACAAACAGTCCATGAGCAGGGTGGGTGGGATCCTTACTGACCTAACCAATCAACCTACCAACCAGTACATCTTTGGAAATGGGAGGAAATGGGAGCCCGCGGAGGAAACCCAGGCATTTCTTGGATCAACCCTATTCCTGCACTCATTTCCCAGTAGCCTTCTGTCCCTCATATGCCAATTATCTGTGGTTGGCACGGTATCAGCTTGGCACGGCAACTGCTCTGCCCGAGACCACTAGAGAGTTGTGGACACAGCTCCGCACATCACGGAAACCAGCCTCCCCTCCGTGGGATCTGTCTACACTCCTCACTGCCTCAGTAAAGCAGCCAGTATAATCAAAGACCCCTTCCACCCTGAATATTCTCTCTTCTCCCCTCTCCCACTGGGCAGAAGATACAAAAGCCTTAAAGTACATGCCTGCACGCTCAAGAACAGCTTCTGCACCGCTGTTCAATGGCTCCCTCATACAGTGAAATGCACTCTTAAACTTACAACCTACCTTGTTATAGTCTTGCACCTTACTGTCCTGCCAGCACCACACTTTCTCTGCAGCTGTCAGACTTTATTCTGCATTCTGTTCTTGGTGTCCTGCTTCAATATGCTGGTGCGTGTTGTGTGTGGATGGCATCCAGATCAAAGGTGGGTGGATGAGGGAGTGGGGATGACGTGAGAAGCTGGGAGGTGAAAGGTGGAAGAGGTGACCCCTCAGCTTCCCACATTCTCCCCCACACACCCACCTTCCCCCTCACCCAGTCTCACCTATTGAAGGGCAGATATGTATATAATTCACATTGAGTTGGGGTTTCACTTTAAGAGGCTGGGCTGACGTGATGACATAATTACACAAAGGGTTTTTAACGTGCTTTGTGTTCAGGTTTTGGAGTTCAATAAAGCATGTTACGGTTTTTTTCTGAAACACAAAACACCCCACTTCGTTTTATTTGTGAAAACCTACACTACCACCCTTTCCCCTCCGCCCACTTTCTTACTCCGGCTTCTGCCCCCTTCCTTTCCAGTCCTGGTGAAGGACCTCGGCCCGATACCTTGACCGTTTACTCTTCCCCGTCGATACTGCCTGACCTGCGGTTTGTGTGTGACACTGTCTGCTAGCCGCTTGGGGGATAATGACAAAGTAGTTTTTAATTTAGAGGTGACAGGCCCTTCTGGTTCAACGAGCCCATGCCGCATAATCACACCCATGTGACCAATAAACCTACCAACCAGTACGTCTTTGGGCTGTGGGAGGAAACAGGAGCACCCAGGGAAACCCACGTGGCCATGGAGAGAACGTACAAACTCCTTACAGACAGTGGTGGGAATTGAACACCAGTCTCTGTAATGGAGTTACAACAACCACCAATCTACCAGACCAGAATTAAAAATAGAATAACTCTTCAAAACAGCATTCAGCAGGTTTCTACCTGGGAAGACGATAGTCGAACGGTTGAAATTCAAATGGTAGAGATTCGAAATCAGAAATAGAAAACACAAGCTGCTTAAACACTTAGTGGAGAAACACACACACACAATGCTGGAGGAACTCAGCAGGTCAGGCAGCACCTATGAGGAGGAATAAACAGTCAACGTTTCAGGCCGAGATCCTTCTGCAGGGCTCTGAAACGTCGACTGTTTATTCCTCTCCATAGATAGAAACAGAGAAACATAGAAAACATACAGCACAATACAGGCCCCTCGGCCCACAAAGTTGTGCCGAACATGTCCCTACCTTAGAAATTACTAGGCTTACCCATAGCCCTCTATATCTCTAAGCTCCATGTACCTATCCAAAAGTCTCTTGAAATACCCCACCGTATCCGCCTCCACCACTGCTGCTGGCAGCCCATTCCACGCACTCACCACTCTCTGCGTAAAAAACTTAACCCTGACATCTCCTCTGTACCTGCTCCCCAGCACCTTAAACCTGTGTCCTCTTGTGGCAACCATTTCAGCCCTGGGAAAAAGCCTCAGACTATCCACACGATCAATGCCTCTCATCATCTTATACACCTCTGTCAGATCACCTCTCATCCTCCGTCGCTCCAAGGAGAAAAGGCTGAGTTCACTCAACCTATTCTCATACGGCATGCTCCCCAATCCAGGCAGCATCCTTGTAAATCTCCTCTGCACCCTTTCTATGGTTTCCACACCCTTCCTGTAGTGAGGCGACCAGAACTGAGCGCAGTACTCCACGTGGAGTCTGACCAGGGTCCTATATAGCTGTAACATTACCTCTCGGCTCCTTAAGTTCAGTTCCATGGTTAATGAAGGCCAATACACCGTATGCCTTCTTAACCACAGATGCTGCCTGACTTGCAGTTCCTGTGTGTTCCGCATCAGTTAATATTTGCCTGAGGGCAAGGAGGACCTCCTTATGTCTAGAAGCTGATAGTGAGCTGCTAGCCACACCATGCTTCTGCCACCCGTGTCCCTGACTCACCTCTGCCTCGGCTCTCAAGTGGCACCTACCTAGTGAGGAGGAGGTCGGCCTCGTGACGAACCGCAGCCCAGACCCGCACCGCGTTGTCGTGGAGGGTCTTGTCCATCTCGGCACTGTCACTGCAGAGAGGGGGAGTCTTCAGTACAATGGGAACACTGAACCCCCGCCATCAGGGCAGGGAGAGGGGCAGAGGGAGGGGGGACAAAGGCAGGGAGAGAGGACGAGAGGGGCCGGAGAGGGAGAGCAGGAGGAAGAGGGCAGAGAAAGAGGGAGATGGAAAGAGAGGTGGGGAGAGATGAAGGGAAGCGAGAGTGGAGGGAGAAGAGTGGGGGAGGAGAGAGAGTGGGCTGGGGTGAGAGAAAGGTTGAGAGAGGGGGGAGAGAGGGGCAAAGGAAGGGAAAAGGGGAATAGAGGAGAGGGGGGGTAAAGTAGTAGAGAGAGATGGCTCTGGTCTCAATGGGCTACACATCTCCATGGAGACACAGTCAGAGAGAAACAGGCCCTCGATCAGTTAGAGTCCGTATTAACCATCAAACACTTGATTCCACTTTCCCAATTTATCCCTGCCTCCAATTAACCCAGACGTTACCTCCCGCCCACACACCAGGGGCTTATTTATTGCAGCCAAGTCACCTCCCAGCCGTACACCTTGGGAACATGGGATGAAATTGGAGCAAGCGTGGATGACCCACATGGTCTCAGGGAGAACATTGAAACTCCACACACAGAAGATACATGGTGAAGGCGATTCAGGGATTATGATTAATACCCCGGACCTTTACAGGATGTTCACACTCCCAGTCGCTGCAACGTGATCCAAGTCTAACGGCCGCCCACCGGACTCACCTGGTGACACTGAGGTGTAGCTCCAGCTCATCTGACAGGTACAGGCACCGAAATTCAAACTCCAGGCGAAAGGACACCTAAAGAAGAGCCTTTATTTGTCACGGCAGCACTACAGCTCAGAAACAGTCCCTTCGGCCCATCTACTCTGTGCTGAGCCGCTATTCTGCCTAGTGCCATTGATCCACACCTGGACTATAGCCCTCCACACCCCTCCCACCGTCCAAACATTCAAACATGCAGTGAACTGTGTGGGTTAACAACCCACACAGTCTGAGGGTAGGCTGGGGGCCGCCCGCCAACATCGCCACACTCTCAGCACCAACATGACTAACAACTCACTAACTTCAACCCGTACGTCCTTCGGATGCAGAAGGTAACCAGAGTGCTCAGGAGAACCCCACGTGGTCGTGGGGAGGATGTACAAACTCCTTACAGGAGTTTGAACCCTAATCGCTGGCGCTGTAAAGCATTACACTAACCACTAAGTTATCGTGTTGCCCTTAGTCGACCCCAGAAATGACAGGCGTGCGTGCATGCGTGTGCGTGTTTCATGCAAGTGCATGCATGTACAATGTTCCCCACATACCCGCATCAATGATCGGAAGACCGGGAAGCTGACGTTGCAGATTCTGTGATGGGGTGAAATCACCAGACATTCCACCTTATTCTGTCCATCGTCCTGTCAAAGGTGAGGATCATAACATTGGTGGACTGTAGGAAATGGGGCCCTGTCCATGAATCCAAAGGAGGATCAGCACCAACTACACACAAAAATCCCTCTGCACCATGCCAACAGGATATGGACAGCACAGGTCAGACACAGAGTGAAGCTCCCTCCACACTGTCCCATCACACACTCCCAGGGTCAGACACAGAGTGAAGCTTCCTCTACACTGTCCCATCACACACTCCCGGGGTCAGACACAGAGTGAAGCTCCCTCTACACCGTCCCATCACACACTCCTGGGGTCAGGCACAGAGTGAAGATCCTTATACACTGTCCCATCACACACTCCTGGGGTCAGGCACAGAGTGAAGCTCCCTCTACACTGTCCCATCACACACTCCCAGGGTCAGACACAGAGTGAAGCTCCCTCTACACTGTCCCATCACACACTCCCGGGGTCAGACACAGAGTGAAGCTTCCTCTACACTGTCCCATCACACACTCCCGCGGTCAGACACAGAGTGAAGCTTCCTCTACACCGTCCCATCACACACTCCCGGGGTCAGACACAGAGTGAGGCTCCGTCTACTCTACCTTATTACACACTCCAGTCACAGAGTGATGCTCCCTCCACACACTCAGGGTTAGACACAAAATGAAGCTCCCTCTAAACTCGCGGGAGGAGGTTACAAGGATGTAGCCGTGACTTGAGGACTTGAGCTCTAGGGAAAGATTGAACAGGTTTGGACTTCATTCCCTAGAGTGTAGGAGAATGAGGGGAGATCTGATAGAGGTATACAAAATTATGAGGGGTATAGATAGGGTAAATGAAAGCAGGTTTTTTCCACTGAGGTTGGGTGCGACTAGAACTAGAGGTCATAGTTTAAAGGTAAAGGGTGATATGTATAAGGAGAGCCTGAGGGGGAACGTCTGCACTCAGAGGGTGGTATGAGTGTGGAACCAGCTGCCAGAACAAGTGGTGGATGTGGGTTTGATTTCAACACTTAAACAAATATAGATAGGTACATGGATGGGAGGGGCACAGAGAGCTGTACTCTGGGAGCTTGTCGATAGGACTGGGCAGAATATCGTTTCAGTGTAGACTAGATTATCCGAGGAGCCTTTTTCTGTGTCGTAGTACTCTATTACTCTAAATAGACAGTTTTAGAACTGTGACTGTCTACAAGAACACTGAGGCTGTATACAAGAAGGGTCAGAGCTGTCTCTATTTCCTGAGGAGACTGAGGTCCTTTAACATCTGCCGGACGATGCTGAGGATGTTCTACGAGTCTGTGGCGGCCAGTGCGATCATGTTTGCTGTTGTGTGCTGGGGCAGCAGGCTGAGGGTAGCAGACACCAACAGAATCAACAAACTCATTCGTAAGGCCAGTGATGTTGTGGGGATGGAACTGGACTCTCTCACGGTGGTAGCTGAAAAGAGGATGCTGTCCAAGTTGCATGCCATCTTGGGTCAATGTCTCCCATCCACTACATAATGTACTGGGTGGACACAGGAGTACATTCAGCCAGAGAGTCATTCCACCGAGATGCAGCACAGAGCGTCATAGGAAGTCATTCCTGCCTTTGGCCATCAAACTTTACAACTCCTCCCTTGGAGGGTCAGGCACCCTGAGCCAATAGGCTGGATCCTGGACTTATTTCATAATTTACTGGCATAATTTACATATTACTATTTAACTATTTATGGCTCTATTACTATTTGGGTCAACTGTAACGTAAACCAATTTCCCCCGGGATCAATAAAGTATGACTATGACTATGACTATTTACCTTCACAAGGAGACTTGTGAGGAGCAGGTTTCTGGAAAAGGTGATGTTTAGGCTGGTATTGTAGGCATTTTCCTTCCTGTTCTCCAGCAGCACGGCGACTGACACTCTCTGCCGACTGCTGCTGACGACGTACGGGTTCTGCCTGAAGGGAGGGCGTCTGTTCGTTAATGATTACACAACAAGCAAAGGCAAACTGCACAGCATCAGGGCTAAAATGACAACAGGTAGTCAAAACAGCCCAACACATCACCAGCACCAGCCTAACCACTATCAAGAACATACAGAGAGAAAGGTGCTGGAAAAGGGCCAGTAACATCATGAAGGATCCCACCCACCCTGCTCATAGACTGTTTGACCCACTCCCATCAGGGAGGAGGCTACGTAGCGTCCACACTAGAACCACCAGACTCAAAAACAGTTACTTTCCCCAAGCAGCAAGGCTGATCAACACCTCCACCCACTAACCCTCCCCTCCACACCCCCAAACACCATTACTTTATCATTTCCTGGTAGTAAGACACTCCTGCCCAGCGTCACTTTATGGACACACACAGACATCCCACCTCTCCCGGAAGTTCCGGGAGTCTCCCGCATATTAACAGTGGCTCCCTGATGCCCGCAAATTATATACAATGTCCTGGAAATTGATTTTTTTGAGAGCAAGCATGAGAGAACGCGTGAGAGAGAGCGAAAGAGCGAGAGCAAGAGCAAGAAAGCAAGCGCGAGTGAGAGTGACCACGAGCGAGAGAGCACGCGCGCGAGAGAGTTCCAAAAAAAGTCGCCATGGCGGAGTGTTCCAAAAAAAGAAAATATAAAACGTACGTCACCCCAGACTACACTAAAGTGTACCCCTGCCTAATAGGGGTCAAAAATAACGACAGTGTTGCTCGCTGCACTGTTTGCAACAGTGACTTTTCTATTGCCCATGGTGGGTTAAGACTGTAAAAGACATGTTGAGGTGAGTTTAACAGGTGTCATTCGTTCATTAGCATAGCTAACGTTATTTAAACTAGCTGGCTAGCTGATAAGGAGCTACTCTATTGCAGACGTCCCACCTCTCCCAGAAGTTCCGGGAGTCTCCCACAAATTGATGGTGCTACCTCCCTGAAATGAGTTTTTGCAGGGTGGGATGTCTGCACACAACCAATCTACATTTATATGTGATCTTATGTATTAACATTTATTGTGCTTTTTTATTATTATTGTGGTTTTTTGTGCTGTATCAGATCTGGACTAACAATTATTTCATTTGCCTTTACACTTGTCTACTGGAAATGACATTCAACAATCTTGAATCCTGAAGCATTTCTCCCCACAGTTACTCCCTGCATAGATGCCACCTGACTCGCCGAGTTCCTCCAGCATTTTGAATGGGTGAATTTATCTCCGGCATTTCTGCTGTCACTCCTCTCCTCCCACCCACCGCATCCCCTTCAATCTCTTTGACCCCACCCCCCCACCATCAGGCAGGAGGTAGCGTAGCATTAGGACAAGGACTGCTTCTTCCCCCCAGGCTGTGAGATACTGAACTCCCCGTCACCACCCAGGTCTCTGCATGTGTGAAGAGCCGGCAGCGTTATACTGTTTACTTTTCAACTTGTATTGCAAATGTACCTCACGTTCAATGACAATCTTCTGGAATATATTTTATTATCCGTTCATTTTTTTGTGGTGACGTTACTTCATGCGTTATGTGTGAGCTACATCAAGTTCACGTGCAAGTTTATCGTCATCTGACTGTACAACCAAATGAAACAACATTCCTTTGGACCATGGTGCACCCAAAAAACATATATCACACACAGCACACAATGAAAAATATTACCATCAACAAGTTAATAAACTATAGTTCAAAGTGCACGTAGAGTGCAGCACAGGTAAACGGTAAACAGCTCACTGTCCTCGTGACGAGACCTCGGTGGTGGCAGGGTAGTCATTAGCCTCACAGCCTGAGGGGAGAAGCTGTCACCCAGTCTGCCAGTCCCAGTCCTGACGCTCCTGAACCTCCTTCCTGATGGCCCTGGGTCAAAGAGATTGTGGGATGGGTGGTAGGGATCCTCAGCAATTCCGGAGGAATGCTGTCTTGTTCGGCGGTATACTTGTATGGGGTACACGTGTATAGGGTTGAATGACAATAAATTTGAACTTGAACCTCATCTTCCCCCCCCCCCAAACTCTGCCACTTTTAACAAGATTCCAGCACCATTGCACCCCCCTCCTTCTCCAGCATTCTGTCCATG